>NC_135858.1:3723854-4073854 GCF_031162955.1 Sander vitreus
TCTTTCCTTTTGTTCTGCCTCATGTGAACGTGTTGATGTTCATTTGTTCTGCCTGCTCTTGTCTAATTAAAAGAGGCCAGGACAGGTAGGGCTCTCAGCAGGCATCTGCTCTGTGCCAGTTCTTCATTTGGTGAGTGTTTGTGTTTATGCAAAGGGGCCGCTTCCTGCATATTTAATCTAGAGCAAGGCAACAGCTTTTGTTGTGTTTAGACCACATACCTCTCTCTCTCTCACGCACGCACACACACACACTCTACTTCAACTAATCCATACCTTTCTCCTCCTCTTCAGAAGTGGATTTTTTAAACACTCAGTGCTTGGAGGAAATGTGCATCAATATACAGTTTCCTTAACATGATGAAAGTCTATTTAACTGATCATGGGTAAGTCTGTAAAGGTTTCATGATCTTTTATCCTCCCCCTTTTGCCTTTTATGACTGGTGGATGTATGTACGTGTGCATGCCCAGTCTTATGTTTGTAGGTGTGTACTGTATGTGATTGACAGAGTTGGTGTATAGGGTGTAGATAGCATTTAGAGATGTTCTGATACCGATACCAGTATCGGTATCGGCTCCGATACTGCCTAAAACGCTGGTATCGGGAAGTACTGGAGTTAATGCACCGATCCGATACCACGTAATAAAGCCCTAAAGAAAATCTACGTTAAAGTAGTTTATTTATGTTCTTTTTACGTTATAACTGACTGTCAAACTGCAGAATAAAAGAAAGTTCCTTGGCATTCATTGTTTGTGTTTGTTCATGTTTCACAAAGAGTTTAACCTGAGCCAGACCGACAACAAAGATAGAAATAATATCCCATCCATACAGGGATAGTAGTATACAGTTGTTAAAACATAATAAAATATATGACACACTGGTATCGGATCGGTACTCGGTATCGGCCGATACCAAGTTCAGGTATCAGAATCGGTATCGGGAAGCAAAAAATGGTATCGGGCCATCTCTAATAGCATTGGGTTTTACTGTAGTTACTGAGTAAGAGTTACTACTACATGGCCAGTATTTGGATACAATGTAGTGTCTCATTGCCCGACCTTCTTTCACAGCGCTGCGGAGGAGGGTCTGGTTAGTCTGCCAATCACAATCGCTAGCTCCACATGGATCCGCTGCAAAATAGCCTCAGGAAGGAACTTGTTTTGTTCGAACGTGTACTTTCAAAGGTTGTTATAGTCATGCGAGAGAAATCTCAGATTGGACAGATAGTCTAGCTAGCTGTCTGGATTTACCCTGCAGAGATCTGAGGAGCAGTTAACCATAGTCCTCAGAAATCCACCGGAGTTTAAAATTCCAACACAAAGAAAGTGGAAGGAAAAGGACATCGGCGAAAAAACATGCATCCGGCAAAAATGTCATTTTTAAGACAAAACAATTAATTGATTGATAGAGAAAATAATTGACAGATTCATTGATAATGAAAGTAGTCGTTAATTGCAGCTCTAGTTGTATGTCTGGTGTTGTAATTTAAAATCTAAAGCTTTTTCACTCAAAGTGCCAATGATAAAATAAACGTTTATTAAACGGGTAGCTCAAATCAAGCAATGTGATTAGTTCATAGTTGTGATATAATTCAATTCAAATTCCTTTGCACAATAAGTATCACTCTGGTCTGAGAAAAAACAAACTGATGTCTGGTGCCACGGAGGGAAGCTGTTCATCTGTACACACACTACCATGACTCAAGTGTGCGCTATATTTAGAATATTTTTGCTGCTTTACCTTGCTGTCAGACCGCCCTTTACGACGGGGAACTGAAGCCGTTATCTATGCTCTCAAAGCCACCAGACTCCATTGACAAATAGTGGAGTTGCTAGTCTACTGCTGTCTCGATCGGTTAGTTTTTTTGTGGCATTGTGTTCCTTGCTTTAGAGTTAAAGATACATTGTGTAAGAATTTCTCCCATCTAGTGGTGAAATTGTATATGACAACCAACTGAATATTACTTTCTAGCCCCTCCCATTCCGAGCGTGTTTTAACTCCTACGGTGGCCGTATTATTCCAAGATTAACACGGCTTCCAGTACGAGTATCAGTGCTATCGTTATTCTGTACATTGTCCGAGATTAATAGTGTAAGGCAATGTTTACAGCATAGGCTACATATTTTTCTCCGTGAGCAGAGTCAGAGATCAGCGATGCGACGGCGGTGCGAGGGAAAGCTAAAGGAAGAGGGAAAGGTAAAGAAAAACCAAAAGACAGAGCTGGTGGCAGTGGATCGGTGAAGCAAAGAAAAACTAAAGAGACACTCTCCAACGATGACGAGGAGAGAGTGGAAGCCCTTCAAAGACAAAGGAGAGAAGCAACGGAGGTTTGTGTTTTTAATACATTTCTCTGAGCAGTATGAACAATGTCAATGAAACCAAAATCAGCTCTTAGTATCTCCATCGTTTACACGCAGCTGTTCTAGCTGTAGCCTAGTCTGTGTTACAACTGCACATGACGTGAGGTGCCAGGGAAATCACAATACACATGATTACGTTTATGTTACAAGGTAGACGATCCTTTTTCATTTGACGCGAGGAAAAGTATCCTAGACGTCGTTCTAGCGTTATGCACAACCATGCTATAGTTAGACAAGCAACTATAAAACTTTGAATTTACACAACTAGGCTGAATTACCGAGAAGAAAGCAGGCAACTTTGGCGTCCCTTTTAAAGTCCTTGCTCCTTATGAGCTCTTTCCATCTTGGAAAAGCCACTCCAATATTAACTTTGGTCTTGTTGTCCTAGAGAATAGGCGTGATCCTCCACCTTCAACAGGCTTTCAAATCTGACGGCAGTCACGAGTAATCTCCCGGCTGGCATTCGTCACGGTGCCACTGAGTGTAAAAGCGCGAAAGGCGGAGGTATGTCCCTCTTTGGCTAATGTGTTTTAAAGATGGAGGCGCAACATGGCTGCCGCCATTCGAGCGACTCGCTCGTATGTATTGTGAATGGCTCGTAATGATTCTACGCGTACGAGAATACTTTGATTAGTTGGTGGAAGTAATTACACATGAATGAACACATATTTGTGAAAGAACAAAGGGGTTTTTGCTAAGAATCAACTAAAAAAATGACACAATGGAGCTTTAAGCAAAAGAAATAGCCTGTGCTAGCTGCTAGTGTAGGCTAACGTTACACGTCACCTTAGCTGTGATATAATCACAACATACCCGACCTGCTGTGAACTATTGCTTAATTATATAAACGACAACTTTGTCAGTAAAAATTGTTGTTGCTAGTACATCTGGACTTAAACTATATCATCTTTTAATAGATCTGAATTGCGATAAGGATAAATAAGAACAAAAGAAAATGGTTGATTAATGGAGGAATGTGTTGGGCAATTTAAAAATTCACAAATGATTGGAAAAGATCACCCAACTGTGGTTGTGTGAAAAATGTTTGCTTTTTTTCCAGTGCAGTAGGGTTGGAGGTGATAGAAAGTGGTAACCCCACTGAACGTGATGCGTGAGGGTATTAGTTCCTCCCTTCATTCATCACCTCTTGTTCTCCCTTTGTCTTTGTCTGGGGAAATGGAATCTGCAGCTTATTGATATTAATAGCGCACAGGATCCGTGGTCGGAGAGGATCTGGGTCCTGGGCGAGAGTGGAAACCTGATATGGCTGGGTTGAATTGACAGTCTTTCTACTTGACAGGGTGGAAAGGGGTTGGCTATAAAAATAAGATTGCATAATGTCCACTGTGTGTTTGCCCTTTGTATGCTGTACTGTTCACGCGTGATCAACTTTTTTTGACTGTGCTGATCTAATTTCACGTGCAAAGTGAGATCCTGAGCTGCCACCAGCTTTGACTTCTCAGCAGACAAAATAATTCACAAAGTGCAGTTTTCTGATGCTTTTTCTCATGGATCAATAGATCAGAATTCCCAAAGACACAGAGTAGTGTGCACTGGATATCTACTTGATAGGGCTTCCTGTATTCAATGAGCTCATTTAAATAGTGTAGCGAAATGTGTGGCCTTGTTTGTTTTGGGTTAAGAGTGAAATTCCACTTCCTTGGTATTAAGGCAGCAAAGCTCTCTGTTTGCACTATGTGTACTTTGTTCTTAGCTCAGCAAAACGTGAGGGCAGGTCCAAAGTATCGGGGGGGATCAGACAGGCCTGACATTCACCAGACTGCACTGTTGCCTTTTAAGCTGAGGAGGAAAAAAAGAATGTGAAGAAAGCACCCAGAATAAGGGCTGGCTGGATTGAAGTTGGATTTAATTGGTGGGTTTTTACTCTGTTTGCGTGTCAGAAAGTGCTGTTGTTTACAGTCTGTGTGGGTGTTACAATATAATGCCAGGACCATGCCAATCACATCAAAAAGACAAAAAAAACAAAAACAATGCTTGTTTTTTCACTTTTTCAAATGCTGACTTTTTTTTGTCTTTACGAGACTGTTTTTCATTTAATCAGTCCTTCTTAATAAAAGCCCAGAAGAAAAATAGGAGAACATAGTGTGCAGTCAGCCCTTTTAGCAGATCAGATCATACAGTAAGCAGCTGTGTTTGTTGAGAAGTGACCCATGCTTATGATTTCCCTGTGTTTCAGAGCACAGGCAGTGACTTGGAAAGTCTCCTGCACACACCCAAAAAACAAACACCAATGACCCTGTGTATATATAGTAGTTATCACTGACTCTACTCAACTAAAACTCTCCTACGCCCTCCTTCTTAGTTAGACAATGCTCTTAATACAGATTCACCAGCCTTAAGGAGTGTTAACCAGTGTCTCTACATTTTTGGGTTTTATTCAAACACACCGTTAGGCCCTGGCAATGATAAATAGATACTGTTGATTTATTCAGTGGCTGATACTAAGTGATCGAAACATCCGGGATGGGCTGTAAAGAACCGAGAGACAACTCTGGCAGCCTCCTATTGACAACTATTGAGTTGAGCATTAATTAATATGGTAATGATGTGTGAAGGTTCATTAACGAGCCGCCACAGAAGTAGCCACAGATACAGTATTACCCGTGCTTGGAGTAATTAATGGAATAACTTTACTTAGTGGTAAATATTCATGGGCCCTCATCTTTTTGTCTGCACAGTGTGAAGAGAGAGGAGAGCCTGTCCATTAGAGGAGCTGAAGAGCTGTCCACAGTGAATGCGGGCCTTTTGTTGGGATTGGGTGCGTTTCAGTGGAGGGGTATTAATTCATATTTTGAACATGCAATCTTACAACAAAGCCAAAGGCACTGATAACATACCTAGGACTAGAGAGCATATTGTGAAGCTGAGACCCCCTCACTAATAGGCAAGTCCACTTCACAGGTTTGTGGACAGAATAAAACCAGTCTTTGTTCGTGCTCATATGTAACCACAGCAGTTCATTATGATAGCAAAAAAAAACCTTCTGATTGCCCATTTCCTCTGAAAATAGGTGTTTGCACCCCCCCCCCACACACACACACACACACACACACACACACACACACACACACAGAATATTACTATAAAGCCTGTGGTATTTGCATGGAGAACAGTAACATTTATTTGGATCATCTGATACTCTAAGGTCTAAATGAGGTCTGAATACTCTTCAGGCTAATGGTCACACTATGTATTGCACACACGAGTCTTAACATAACTACTATGAGATTTTTCTTTATCAAAAGCCTTTGTTGTCCTATTTTCCACTTT
Organism: Sander vitreus; assembly: GCF_031162955.1. Taxonomy (NCBI): domain Eukaryota; kingdom Metazoa; phylum Chordata; class Actinopteri; order Perciformes; family Percidae; genus Sander; species Sander vitreus. The sequence goes on from NC_135858.1 coordinate 3,729,504, forward strand.
GTTTAACACAGAACACCTACAAAATCCTCTCAAGACTTTACAAGAGAACCTTGCAAAATGCTCCTTAGTTCCCTATTGTCTTTTGAAATTGTTGCATTTTGATTCATATTCTTAGCTAAAGCCTCTTACTGAGCATGCACATAACCCACCTAGGTGGGTAATTATCTCAACCAGGAGTTGTTCTATTCCCTAAAATCTCAATGTGGGAGTGTGTGATGGGCTTGGTTTTCCCAACTGGGCGAAGCAGCGTGTGCTTGTTTATCCTCACCCTACGTTCTCTGCACCCCCACTGTTCTAAATGGTAATATTACAGCTTTGTGCTGTTTGAAATGGAGACAATTATCTGTTTAGGCATTACAAGATGGGCATTATGTTACAAGGAGAAAAGGCATACAGCTGCTATCAGGATCCCGTTGTTGCCTTTTCTCTCCAATACAAATTTTCCATCATTAAAATGATGGAACATTTATCTAAATGGATGTTATGCGTTGGGTAAACTCATTTAGCTCCCAGGGCTCTTTCAGGTGATGGGAATTAATGATGTTTAGGAGTTTGAAACTGAAAATATCTGTCATTTGTCACCACTCGCCATTGATTTACGGTTCCATTGATGATATGTTAATTGAAGTGTAATGAATCACAATAATAGGGTAGTTGTGTGGGAATGGTCCATTTTGGATGATTGTTCAACCCTCAGTAGAGTTCAGAGCGAGCTGCATGTTGACTCGCGTTTTCAACAAGGGCATTTAACACATAATTAATGCTGAAACTGGGCAAGTTGGACCAGTGTTTTTTTTTTTTTTATTATTATCTTTGTCTGCTTTAGATAAACACTTGCACAAACGCCTGGCCGCAGTTTTGACTGCCAAATGTAAACGGCAAAAAAGAACATTGGGAGAGGGAGTTGGGAGCTTTTTTTTTTCTCCTTTCATATTTGGATATGCTTTAATGCCTTTATTCAAATGCACCTGAGATATTGCCACACAGTCACTTCTCAGTTTACCATAAAAATAAGATTTTGTTTCCTCTCTTTTTGTCATCTTTCCTTGCCTGGGTTGAGTGCTCAGTTAGGAAAGCTGTGTGCATGCAGATCAGGGCCGCCCGGGGGGGGAGTTGAGTCAGAGCAGGTACAGGTACACTGTGCTCACCACTGGGGGGGGGGGCATTAGAAAAGTTTTTGTCTTGCAAATAAACCATTCACTCGCATCAGACAGCTCCATTGTTCATTTGTTATCGCCAGTGGGTGTAGTTGTAGTTAACAGACAGATGGAAATGCAAGGATGTGTCCCGCGGTGACAATAGTCGGCTTCTGCCCCGCTCAGAGCTGAAATGGTGGCTGGACATTGGTAGCAGCAACGGGAGGTACAGTGTGCGGTGCAGCTCCATGCATACACAGGGAAGCAAACAGCACTGGAATGCAGAGAATTGATTTCTTTCTGATGATTTTGCAGAACACGTATGCGACTGTTTGTACACGTTATCAATTCTAATCAACAGCAACTGGTGGGAAAGTTGTTATTAGCAGCGTTTAGTTTACACCCATGCCCTCTGTGCTTCTCTCTTTCATACGTTGGCTTGTGGGTGTTGTTGACAAGCAATATGTTTTGCAGTGGTAATTATTTCTTAATTATAAATATTTTTTTCCATTTTGTGTCCACAGGGCGAGGAGGCTGTTTTACCACCGCTGGAACTGAAGATTGCTTTAAATAAGCAAGTCCTTGTAGAAGGTAAACACACCATCTTTCACCAGACTCTAGTCACTGCATGTGTGTGAATGCTGGATTGATTTGGCTTAATAACTAACTGAATGCAGCGGGGTTGTCTTGTTTGTGTTCTGTATTTTGCAGTCTGTATGTGCGGGTCAAGAGGGTGGGATGGTTTGTGTGTGTGCGTGTGTGTGTGTGTGTGTGTGTGGGGGGGGGATGCGCACGCTGTCAGTGGTTTGAGAAGCTTGACTTGAGACTAGCATGGTGAGTAATAAAGAGACAGTTCCCCTGAAGATCAAAATGGCGTTGGTAAGAAGTTGGGTGTGTGATAACTAGTTTGGAAGGAAATGAGGACATGAGGAATTGAGGTTGCTTAATGCAGAGATATCTTATCTGTCTGTTTGTACATTTTGACATTTGTCTGGAAAAACTGAAATATGGTAATGCCATGTTTACCAAACAAGAGGGGGGAGGTTTACCGCACTCAGTCTTGTTATCGTTGGCATCTCAGCCATGCTGGTGGATATCTTGTGTTTGCTCCTCACACCCGTCTCCCTATCTGAGAAAGTTTGGGGCCCCTAAGGATGTGAACCTTTGGCTGGAGCGATCTGGTGAGGCTGTGTGTGTGTGTGTGTGTGTGTGTGTGTGTGTGTGTGTGTTGGGGGGTGTTAACACTTCAGGAGCTCAGGGCTTCAGAGGAGGAGTGTGGGTCTGTTTTCTGTCTCATACAGCCTCATGCTCACCATCATCTCGTTCTTTCATTGTATTTTTGTCTATCTTTATCAAGTCTTCTCTGTCTCTCGCTCACTCTCTCCCTCCATCGGCACATTGTGACTCGTAGGTAGATAGGATGGACACATGTTGTGCCAAATAATGACTGTACATTTAAGTAGTGCGTTTTTTGTTTGAGCCTGTTACAGAGCAACTAGGCTGTTGTTAAATATGTAAGGTTTAACGCTGTTTTTTGGGATTGCAATAGTGATTGAGTTAATTATATGATTATTAAAATATACAACAACATGGCCTGCCCATTTAAGGATATCCACCCAAAATAAACAACATAATAATAATTTTCAACATATTTTTCTTGCCACAAAAAATGCAAACCTGTTCAAGTGGTAAAGTGTTAAGAATATATTTCTTTAAAAAATGAGATTTCTACAACTCAAACACAACAAAAGTGGGCAACATTACAATAAAAGTGTAATAAATCCAATTACATCCTAGATAGAAGGGATGATGTCACTTCCGGGCCACTCTCTGATTCTTAACAAAAAGCTGTCACTGATACATTATTCTCATCTTAAATATGAACTGCTGCAGCGTCTCTGTAGAGTTTGGAAAAAGCCAAAGCAGCTGTAACTGTCATCGTTACAGTCAGCAATGGCTGTGGGATTTCAGCCAGACTAGTTTCCTCTTCATTGTAAAAGGATGTGCTCATCACCATATGTTAAACAGCCTATACTCCTCTTTATTTGACTCAGACAATTACCCCCACATTTGAGAAACTTGAAGCAAATTGAAGCAGAGGATTCATGTTGCTGCTGTTTATCTGGAGTGCATTCTCCGCTTAGTCAGGTCCACTGCAGCAGGCCCCCTCGGCTGCCTGCTACAGTTGTAAGAGTAGCCCTGAAATCCTCCAAATGGTTGTGTAATTCATGTTAATGTGGCAAAAATCAGTCTAAGGACTGACACAACTTTTCAATGTGATTTTGATTGCATCGCTAATGCAGGAATCCCTGTGGCAGCTTATGGGATTACCATGTCTTGGTGTTTAAAGCTCCTTCTTTTTTTCTTTTTTTTTAAAGCGCAATAGACTCTAACATAGTGTATGTGTTTGTTTGTGTCTACATTTGAACCAGCTATGCTTTTTAGAATATTTATCATTAATTGAAATGTAAGAAAAGTCTTCTGAAAAGCGAAAAAGCAAAAATTTATTTGGATATCTGGAATACTTATCATCCCATTGACATATCTGTGCGATAGGGCTGCCTCTGATGTGTGCTGTTTGTAGGCCTGCTTTCTTTGGCCAATTTATTTAGACCTGATGACATCCAACTTCCCAGAAAAGTATCCTCAGATGCTTCAAAATGTTATCGTCTCATGCTGGGCTTCATTTGAATTTCATGAATCCATGTAAGGGAGAGAAGAACACATCATACAAACACTCCTTTTCTTGTAATTCTTCCTTTGCTGTAAATGCTTTGGTTTATATTGCCTTAGTTTTAGCTGTTGAAGTTGCTTTATTTAATCCACTTTTTATGGAAGTGTTAAGAATAAACAAGTGGATTCATGAGTTGGCCCCACAAAAAGGTCATGTGCAGATTTATGCTGGGATGAAAATAGGGCCTCTGTAATGGTTCCCTTGACTGCATTTATTGCTTACTTTAAAAAAGTAATTTCTTTATATCAGCATCAAGCTGGCAATTGCCATGTATTAGTATTAAGCTTGGTAAGCTTCTAATTCTGTGGCATTTACAGCTGGCTGTGTTTCCATGCATTTATAACACTTTGATTCTTAAGAGCTCCTGTAATCGCTTATGCCTAGCTTGGAACATAATAAACAACTCGCTGTAGCAAAAGTGCCACATGGGGGAGATTTCTTGGAGGAAAGTTAAACGCTTCTGTCACTGGCAGTTTTGTTGCTGTGTTTTTCATGCACTGTAAGTACCGTAATCTACTCTCTGAGCTTGGCTGCTGTGGTTAAAAACAGTGACAGGCAGAATAGATGCAAGGTAGCGTGAAAATGAAAAATTATCATCCCTACAGAGACGTCACAATAGAGACCAAGCCATAAAGCGACGGTGTGCCTCTGCCGTTTCCTGTTGATTGAGATACCAGGATGTGTGAAAGCCTTCTAAACACCCTCACCTGACCCCCGTCGGTTTTCCCTATCTGATGCTCTGCTCCCAAGGCCGCATCAGCTGCTATCAGAGCACACACTGGCAGATCGCCCGCCTCTCTATTGTCTGGCTAAACAGGTTGCGCTGCTAGATGCGTGCCACATTCTGAATACAATATGTCACACAATAGAGCTACATCCTTATTTTCTCTCGCATCTCCTACTACTTTCTGATGAATTATCTTGTGCTGCGAGGTAGAAAGAATTGCACTGATAATATTATCACAGATGTGTTATCTTGAAGCTACTTAAAATATCTTTTTGGGGAAAAACGCATTTGGCAAGTTTCAATCTATTTTTCTATCAGCATCAAACAGACACGTCTTCTTTTGGTCTGAAACATATTGACGGACGTATAAACTCTGGTCTGCTAGGAGGGTGAGGAGCTTTGATAGTGTATTGGTGCTACCAGGTGCAGACAGCGAACGTGACAGTCTTTGTGTGAGATTGACTGAGGCGACAGAAGTAAGCAAATTCCATCCACAGATGAGTTGTCTTACAGCGAGATGAAAAGGAAATCACAAAAGTGAGAAAATGTGTCAAAGCTCCTGTTTTTTTTAGCTTTGGCCTTGACTTCTTGTCTTCTGAGCAAAAATGACTATACAGAGCTTTTCTTTTTTGTGGTAACCCAGGCCGGCATCTGTCAGACTGTCTATACTGTACCAGAACTGCTGTAATATCAAATATAAAAAAAAAAAACCATACTTTCCCTGCTCCCCAAAACAATATTATACATTTACAGTATATATTATGATACTTAAAAAAGGGCACTTGTTTATGGTTTCCAGTCTGACTTGAGAAAGTCTCTGACTATTTAAGGAAATTAAATAAGTTTCTACAAGGTGCAGTCATTCTTATTTGGATAGTTTTGACTTTGTTGCAATCACTTCGTGTCATGGTAAATATAACTTTGGCAGTCCATTGCTTTCTCCGTTTATTTTAGAAAACAAATCCCTTTTTAGGGATAAAGCACCTGGTGGGGCTACTTAATGGAATGGCTTCAGCCCTACGCAAATAAACAGCTTGCATTTTTGGTGTGAGATTAGGGAGAGAGGGAGAGGGAGAGAGAGGGAGAGAGAGGGGGAGAGAGAGAGAGAGAGAGAGAGAGAGAGAGAGAGAGGACAGAAGTGGAGAAGTTGTACTTCTACTTCCAACTATAGTTGACTGTATGTATTGCATGTCTATAGAAATGCATGTGGACAATATTGGCATGTTGTACTGATCCTGGGTAAGACGTCATGCTGAGGTAAAACTATTTTTATAGTCAACCAGTGGATCACCAGTAGGATATTATTGAAAAGGGTTGGAAAATATCAGTCTTTGTTTCCACACTTGCACGTACAAAACATGTGTTTATGCCTTATCTTAACCTGGAAAGATAGCGTGGTAACCAGAGCCAAAGCAAAGGCAATGAACAGGGAGGAGAACAAGTAACCAGTGAAACATTAGGTAGAATAAGGGCTACATTTTTCTGAAATAGCTCAACATGCTGTTGAAATGATTGAGATATGGAGCCTTTTAAACCAGGCATGTCAAATAGTTATTTCATTCAACCATTAGTTTTCCCACTGCTCCGACTCACATTATATATGGTTAAGAATTAGGTCCCCACTCATTCTCTTGTTAAATTTGTCTGGCTAATGTTAACCTATTCGAAATACTGAATCAGAATTAAGCAGCTAAGTGAAAATTTTTTGTTGAGGCTACGTTCACATTATCGGATATATCAGTATTCTGTATAGAAAAATTACATCATCCACAGTCAACCAAATCAAATAATTCAATATTAAAATCTTTAACATATCGAAAGTCTGTACTGAATGGCCAATCATAAATAATATAAATAAAATAATACTTATTCTTACTAACAAATATTTCCCGCACTTGTCACACCAGAAATTGACACTTCTTCTAGAAGCTTGATGACGGAGGGATTACTTGCAGGGCTACACTAGCCTGTACTCGTCACACACTAGCCCGCCGGGCTAGCACTAGCATAGTGGGGAGTAGCATAGCTTTGCCAGACCTTCCTCCACAGCGCCGCTGAGGAGGGTCTGGCTAATCCACACAGCATTCCGGGATGGGAGAAAAACGTGCTCTGGTTTATTGGCATTTCTTTAAACCAATCACAATCGTCTTGGGCGGTGCTAAGCACCGGGCAGAGCCACGGTGCCGCTGTAAAATAACCTCGGGAAGGAACTTCTTTTGGTGGAACGTGTGTACGTTCAAAAGTTGTTTTAGTCGTGCAACAGAAAACTCAGATAGGACAGATAGTCTAGCTAGCTGTCTGCAGTTACCCTGCAGAGATCTGAGGAGCAGTTCACCATAGTCCTCAGAAATCCACCAGAGTTTAAAATTCCAACACAAAGAAAGCCCAAGGTAACGGACATGTGGCTGAAAAGAGTAGAATTGAATGTAAAAAAATTGGATGTGGATTAACCTTGCCCCGTTGCGGTAATTTGATTTTGCCGAGAAAGTTTGTCAGTTTTAAATGCTTGTGTGACTGGGCCTTTCAATTGTATTTTACTCAGGTCAAGTTATTGTTCAAGTGGCAGTTATTGCTGGGATAAAAAAGAAAAAATTAAATGATACTCACCTTCATGTTCTGCACCCTCTTAATCTCAATGATCACTTGTATTGTGTTTCAGTATAGCCAAAAACAATATTTCCATATTTGTCTGTGAAGTATAAAATAGGGATTTTACGAACGCAATTGTGGTTCAACATTGATTGAACCACTGTTGAGTGGTTTGAAACAGTACAGCTTGCATCTGTGCAAGATGGTGAATTAGTGTGGAGGGAAGGCCAAACTGGAGAGGAAACAAAAGCATCCTCAAATGTAGCCGCCTTAATGTGGACAAGGCCCGGGGGGGGAACCGAAAGCTGGAGGCTATTTCTAACCAAATGTGGGTTTATTTATGTAATCAAATGAAAAAGGTGGAGGCATTTTTTAAATTTATATTTATTTACAGTTTTTTCTTTTTCTCTGGTTTTAGTCTTGGCTCCTGGGTTGTTTTCCTAAACATAGTGTCTCTGGCTGGCTAGAAAAAGGAACAGGGGTGATCAGTGCACTGAAAACAGGAATGACAAACACCATTAGCTGAAAAATTTCCATCTCATTGCAACTATGTTATTGTTTACTTTACCATACACGTCCTAATATGGTTACCTCCCTGTCAAAGCGGGCCGGAGCAGAGCCGAGGGGCCCTCGCAGGGAGACGCTTTGTCTGCCACTTAGACAATAAGAAACAAATGTCACAGCTCGGCAAAATAGCCTGGCTTTCACAGCCTTACAGTACTTGGCCTTCCATGCTGCTTGGCGCAGGCTCCCGTGTGATATTTATCTACTCTCCACTGTTAGATGCCCAAGTTACAATGTACCCCCACCCCTATCCGTCTCTGCCCCCTTTCTTTTGCTCTATCTTCCCTTCCCTTTCCTTCTGTCTTTCTTTGTCTGTATCTCTCCATCGATCTCTGTCCCTGTCCTGGTGTTAGCTATGTGTAGGTTGACTGATGGGCCTCTGTTTGCTTGTGTTAAGTTATTTATCAGGGGGTGGGGTGATGTGTTTGGAGTGGCTTCTGCCCTCCTCCCTGTGGCCGAGCGGAGGCCAGTTCAGTTGCAGGTCACGCCCCGGCTCGAAGCCGGCTCTGCGTTTGAACTGGAAACATCTTGGCGACCCTTAGAGACCCTGTATGATACTTGGATGAAATCACAACCACACAAACTCAGAAAATGTATTCTGCAGAGGAAATAGGGTAGATGCTAAATCGGATCTGCTAGACTGGTCGTCGTGGTTAGGTTTAGGCATGAGGAGTGGGGATTGGTTAGGGTAAGAACACCAGGGCAAGCCAATCGGAGGCAGAAAAAGGCGAGCCACGAGGCACGTCCTTTGACGTTGATACGTCTGGCAGATCCGATCTAGCATCTACTGAGGAAATGTGGCATTCTGGAGACAGTGGCTCTTTAATTTGAATTGTTCTGAAGTTTGCTGAAGCGTCATTTGTTGTTGTTGTTGTTGTTGTTAAATGTGCAAATGTGTTATTTCTCATTGCAGATTGAATAAAGTATAAGGATCGACCGATACTGGTTTTTAAAGGCTGATACCGATTATTAGAAGATAATGAAACCGATAACCAATATTTGGAACCGATGTGCATTTACAGTGAAAATGAAAATCGTTAAGTCAAAATTAAGATTTTGGAATGTTACAAACTCCAACACAAAATAAATAAATGAAATGCTTTAAGCAATTATTTAATAAATTCGAAACTTTAACATAATACCTAGTAAAAGATAGTCAGATAGTGTTGTGGGCGGGACATTAAGTCAGACTGTGAGTGAAACTGAAGCAGAGGGACAGACACAGAGCTGTAGCGGAACCAAAGTAGCGCACTTTTTAAATTAATTATTAATAATTATAATAATTCTTATTAATTATCTAGCTAAATAGCCCGATAAGATGTAACCTATACAGTCCGGGAACGTTTTAAGCAACCGTAGTTTGTTTAAAACAAGGAGAAGTGAATAGTTTTACATGAGCGGTGATATCGGTTCAAAATCCCGATAAAATTACATCAGAATCATAAAACTGGACGTTGCTCATATTGCCAATCATCTGGGATCCTCAGTGGATTGTCAGTAGGCTATTAGGCATTAGGGTCAGGTTACGTCACCACAGGTTAGTCTGACAGAAGGTGGAAATAGGCTTCTTTCAGATGCATGGGCTTTCTCTTCCTCTGTTGGTGGAGGATGATGGCAGCCTCACCTCAATCCTAAAATCCTCACGTTTATGATATTTGCCCAGTATTATCTGTGCCCGTGGATGAATGGGAGGACAGAGCATGAGGAATGTAGAAGGTCAGGCTGCGTGATTTACACAGTACAGAGCCAGAGAATCCTTGGGAAAATACTTGGGCCGGGATCAAACAGACATCATGTGATATGTTCTTAACACTGACCTTTAAATTCATGCATTTTACTGCTACCCTTTGACAAATGATGCACTACATGTAACACTATTTGTATTGAATTTTGAAAATAACGTTAATGAAAGCATTATGGACATTTATTTGCAAAAGAATGGCGCCTTGTGCAACAGAGCTTGTTTTGTGCTTCTGACATTTTTTGTATCTTCATAATGCCAGTATTTTGAATATGCATCGTAAAACAAGCCACTTTTTCTGAATTCCTGGAAAAGATTTGAGATCCAGGTTTTCATTTTATTGCCAAAAGGCCAGTGCCTAAATACTTATTCAGAGTCCCGGTGACTTTGATATTTTTGACGCGTTCACGTAAGTAATTGGTCAAATAATTAGTTGTAAGTTGACATTTTTTAACTAACAATTATAACATTCATTTATGTCATAATTTAGTTCCATAGTTCAAATGGACATACGGTTCATTATTTCTTCAGTATTTGTTCAGGCCTGCCTATAATTTCCACTCCATTGCAGTTATATTCTGTTGATAAGCTAATGGCACAGACCTTTTTTTTTTTCTTCGTTTTTATCTGAGCGGAAAGACTATACCCTCTTTGAAGTTAATGAACTTTGTGAAAGGGTTGTTTACTGGCTTCAAGGTCATTTTCTGAGAAGGGCAGCAGATTTTCTTGTAAACATATTAACAGCCAAAGATGTGTAAACACTGTAAATGTATACAGGTGGGGAGGGAGCCATACTGGCATATTTTCCTGTTTTCTCTTTGTTTGTTTATCCTAACTTTTCCCATGTGTGACACACGTATAAATGCTGTTGTGTGCATATGTGTTTTGACTTTTAGAAATATGTTTAGACTCTTAGAAAGCATAATGATGTGCCTACCCGCAGTATAAAGCTGGGAGGGGAGAGAAGGAGAGGCTGACAGTAAGGCAAACGCAGGACTAGTGGGGGTATTAAATATGAATTAATGGAATGATGCTCAGGCACATCTCTGGGTGTAGTGTAGTGTTAAAAAATAAAATTTATGTTGCCGGCTACTAGCCGTGAAGGTGCATTTGGACTTAGTATCCTTAATTAGAAGTGAGATATTAGCATTTCATAGGGCTTTATGCTGGGTGAGGGGATCGGCCGGCCACCGCGCCTTCATTACCCAGCTTCTCTGTGTAATGAGTGCCATCATTAGCTGATGGAGTGGATTTGCCCTAGCTCTACCTTGAAAGGCACATCTCTTACATACTTGCAAGGAATAAGGCCTTTTAATGGATTTCTTAATGAATAAAATAACATGCCACTTCTTAAAGATTTTACAAGTGCATTTCTGATGATTTCTGCTGCCTTTTTCCTTTTTTTTTGTTAATTAATAGCAAAATACTAGTGATAATAGTGAAAAGCGGAACACAAAGGTATTCATGGGGCTTGGTGGTAGTATGACTGACATTTAGCACACTGAAAAAATCAACTTCACTTTTTATGTCGTGCGATCCATCATAAATTCTGAATCATACCAATAATATGTGGACGTTAAAAGTGCTACATCAAAAGGGTCGACTTTCATTCATATGCACATGAAATAAGGTGTGTGTGATTTCTGTCAGAGGTCTGAGGAAGTGCTCTCTGAGCTGCAGTGCTTAAAACTCCCCAGGTTTATCAGGGGAAAAGGCAGGACAGCTATTGGATAAAACCTGAGTGCAAATTATATATGCGTGTGTGTGTGAGTGTGTGCACATTCAACAACAGTCAAGACAGTCAGAGCCGAGGTGTTTTTTGTGATATGGAAGTCTCCCTAAGCCTTCGGCTGCAGCTCCATTCTCAGAATCAGGCGTGAAGTGATTAGTATTTTATTGATGAGCTCCTGAAGTGGCAAGTGTGGGAAATTGGATCTTTGATCTCCTGGAGTTTGGGAAATATATCCTGAGAGTGTGGAGCTCTCCAGGTAAAACACTCCCATCCTACCAACATCACCACCCACACACACACACACACACACTGTTTTTGGAGGGATATTCCACCCCTTCCCCAAAACACATATTTGTTTTGGATGTTTTCACTGAGAGGGTACATGGTGATTACAGATGTTCATTAACAAAATTGCGTATTTGTTTTAAACTTTAACCAATCACTTTGATATGCTAATTACAGTGTAATTTAATTTGAGCCCTGTAATGATGATGCTGTTATTATGGACATAAATGATGCAGTTAAGCTGAGAGTAATCTCATTTGCATACTGTACATGCCAGTAAATTAAGCCCTTTCCTGCATTGCTTCAGCTTTAATTTTCCAGTCCTTTTCACACAGCATCCCTCAGCCCCTGTGCCTAATAGCAGGCCAGCTTGTTTGATGTGGAGAGCCGCTTCCTCACACTAAATCTAGTCACAATATGTAATACATAAAGGCTCTCATTATAACTGTAAGTGCTCTTTTAAGAACTTGGCATTAATAAGCAGGCCAGGTTTTCATACTTTGTATTGATGCACAAAAACAGTTTTGTCCCTTGCCATAATCATCTTTAACATTTCCCTAATCTGCATCTGAGAAATAAGAACTGTCATGGTTGTGATAATGATGTGCCCTGGAATAGTTAAAGAGCCCCTAATCATATTGTATATGTCATCTTCTATGCGTTGATCAGAGATATCTTCAAAGAGGTGATTGTATTTTGATATTCCTCCTTTGAAAAAAGGATGAAGGGCATTTGGACGTGTGTTTTAACTAACACATTTTCCCCTCACAAAAAAACTAATTGAAAAATATTGCCTTATTGTATGTTTAGAGCAAATAATTTGGCTTCTTTTCTTTGTACAACATGCTTTTTGATGTCTGTGTGAAAGAGGCACATTCCTGACAGAGGGACACGGCTGGCCTTGATAAAAGCTCCCGTGTCTTCATTAGAGAAGCAGCAGCTCATGGTGTCTGATTGTCTGATGTTTGCAGTGAGAAGGTAAACATGTTTGTCATACAGAGGTGTGTTTATGCTGATCAAACATGTGGGATAGGCCGTGGTGAATGTTAAGGACTTTGGCTCTGCACAGGGCTCATCAGCTCTGTGGACATACAGCCTCACGATGGTCTAAACCTGCCCTTACATCCCCATCCGACTCCCCTTTTGCGTTTTGAAGGTGGGCTAGGAGGGTGGTTTATGGACTTTAACACTGACAATACAATTGCCCTTGACTGAGAATGCTCCTCCATTTTGTACCATAAAGAATATTATTTTTCTGCCAGCCAATTTTCTCTGTTAGTCTCTAATTGGCAACATAAATCTCGGCCATTGAGGGTGAGAAATGTTGCAGTGTCACACAGTGTAATCTTCACCCTTATTTACCAATTCATTAAGATTCATTGATGCAGGATCGGTGAGAGGAAATGACAACATAAATCAGGCCTCCAACATAATGACCCTAATCAGTTGGGAATTGCAGAAAATGTCATGATGAACTATGTCCTTGTATTAGTGCCACTGTGCATTGTCATTGGGCTGCTTTATGAGTGGGACGCATCCTCCTGAGATGGGTTGTATTTAACAAAAACAAAAAAGAGTTGTTAAAACCTGATACCATTAAAATGTAGAAATTCATGTGGTGTCTTTTGGTATTTAGCCCCTCGCCCTTTATCTTTAGTTTAACTGCTTAATGGAAGGCACAAACTCCTTTCCTTTTTAACCCTATCTGTCCTCTCTCTGGGAAGCTGGGGTTTTTAAAATAATAACATGCTTCTTAGGCTGAAACGACCCTGGTACCACAGCGAAGAAGAAATGCTTCTTCAGAAGCTGCAGGAGGGGATGATGGGTAAGACCACTCCCATATCAATCACAGTGAATCAGAAGACTTAAGGCCCTGACATACCAAGGCGACCGTCGCCCTAGTTTTTGGGGTCTGTCCTGCACCGTCGCCACGTGTCGGCCTTCGTCAGCCTTTTTTGGGCCGATTCAACATGTTGACGTAGGCTGTCGTCTAAATAGCCTATCCATCTGATTAATAAATGGTAGTAAGGAAAAGAAAAACGACCGAGAGCGCACACAGAGGGCTCTTTTCAAATTTTTCTCTCATCTGATCAATCCAATACACATGGAGCTGTCAAAACTGGCCAAAAATGATGTTTGAGTGTTCCTCCTTATTTATTTCAGCATAAACATGTCTTTAACATATAACGACACATTACAAAATAAACTAACGTTAATGTTTCAGGGCTCAATGCAAACTTTTTATAGTGGTTTGTCAACCAGGCATCAGCTTTTGGTTGCCGAAATTGACAATACGGTTGCCTTGTTTTAAACTGTCCATATTTGGAGCATTTCATTTCATATGTAACTAAACCACACATTTTAATAACGAAACAATGAGAGAATGGCTTGCAATATCATTTCCCATCCCTCTCAAATAGGGGTGCAACGAATCACAAAACTCATGTTTCGGATCACGGTTTTGAGTCATGGATCGGATAATTTTTTGATTTTGATGCAATCATAGTAATGCCCCTAGCACTCCCATTCAAAAGGCCATTTGTACCGAAAAACAATGATACGGTAAATCTTAAAATTGCTGCTTCCGTGCTTTTCGTGTTTATTAGAGTGACATGCAGCGATGTTTCTGTTGCCTGTAACGTCTGTTTCGTTGCATCAGAGAGCAGCACAGACATTTAAGTGGCACCATAATGAGGCACCGAAATCCGCGTTGCTATTCCGTTCAGTAGACACCGGGCACCGGTGGTATATTAGATTTTAACATGCGCCGATATATATATATATATATATATATATATATATATATATATATATATATATATATAGTTTTAGGGTCACGGTTTTCGGTTCTGTACGGTTCTTGTTATTTTTTCTTTTAATCTTTAATTATCCACAATGTAGGATACATTATTAAATAATTATATAGTTATATCATGTAATCATGCACAGACTGAATTTGACTTGACTTAAAGCACACTATTGGGACCATCTCTGAGGAAAGCTAGGTGAGATTTTGATACAGCAAGAGGGAAGACATTGATGATTTCAAATTGCTTAAAGCAGTTTACATTGTTAGTTAATGTCCTATCCTGGCCTGGGCTGGGACACACAGTCATACGGTTTGATAAAGTACTTATTGGACTTATCATTGCACTTACAATAACGAGCGTAGCTGTCAGGTCCTCCTGTATACGTCTCATCTCCGTTTTTTCGGACCTTCGTCGCCACAAGTTCTTGTGCGTCAGGGCATTAACAGCAAACCAGTTCTTGTGTTACAGCAGTTTTAAGCAGTCACTGAGCACTGGCAGTTATAAGTGAGACACTATTGAAATTAAATAGCCATTGCCCTCCCATTGCCATTATTTGTTTGTAAAGGTTAATGATTGTGTCTGGAAAATCAATAGCTTAACTTAATCTCTGTGTGAGTAACTTTAAAGAAAAGAGGTGGGAGACCTGTGGTGTGTTTTTGTCGGTAGAGAGACGTTTAACAGTGCTAAGAATCATTTAAATAGCAGGGGTTAGGCCAGACCCCACAGTTTCTTCCAGTTATTATGCATGGTACTGAGAGAGGAATCATAATAAATGCATCTACCACACTTGATGACTTACTCAACAGTAATTAGCGGCTTATTCTGTGTGTGTAGAGCGGCGGTGTACCACAAGTCCATATTGGTGATTTAACAGAAGTGCAAAGCTTTTCCTAAAAATGATTAGGCTACATGTTGTCAGCTCACAGAGGAAGTATGCACTCCAGTGAGTTGACAGCAGCTCTAATAATATTGTCCTCTCTTTGCGTAGGTACGCAATATTAATTAGACAAGTTCGTTAAGGCTAACCTTGGTTTTCCCTAGGAAAATGCATCTGACACATTTCCTCTCCACAAGTTTGCATTTCTATACCCACGGGAACCGCCCTTATATGATTTCTAGTAAAAAAATGATTAAAAATATATGACACACTTTAAGTAATGTTAAAACAATAAGTGCTTTTGCAGATCCCATAGGATGCAGATAGATTGAATTTGTGTTTTTCTTTGGGTATGCATGTTTGACAGGTCTAATTGGTAAGATGAGCTTGAGGGAAGTAATGCCTGCATTGAGCCTGTGGTCAGAACAAAAAGGCCCCATGTCTCCTGGTGTCTGTCCTCTCGCTGTAGTGTTAATGGGCATGAGCCACATGTGAGCGATTGTCAAAGTCAAGTGAAGGAGAGTTTCTGAGAAAACCACTCCTAAAAGAGGCTTCACATCCCAGAATTACTATTCCATTCATGTACAACCAGATTTAAACTCATTAGACTTCTCTATTTACTTAGTCTCTATCGGCCCTAGTTGTACTAAAAATACCATGGCCTGCCTTACTTTGGCACATTCCGTCATTGTCTGTGCACAGCAGGCCTTTACACCAATGTGTTTCAAGTTTGGCTCCATGCAAAGGAGACAAACTGGTTTGTGTATTTTCTGAAATTATGGATCCACTCAGCTTCACCACCGGAGTCTGCCTTCTAGTAGCCTTTTTTGTTAATTTATCTGAGCTTGTAGCGTGATAATAGGTTGATATCCACGTGCTTGGATGTCGAGCCTCTTTCCACTGCTCGTGGTGCAGTAATAGGTTTGGATCTAGATTTCATGCATGAGAATCCTATCACAGTCGTCCCAATGTGTTATAAATATGTGTTTGGCACCCTTGCTCATATTTTATGCTTGCCTTACGTGGGGTTAACTGTTTTTTTTAGGGATTAAATGAAATCAGTAGGGGAAGTGCAGACAGAAAACTATGGGTAGGGGCGCCTCATTGGATGGATTTAGCTCAGCAGATGGAAAGTTGTTGTATTCATGAAAAAGTCATGGCCAAGGTGACGTGCAGCTTGAATGTCCCAACACTGCATTACCTACCTTGTCTTTTGTAATCACTACTTATTTGTACTGTTTGATGTAGCAGATGGAGTAACTCATGATCTGTTGAAATCACCATAAATGAAGTAAACAAAGATATGCAATGTGATTTATGATAGATAACATCTTTGTCCGTTCAATCCCAAACCCAATCCTTTTTGTTGTTGTTGTTTTTTTCACTCCATACCCTGATGTTGTGAGCGCCAGCTCTCAGAGCTCTCAGAAATCCTCAGTTTTTCCCACAAACCCAGTTACTGAATGATTGAACAAGGTAAATGTTTAACATGTTTTTACAAGTTTCTCGCTGCGCTGTTGTGAAGAGCCACTGTTTGTTGGGTCTGGAAGAAACACTTGGTTGCTTTGCTTGACAATGTGTTTCCATAGGAGACCACCGCGCCGGCTGCCCACCCCGCCATCACCCATCTTGTTCTCATTCACGGTGGCTTGCTAGCAGCTGCAACACACCAGCTTTATGCGTCTTCAAATGTCAGAAGAATTACTTTTTGTTTATCTTGACTTCTGCCTTGCTGTTTATTCTAGCCCAAGCTGCATTTGCAACGGCCTTGATTCCCTAAAGCCGGGCCCCCTCCCCTCCCTTCCCAGAACCTGTTTACACTATGCCTGCCCCGAGTGTCACCTAGGAAATCGGCTGATCATTCCACCTGGTTAATATTAAATGGCTCCTGCAAGGAGATGTGTTTGTTCATAAACACAAACCCCCGCCTCCCCTACACTCCTCCTGTTTACTGTAGCCATGGCAGCATTCACTTATTAAACAAACAGCTGCTTTGTTTGCCAGAATGAGTGGTCGGCTTATACCCCGTACAAGGTCTGTGAAGAACTTGGAAACCGCTTCTGTGTCTCGTGTGGTGCAAGGATGTGGGTTTTTTGATGGAGGTACGAGTTTCAGGGGGTGGGGGTTCATACTATATTTTCACAGCAGTCTGGAGATATGCTTTGCTTATCTGTGACTTGGTTGAAGTGGCTGACAAGATTACATAGTTGTTTGGTCTGACTATGAAGTCTCTTTCGGCAAAATATCATCCCTGCCGTTAGCTCCTCTCAGCAGAAAGCGGACTGAGAATTGTAGTCAGAGCGGCAAGTGAATCCCGATTGAGTCTTTTTGATCGAGGTTATTCTCTTTGCAGAAGGCCCCGGTTTGCAAATAATAAGTGGAAGGAGGTGGGACTATCGATATTATATCGATATCGATATACGAGGCTAGATATCATCTTAAATTTTGGATATCGTAATATCCTGATATGACACGTGGTGTCTTTTCCTGGTTTTAAAGGCTGCATTACAGTAAAGTGATTCTGCTCACACCAGACTGTTCTAGCTATTCTATTATTTGCCTTTATCCACATAGTTATTAGGGCTGCACAATTCATCGCAATTGTATCGAAATCGCAATATGGACTAATGCAATATCCAAATCGCAGGGGGGCGCAATATTTGTTAATGGCAAAACGTGTCAAACTATTCTGAATTAAGTATTGTGGTGCTGCAGAGACGTCCCGGCCTACAAATCGTATCCTACAGACTAAAGAAAAAAAAATCTTTGTTTGGTACAGATCCTCGCAAAAATCAAACTATAATCATTTTAATTTCTTTCAACGTTAATCATTTTCAATGAAAATGAGAATAATGATACAAAAACGATCATTCCCTCCAATACCGTGAATCATATCGCAATTGCAATATCAGTCAAAATAATCGCAATTAGATATTTTCCTCATATCGTGCAGCCCTAATAGTTATTATATCAACTGATGATTATTTATCAAAAATCTCATTGTGTGCATATTTTGTGAAAGCACCAATTGTCAACCCTACAATATCGATATCGAGGTATTTCCTCAAAAGTTTGATTTTCTCCATATCGCCCAGTTCTAGACTACAGTTTCGAAAGGTTGTTGGTATTTAGCCCAATTTCTATGTCTGTTGGAGTAGTTTGCTGGCTGTGATGATGGATTATTTAACATACAGCTTGTGTTTGTCTTTTGACTTTTCCCTAGAATCAGGAGCCAAAATACAGCCGAACATAAGACTCTTAAGAAACCTTGAGAAGCATTCTGTTGTTGTACCTTTGGTACACGCTGATGTGTTGTCTAGTCTAGCAACCAATCCAAACCTAAACCGCTCTAAATTGAACCTCTTACCATTATCTCTCCCTTGGTGTGTCTTTATCTCCAACCCAAGAAATGTTGTGCTTTTGTTGTGTGCTTGTGTAAACAAGGGCTGTGTGAACAGCCTGTAAATGGAAACAGGTGGCCGCTAAGCCTTTACTGTCATGAGAAGGGTTGCAAAAGGTTGGAAAATTTCCAAAGGAAGTTAAGTACATTTTGGAATTTTTCCATTTTCTTCCATTGAAAAGCATACCTTTTAAGATTGAACCTATTTGGGGGAAAATACACATAAAAAAAGCAATACTAGGCATTTTTTTTGTTAAAAGCTTGCCCATTTAATTGAATTGTAACCATGCACTGCATTCAGCAGCGCACTCTTCCTAGCCTGGTTGACACCAGACCCTTCTCAGTTGGAACTGAGAGTGGGTCTGGGCAAGCTTCATTCGCAGCGCATTTCCAAAGGGGCGTCACCAACAGACGCCGCTCAAATGCCGCCGCAGACAGAGTTACAACACGCACGGAGATGAGAAGGGTATGTATGGAGTTATCCAACTCTGGGGGATACGGTGAATAAGCTAAAGTCCCAATAAGTCGGCGTGTTCCTTTAAGATCAGGATTTTTTAACTTATTAGAGGCGCAGAACCCCACACTGCAACTTTTTGGCATTGGTCCAAGCAAAAATACAATTGTAAATATGACAAAGAGTAAAGATTAACCGCCAACAAGGTCTACACTCATTAATTTGAATGGTTTGCTTTCCACTACGGCATAAACGGAAACGTTTTAGTGGCCGCTCGCAGTAATGCCGACCAAGTCTATGCCTAACAATGGACACCTCGTTGGGCAGTAACCCTTACTTATCTCCCTTGGAAAGTTTCCACCTTGAATATTCCCAGAACATTGCAACTCTGGTCATGAGCATTAAAGAAAAACAGAACATGGAGAAGGGTCAAAGCACAGCTGTGCAGGCCGACCCTACCTTGAATCGGCTGCTGACTTGTTTGAGCTGTTGAATTCCAGGCAAGCATGACAGGGGAACAGGCATTAGATTCCCAGGGAGCGGGGAAGAGGAGAGGCAGGGTTGATGAGCTCTGGCTGCCGGCTGTTCTTAACCTTCAACCTGTCTGGTCAGGTGGGAGACACATGTGACTCTTGTTTGTACTGTACTCTCCATATCTGAGGCAGGGAAAAACAAAACAGACTGTAAACAAACAGAAACTCTGACCTTTTTTTATTATCCAGTGTTTGTTCCAAACACTTGTTTTGTTTTGCAAGCAAGTCTCCTCAAAGAACAAACCGGCATCTAATAATCGACAGCACAGCAAGTTCCTTCCGTACGAACTGTTGCCTTGTTTAGAGCTCCTGGAATTTCCATTATTTCATGTTCTTTCTTAACTATTTTTAAAGCTCAGATAAAAAAAGTTGACATGCTCCATTCTTTTTTTTTCATGTCTCCTTTTATTTATTGTTTCATGTTAAAATGTTTGTGTTTGGAGTAGGGCTGCACGATATGAGGAAAATATGCGATAACGTTGAACATCGATATTACTTAAATAATAAATAAATCAACGGATGTAAAAGTGGACTCATCTCTGCTGCTTTTAGTATTCTGCTGAAATTGCTTGTTGAATTTCAAACAAATGAAAGGAAATCATTTCCAACATTCTTTCATTGAACAAATTGAACATTGAATTGAATATAAAAAGGCACCACTGAATAAAGAATGACCGCTACATTTTAAAGTACGGTTTTCTTTCACTAACACAAAAACTGTCAGAGTCTTTCGCGATACGTCGTAGCCTTTCGCGATGTGTTTATTGCGCCAGTTGGTATCGCGATGGCGATTAAACCCCCCCCAGCATATATTGTGCAGCCCTAGTTTGGAGCAGGAATACGTATGCTTTTAACCCCAGTAGCTACACCCCTTTTAGCAGGACACTTGACCCATAATTACAGCTGAATTTGTATGTGTTGTATAAATGGAACGGATGGAAACACTTGGAGCTTTTTAAGTCCTCACAGACGAGGCAATCCTCTGAGCAAAGTGAAAATAAATAGATAGATAAACATACGCAGGGCCAAGTCATGTGGCCAAGTTGCCCGGGCCCCAGCTGATGATGGTGTCCGTGCCTCAGTGCTTCACAGATTAACATTGTTATCAGCACAACTCTCTAATAAGGCTCTTTTCTATCTTCTTGATATTTATGATGGATAATGCCCATTTTCCATTTTCTTTGTTCCTCCAATTTTTTCGCTCATGATATTGCAGCTTTGAATTATTCTGTGGTAAAATTAATGAGAAAGTAGATTTATGGGTTTCATTTGTTTGTCAATTCGAAAATTAATTGGGTGTTAATTTTAGCCATCGCCTCATCAGTGCCGGTTCCAAGCATGCGCGCATTACTTTGCATTCATTGTAGCCTTTCTCTGCTTTATTGTGGGTCACTAGTTTTGCATACATTAAAATAGCCCCGCGGCTCATTCTCTTGATTACTTTCGGAGATGCCATGCATTTGGAAATTTACGCCTTTCCGTTACAATTATGAAAATTTTGCATGGAATGACAGTGCATGTAAAATAGCCATTACCCCCCCCTCCCCCTTTTATGTAGCTTTGAAAAAAGAAAGAAAGCAGGCCCTTCTTTTTTCTGCATGTGGAAAAATTTCTTTTATTTGCAAAATAAATGGGGGTGAATAACGTCAGCCCATGGTTTATTTCAAATGGCATTTAATTTCGGCCGAGACTCTAATTGGTGTCTCAAAAGAGGAGTTGGTGCAAGCAAGGGCCTGTAGAT
This sequence comes from Sander vitreus, assembly GCF_031162955.1. Lineage (NCBI taxonomy): Eukaryota > Metazoa > Chordata > Actinopteri > Perciformes > Percidae > Sander > Sander vitreus. The sequence goes on from NC_135858.1 coordinate 3,750,827, forward strand.
GGAGTTGTGGCTGGCTGCATCCCATCCCATAGTATTCCTCTTGCTCACTCCTTGTTTAGAAAATCCCATTATGGAGAGAGGCCGTGCCAGACTGGAGGGGTGAGCCGGGTCAACATCTGTCTGGAGGGAGAGGGGGGACGGCTCTAGCCCCAGCCCAGAGAACAGAGCCTGTAGGCCCGGCCCAAGCTGCTCAGACAGGCCTCTAAAGTGTGGGGGCGTTGTGACACACAACTGAACCGGCACAGGCCACAGTGTCAGATGACTCACTCGGATATGCTTCTTGCAAGGAGGGCTTCTACAGGAGAGGAGATGTAAACCATAGTGAACTTTAGGTTTGATTTTTGTTCTGGTACGGCTGGGAGACTGTCCCAGAACCATGATTTGAAAGGGAAGTGCTTCTTATAGTGCTGTTAATTTTTTTAATAATCCCCATGTCTAGATTAGTATCTCAACTATGCTCTGTAAATATTCTTATGTGACAAGTTGTCAACATCAATTTCCTATCTGTCAGCCTGAGTGTGTGTCCCCATGGTGTCTGGGAGTGTGTCTACATCTTGTTTAGATCTGGACCTCTAGGGACACGGTGCCTGTGTAGTTGAGCACACATTAACTTGCATCGGCCCTCCTATTACACGCCTTAAATGCAACACCATAAATCTGCATTTAGTTCCATTTTCACCTTCTTTCTTGATGAGGCCCAGTGTTTTAACGGCATTTATTCTGCTTCATATAAATAATTAATCAGCCAAGTTAATTCGCTTCTGTCTGACTTGGTCAGCTTCATTAACCGCCAAGGAATTGGGAGGCTGGATGCGTTACGCCACTGAGGCCTGCGACCAACGCACAACAGCTGTAAATCATTCTACTGATTTGAGGAATACGGGCGCAGAAATGCACCAGCGTCACTGGCACTCATCCCCATGGAGACAGAGAGGGGTGGGGGGGGGGGATTCATGTCTGTCTGGCTTTTGTGTATCCAAAAGCAGAACAGAGGTTGTAAAATGTAAGCAAATAGCTGTGTATTCACATTTAACACAGATTACCACTGTCATATGTTAAAATAACACAAAAAGCATGCAATGACAGGTAAAGCTACACCGCCAGTATTCATAGGTTATCCTTTTGAGTTAGATTACGTTATTAAAGACAAAATTTTTTTCCAACAACTCAAAGGGGTTTATTTATATTCAGACCTGTATTTTGGTGTTAATTGAGCACCCCTGAAGGATTTGAGGTAGTTTTCGCCGGGCTTCAGATTGGATGTTTCTCATGGAGATTCTTTGGCAGGCCTCACACAGTCACCCTGTTTCCCATTATAAAGCTATCCTGCCGGGGTTCTTCTGGGAGTCGTGCGAGTAAATATATCCATTTCCATAGAAAGTGTTTTGTTTTGGAGGTTCAGTGTTTTCTTGGGCTCCTCCACTCTCACTCAACTCAGGTTGGGTTCCTCTGCGATGTGTGCTGGACCCCAACCCCGTCCACCGCACCCCTGCATATAGGCTACCCCATAATGGAGAACACAAACAAAACCTGAGTCCCACTCCCTCTTCTCCGGCCCAGTATGGACTTGTCATCTGCAAAGGATCTGCACCGGAAAAGACAAAACGGGTCATTATTCTGTGCAGAAGCAGCCTGTGAGCGTGTGCATGTGTGTTTGCTTTATTGCATATGCCACAAGCAAACAAACAAGACACAAGGAAGCACAAACCGACAGCGAAACCTGCAATAAAAGTGAAATTGTGTGGGAAGGATATGACAGATGTTTATAGTTTGGCCCAGAGTTGAAATGCGACCTCATTGCTGTGTGTTTTAACAGCTGTTTCTCTCCGTCTCCGTCCCTGTTTTTGTCTTCTCTCAGGTTTTTTAAGTCATGATGCAAGAATCTGGGACTGAGGCGATGAGCAACGGACCAGCCAATCAAAATGGAGGAGAAAGTGTGGAGGGCGGATCCGGGGAGGTACGAACCAAGAGCGCCACGCCGTCAATGGAGGTGACTGCAGCTGACCTCCTGCATCTCCAGCAGCACCAGGTAGACCAGACCCCCTTTCGCACCTGTCTTCACTTTATTAAGCCATGATAACAGCAGGCTTCTTCCCCCTCTTAAAGTGCCACTTAATATTTCATTCCACCTCAAAGTACATCTAGTACATAAGACATTATTATTATTATTTATGTATATTGAGGCCCTTCTTGAATATTTAAGGAAGGGAAAGTGCTCTCTCTGTGTGATTGTGTTTGGTTGTGAACGTGTTTATCGTAGCATGCAGCATCTGCATTTTGGTGAAATATTTATCGCAGTGTTCTGACATAATTTAAGTATGTAGGTGCTGCATGATTTTGTAGACAGTTAAGAAAGCATGACATCCAATAGGATGACAGCATTTTCCCCGGGCTCATTGTAAACACACCTCACACTCACAACTAATGCCACACTCTGCCTTGTTAACCAATGAGATGCGGAGATGCACGCCGGCAAAGCCCTAAACATTTTCACCATATCAGACTTGAGGCAAACAGACAAGCTCTTTCTGTTGGTGTCAGTGTTATGTGTGGCACACGACAGTGTGTTTAAGGAAACAGCATTGAAAAGATCAGTGTGTCTTCTGCTATCTTGGTCTATCTGACAGGACGACAACGGTTGTTGTCAGGAGCTGTTTGGTGATGATGCACAGGCTCTGTGCCGCTGTCTGTTGTCACAGCGCATCCATCAGCATTTGCACAGGGAGGGCAACAATGCTGCAGCATGGAACATGGGAGACATGTAACATATAGAGCTGAGCAATAATCCACCGTTATCATTTATAATCTTTCAGCAGAATCATTAGGACATCAGTATATGGTGCTGTGACACTGTTGTCAGAACTGATGATAATCAGGAAATTCATTCATACCTCATTTTGACAAAACAAAAACAGCTTAGCATTACTGCACGACATCTCACATGGTGTAATGTGCAGGTCAATTCAGTGAAATCAGTTGTACACATCAGTTGTACACATCCTTTTATCATGGTAAGACAAATTATTCATTTTTAGTGTGTCGTTCAGCCCTATTTATATATCACTTGAATAGTAAGTGAATGACCTAATAAGTGATTATTTTACATTGTGATTAGTCATATATTGTCATTATTTCCCCCCTTTACCCATGCTTCATTTAATTGTAGAGTGGAGAGATCATTATTGGCAGAGGGGCAAACATACAATAAAGGCCAAAAGTACATGGTGTGTGCCTTGGAACAGGATGCCTCTGTTAAACACGTTTTTCAGGGTATTAAGTGGGACAGTATTGGATTAAATACCAGAGAAGAAGCTGATCAGTAAGTACAAAGAGTGTGTCAGCATGCGTCCTGCTGTGTTTTATTTCTGTAGGCCTTACCAGATCTGCTCTTCATCCCCACTCCCCCAGCTCCAGAGCCCACCTCCCACCCATCTTTTTTTCCAGCTCAAAATGAGCATGTCGTCAGTGAGAAAATCACAGCCATACTGAATTCATTACTGCAGTAGTCACACAAAACCATGGATAAAATATCAATAACTGCAGGCCACAGTTGAGTAAACAGTTGCACTGAAACTTAATTCCTGTTGACTTTTCCTTCTTTATGTGCCAGGGGCACATTCTGATTCGCTCTGCAAAGACAACAGGGTTACAACTTTGATGAATTGACACAGGGGAGAGAGGGAGAGAAAAGTGTCATGGATGTGCACTTGACACCAAGAAGGGATGGAAATAGAGCCTCCCCGCTAGGATAGAGCCAGTCGTCCAAGCATGGTCTCTGTTTTCTAGCCATCCAGAAAGAACTATTACTCCCCAGGTTCTGCTCTGGCATTTAAAGGAAGGAAAAACGAGCAGCTCTCTTTTTCCCAATTCAATGTATTACAGTCATATTTCCTGCCCGCTGCTTTCTACTGTGGTAAATAGCAAGTGTTTTTTGCTTCATGCCTTTTAAACAAATCCGGTGGTTAATTTCTGTGGCCTGCAGTTGGAGTTGAAACAGAGGGACGCATATTCATTGTTGTGTGTGATAAACGGCGCATGGATTTGGACGGAGGACGAGATGTCTTCACTCTCAGCTCCTGACACTGGGCTTTGATAGGCTACTTACATGGCAGTGTTACTGGGAAGGCAGGCAGTCTTGTTATTCTCCCATTAGACTAACCCAGGATTTTCACTCATGCACCATGAACCATGTTAATTGTCCCCAGGGCATTACGATCTTCGCTCAATTACTTGATAACTTTTTACTTTTGTCTTTCTTTCAAGTTTTATTTGCAGCTTGCACTAATACGCTTTTAACCGACATGCATTCTTTGTTCTCCACGACTGCAAAGATGCTATTACCCCTTTAGGTGATGCAAAAATCAATCTAAAATCTTCTCTGACTCAAAGTGCAAATGTCTGAGAGTCCCCTGAGTGAGCGGGAACAACAAACCTGGCAGTGGCATATCATTTATTCTTATTAGGCAACATAACTATGAAAGACAGTCCTCATTAATAAAGATGGGGGATGAAATAATTGTAATGTGTTTGATCATCTTGATTCTGACAGGGGAATTCATCTTGTAGACTAGTCAGATTTGGGGGAAGTGGACCATAAGCTTGAGTTAAGCATCTCTATTAGTAAGTCAAATACTGTTTGTTAAGAAGTAAGGATGAAAAGAAGGCGCCGTCTCTCTTCTTTTTTCTCTCTAAAATGCTGTAGAAATGTCGCAGATTTCACTTTTTTGAGGAACTCGAAGAGATATCAGTTGTGTCGTAACGGTTAGACGTTATAGTGTGCTCATTAATGTGTGTGCATCCTGTAGCTTTTTTAGGCTGTGCTCAGTTGTTTGCAGCTGCTTGTGTACAGTGTATGAGTATCTCCTTTTGTTTCTTTAGAACATTAATATAACATATTTTTCACAACAAATGTGTTTGCCCCAGAACTTCAGTATGTTTATTTTCTCTGTGCTTGTGTTGCAGAAGTTGTGGTTGTAACGTTATCCTCATGAGGAAGTGAAGCTAATGTACGAGAGCAAAAACAACAAAAACAATAGTATGAAAGAGGAGTGTTGTGCAATAACCTGTTTTGTGATTTAAACGATTTTGCAACAGGATGTTGTGTTGCTGTAGCAGTCAAATAAACACACAGTGACAATAATGTTAGAGACTTTGTATTAGCTTCTGTCTTCAGGACATTCAACTCCCTCCACATATTTCCTGTTGTATATGGTCAGCATTTATAACATCTCATATGTTTGTCCATGGAATATATTCCTTCATTTGAAATTTGGTTCAACTGATACAACTGTAGAGCATTAAATATTGATATCCTGTCTTGTATAAGAGCCCTTTTAATCAAGTTAGAGAATTTTCTAAAATATCAGCCTGTCTCTTCCTCTCAATGATACTGTACAAATCCCTGTAACAATAATCTCGAAAGGAAAAACGAAAGCAGTGATGAATAATTGCTTTTCTTTTATTGCATACACATCCATCCATTCTGCTTTGTCAAACAAGTGCCTTTAAGCTTTGTTAAACATCATAAGATAAGGCCAGCCAATTATGTTTTTTTTCTTCTTTTTTTTCTCCTGCCTCTCTGCCTTCGTTGTTGGGGTGTCCGTCGTGTTGCATGTGTAGAGAGGAGAGAGTGACACGCATAACAGTGGCCACAGAAAGAGCTGAGCGGGCACAGATTTCCTGTTTGCATAATGCAGGGCTTACATGGTCCCTTGTGGAGGCTTGAGAAGGTGGAAATGCACGTCTTTGCCACAGTCACCGAGCTCAACTTCAGGGGGATGTGCTAGATGATAAGCCTCGTTATCACAGTACACTCAGACAGCTACACACCCAGAGACACACACATATAAACACATAGATGCTCAGACAGAATAGAGGCCCAAAGGCCTTGCCTGCCAGTGCAGGGCCTGCTGGTTTATGGCGTCCAGTCCACATTATCGGCTAATGGTCAGACTGAATGGAGTTAACAGCGTCAGCTCAGAGAGGAGTCCAGAGAGCATTTGCTGCCTAAGATCTCTGCTAATCGTATGTACTCCGCCGCAGAGCGGAGGGCAAGAGGGAGAGAATGCTGTGCCTGGATTGAAATATGGTGTTTCACAAGAAGAACGCAGCCTTATCACTGCACTTTTGAATTGAATTCCTGCCAGTATCTCTGTATTTGCTCTACTGCAGAATTATAAATCTGTGCAGTACAGTGCTGTATTTGACATACACGTAATAAAGGCTTCTTTGCTCTTCTTTGGTGCTTTTTGACCAATAGCTGCGGTGCATTATGCTACTGAATGTGTGCTTCCGTCCCGAGCCATGTCTTCTAACTCATGCACACATGCAGTTTGTGCAAGTGTGCATCCACAGAGCGGCTCACACTGAACGCATCCCAGTCTCCACGGTCTCCCTTGCATACTCATCCATTTCTCGGAGCTCTCAGGTATCTTCATGTATACTGTTCATATTGTCAGAGGAGGCCAAGCCGAGGCTCCAACTTATTGGAAAATCTGGCGGAGAGGATAACATCAGTGTTATGACACTGCATATTGCCCTGAATTGCTTTATTGGTAAAATGATAGTGCTAGTCCAATTTGAATAATTTTATGGAATCCCTCACTGAACAGTTTAATTATGTTATCACACAACTGGCAACATCTGTCTTTATACCACAGCACATGACAGTTTTATTACAGGCTAAATTTCTTTGCTGGTTCTGGCAATTGATGTGTGATCTGATTAATAATCACACAGATGGAGGTGAAAATTGAACAGTGATGCGCTGCTATGTCGAAAAATGGGGGAAATAATTATAAATAAAAAACACAGTCTGCTTCACTGGAAATATCCCGACTGTTTTTACTCAGGCTTAAGCTTCTCTTGAATCTTAATTCTTTTTTAACACAGCATTTTTTTTTTTTTTTTTATCAGGAAACAAAATCTGTTTAGTCTAGGTACAGCTTTTCAAATCCTTTGTCATCTTGGTTTTGTTGGTAAGGTTTTGGGAGGTAAACCACCCAGCAACTCTCCTTTGTCTTATGGATGCCTTCCAAGACAGCCAGCCTATGAACTCATCCATTTTGTTGAGTCTACCTCCAGCCGCTGCTCTCCGACTGGGAAGAGATGAAGCACAGGTTGCATGTGTGCCGAAGCCATAGTTTAAAATAGTTGACTGTTGCTCGGGTCGACATCCTGTTTACACACCCTGCTTATGTGGGCAGCAGGAGGGGGATCACAGGAGTTGTTTGACATTGTGGTACTCAGAATGGACACACACACACACACACACACACACACACACACACACACACACACACACACACCTTAGTTTCCATCTCATTTCAGCACATAAGAAAGGAAAAAGTGTGTCAACATGCATATGAGTAATGTAAGTGTTATACTTTCTGCACTAACATGATCTCAGTCACTACCTGGTATCAACGGCTTCCTATTAGGAATTATAGTTCTCCTTTGTCGTTTGAAGAAGACATTGTCAGTAGTTGATCTTTGTGAAAAGAGTACTCCACAGATATAACATTGTCTGACTTTTTTTATTTTATGCATTCTTCTTCCTTGTCAAAACCTGGCGCCTACATTTCCCATGATACAACTTGACTGCCGACAGTTAGGTCAGAGAATCGGGTGTGTATGCTAGTAGCGGCTACTGTAGCAGAGATGAGGAGTAGGCTACAGAGGTCTGGTAAGCTCTCTTCTTTCCGGCTCCACACCCCCAATTTTTTTAAATTTATTTTCAAACTTTTCAGTCCCAACTGACGCTGACTCAAGTTACATCACTTGAGGCAATTCATCAGACTTCACTGTGTGGACCTCTGCCTCACTCCGGGCGTTATTATGGAACCCACGTTTACGCAAGGTAACGTAACCCGATTTGTTCAGGTCCTATCCCCTGACCAATCGGCTATCCTAACCTTAAAGTGTAACTCTTGCCAAAATGCAACCTAGGGTCTTTTTGTGAATGTACCCGAGTCAACCTTTCGTTTAAAAGCATATTTAGGACGGAATCGCCACTTTTAAGATTCACCGTATTTTCGTTTTTTGGTCAAATGGCTTTTTGAATGGGAGTCCTAGGTGCACTTTTATGCTAGCCTCAAAATAGCTATTTTTAAAACACTAAGAAGGCTCGACACAACATGAAACTTTGCTTGAATTATCGCCAGGGGCTCTACACCTTAACGAAAGCATTGACAACATCGTTTGTGTACACAGTTTACTAAAAAAGGTTTTGAGCAACTCACGTTAGCAGTTGTTATTTACGCTATCCGCCATTTTCCCAGTCAAAAGTAGGACTCCATAGGAGGAAATGTCATTCCTATAGGAGGCTCCTTTTTAACTACAAGGTCAATATTGTGTCTCACTAACGACAAAACAACGAATTGTCCGTGCATTTATATGGAACTAAGCTTTTGGAGCTTTCCATCTTTACTCTCCTCCCTCTCACTATTTTTTGACTGGCTCGATAGACGGCGACCGGAAGAACAACAGCTATGGTGAGTTGCTCAAAACCCTTTTTTAGTAAACTCTATGTACACAAACAATGTTGTCAATGCTTTCGTTAAGGTGTAGAGCCCTGGTAATACTTCGAGCAAAGTTTTATGTTGTGTCGAGCCTTCTTAATGTTGTAAAAATAGCTATTTTGAGGCTAGCATAAAAGTGCCCCTAGCACTCCCATTCAAAAGGCCATTTGACCAAAAAATGAAAATACGGTAAATCTTAAAAGTGTCGATTCCGTCCTAAATATGCTTTTAAATGAAAGTTTGACTCGGGTACATTCACAAAAAAAACCTAGGTTGCATTTTGGCGAGAGTTACACTTTAACTACTCAAAGTCAATGCCTAACCCCAACCAGTCGAGCTGCTTCGTACTTGCCTAGAAGTTGCAGGGACCATAATAACGCCACTCCTGGCCACTAGGAGACGGGAGGAGTGCAGGCAGCAGCTCCGGAGACAAACCTTTTGTTAGCAACTGCAGCAACTTTAATTCAGACAGCGCAAACAACAGCGCTGGGGGTCACAGCGGGCTGGTGGCCAGCAACAGGACTGGGTCTAACCTGTGTAATGGCACTAACGGAAAGTCTGCTGATCCTGCGGGAAGTTAGGGCGGTCCGAGATCAACAAACTTTCTGTTAACCCTAACCCATTTACCGAGCTGCTGAGAAAGAATCCTAGAGGAACCACTGATCCGATTCTTAATATTGATCTGGTTTCTTGCGTATGCAAACGTAGCCCGTGAAAAACGGATTCTGCCTCCTCTGTCTTTAAGGCTTGATATACTGTGTGTCCCTGTGGAGAATGTGTGGATGAGGAAACCTCTCAAGTACGTGTGCACGTACAAATGCCTCCCATGTAAATGATGCAAGTGTATGCTGGTATCATTAGGAAGAGTGAAGTGGCTCTCATTGTGTGGCGCCCGGATGGTCTTTGATGGCCGCGGTCTGCGTGTTTGTGCTGGACTGGGCAACTCTAAACTTTGAGCAGGTGTCTGAAGCAGCTGGCTGGAGGCAGACGGGGAAACACGTCTGCATCAGTTCTGTATTAAATGGCTTAGAGAGAGGCCTCGCCTAGCCAGAGGACTAATGCATCCTCAATGTTTTATTTAAAGTAGTGTCAACAACTGCCTCTGAATGCACCACATCAAGACGCACACACAAATCCTCACAAATGCACACACACACACACACACACACACACACACACACACACACACACACACACACACACACACACACACACACACACACATAGGCACACAGAGTAATTTTGTGCTGTTTAGCTGAACAACTTGTGTGTTTAGTGTTGTAAATAAGTAACCGTTTTAACAGGGCCTCAGGAGACTGTGGTTGGGAAAAGTACACGCTCAGACATGACTGGCTTTAATAGCCATTGTCAGAGCACTGTTCCAACAAAACCATTTCTTCACAGGATTGGAATGTTTACATGTAGTTGAATAATAATGCCATTTTAAGGAAAAGCTACTCTTTAAGGATAGCCAATCTGACCCAATTTATTAGGAATAGACTTAAGGATGCACAATTCCTCTTGGGAAAACATTCAAGTGCATGGCCTATTCATTTTTAATGAGAGCACTACTTTAAAAACTTCATAGAATTAATATGTATCAGTGAAGTCTTTCCTGTGCAGAAAACTTCAGGGTAATTAATATTCATAGGCTGTGCTTGTTAACACCCCAATGCTAGTGCAATGCAGATCCAATTAACATAGAATGGACCCCAAGGATTTGGGCAGATAAGGGTTAAATGAGCTATTGAAATTTAAACTGGGACTCTCTCCTCTTAAAACACTTATTTGTTTCAATAAGCCCTAATCCTTGTTGCAGATTAAGGCATCTTTTGGGTGCACATGTGAACGGCTACAGAGGTAGAGTTGCTTGAGAGACTCTGTATGTGCATTCAAAGTAGTGATGTGTGTGCTTTGGTAAATGTGTGGGCATGTGCATTATATATGCAAGCATGTGCAGGTGCTTGTATACATGTATGCATAGAGGGCATCACCTACATAGCCAGGCTAATGGTAAAATCCTGTAGTGAGCCTGGCTTTTATATCTTATTCATGATCTCTTGACACAATGTGGATAATATACATCAGTGTTCATTCTTGGCGCCCTGGCCGGGCTGGGTGACGGAGGGGGGGAAGTGCTGGGGTTCAAAGAGAAGCTAGGTGATGGTAGCAAAATTCCTGTTTGCCACCTGCTGCCATTTGTTAGCACTCTGACTGCAAATAATTGCCCCCCTCTGAGCATCGTGAGACAACTGTGCCTCTCGTGTCTCAGCAAGAGGACTTAAGGACTAGATTTAAACAGGTGAGCTGACTGATGAAACTAGGATAAGGTGGCTTAAAAAGAAAGGAGATCAGATATATATATTTTTAATTTTTATTTTACCTTTCCTTTACAATGTGTTTTCATTTAAGTTAGTTCAGCAGACTTAAATCAAGTCAGGAAAAATAACTACTTTTACACTGAGAGAGAAAAACTTGACAAAAACTATAACCAGCCTGGAACTAAATGAAACTGAGCTTTAATATTTGTAATGTGAATTAATTTAATGAACTGTCGAGGACAGGTTTGCATCTTGGTGGATGATAAAGTAAAAAAAAATAAAAATGAACGGAACCAAAGTGATCTACATATTTCAAGAAAGAAAACCAAAACACAACATTAATCATTATTATTGCTACATAGTTGTATATAGTAATGCCATAAACTGAATACATCAGCACAATGTAAACACAATAACAATGATGTAGGATGATATATAGTGTGATGATATATATTGATAGAATTATTAATTTGTAGCCTTTAATTGATCATTAGTATTATTATAGTTAAACAACAGCCTATTATGGATAGGTTTTCTTCTTTGGTTACACATATATTTCAAAAATGTTATGTAAGTTTGTTTACCACACATTATAGAACCCCCCCCCCCCGCTGCATTGTGATACCATCACCACCATTTCAAGCTTTAAAAAAAAAAAAATATCAAGATATACAGTAATATTGTAGTCAGATTGTCCAGCTGTATCTTTTTGCTGTATTGAGCTGGAAATGAGCCACAGACATAATGTACACACATACATCACAAGCCTGGATGGACTTTTTTGGCTTGTTCAGCTTCCCTTGGCCCTTTCAAACTGTAATGGAAAGCCTCGCCCATCGCAAACTACGTAACTAGTAAACTAAGTAGCTGGTCAAATTTAGCACTCGAGGACAATGTCACTAAAAGACTAAGGTTGACGATAACATACTAATAGCATAATTTTAAAAGAAATTCAGCTTGTGGAGTAGTAATGAAATTCCCGCTTGTGTACAGTGTGTATCCGTTTTTTGTGTGATCCAGAAACCAAATTGACAGCTCTATTTTTGACCCACATGGGTGGAATATGATAAATGGCCAATGCTGATGATCAAATGAGCCTTCATTGGAAGTAAATATGCATGGACAGCCACACCATGTACAGGTCTCTTAGAGTAAATTTGATTGTTTGACATGTATTCACCCATCAAAGTATGTATCAGTGATTAATAACAACCCCCCCCCCCCCCGCGCGTTCAACAGTGACATGGCCTCTATTTGAGAGAAAAATGGCACAGGTCGGTATTCACTGGTGAATAGCTGTATACCATTTAGAGAATGATATGCCGTGATGGGATGTCTCGTCATAAATAATAGTGATGGCACCTCCGCATCCTGTGAATGGCATGTGCCATAAATACTTAGCCAGGCCAGAGACAATGGTTCATATAAATCCTCATGCAACCTTTTTCTCTGTACCAAAAGGATATCTATTATTTAAATGGACAGTAAAAACAAATGTTTTTTCCTCCTTGTTGGTGGCAGAGAGACCTCCAGAGCAGGACAATGTGTGCCGCTCCCTCACTGTGGTCTCTGATGCACTGTTGTTATTTGCTTGTTTACAATCTTTGACATGATGTAATGGGATGGCTGTGAAAGTACTAGCCAGTAAATGGCACAGAAAATAAGACGGCCCTTTATGTCTTCCCCCTCCTCCTTTTTCCTCTTCTCCCCCCTTTCTTTCGTGTTTTTTTTCCCCCTGCAAACGGGGAATATGTTCTGCATTTGACTGAAGGAACATGAGCCTTGAATATAAGTAACTGTTTTTTGCATTAGGTACTCCCTGGAGGTAGGGGGAAAATATCATGTCCCTGCGTGAAATGTGAATGTGAAATCTAGCAGAAAGAAATATTTATGACCATTTTTTGCTTGATTAGAGCTGGATGCCTTAGGAGACGGTGAGTGGACAAAAGGGTTCTGCTTCTGGGCAGATGTTAAAGAAAGAGTTGTTTAGGGAGGAGTGCATTCTGTTCTGTGTGTGTGTGTGTGTGTGTGTGTGTGTGTGTGTGTGTGTGTGTGTGTGTGTGTGTGTGTGTGTGTGTGGGGCCGATTTTGAAGCACGGTAGAGGAAATTGACTAAGTCCTACAAGAGTGTACTGGTAAGCAGATGGAGAGCACACAAGATCCATCACTGGTCTTGTTCTCAGACACACACAATCAAGTAATGTCTTAGATGCCAATGCTACATTTGATATTGAAAATGCTAATACAACTGTGATACTGGTAACAATTTATCATCCAGTTGAGGGCAACTGGGTTTTAGTCCAAGACACGGTCAACTGTTTAATGTTACTGCAATGTTTGTCTGAATTTGACTTTGATTTTACTGCTACTTTCCAAAGTAAAAAAAATGATGAAGAATACCTACTAAAAACACACGTTACACTAATCACTACTCAGCAATCAGTGCACACTGCCTACAACACGTAAATTATTATTAATTTAGTGCTTCAGATGACCTTCCCGTGCTCTAAAACAACTCAAATTTAGTTTTATCTCAGTAATTTAGTTTTATCTTTTATCTAATGATACTACATTTTGTAAATCATTTACAATTCTACAAGCCTAAATTAATTTGGCCACACTAGCTTACATTATGCCATAGTATTAGTGCTTGATATGTTTGGCAAGTTATTGCTGTATTTTCCTTAATAATAATGATTAATTATGTTGTTTGATGCGGGCAGTGGCAGTGCTTTTGTAGATCATAATTAATACCAAAAAGTAGCATTTTTTTTCGCCTTCTACTGTAAATATTTTGATTTGCATATGTGCCTGCTCTTGAGAATGATGATGAATAGGGATTTCACCTGGTTAAAACACCTTTAGTGCAAGTACGGGACATCAAATTCACACAGCAGTATTTAAGCAGTACTGTAATTTTAGTTGTCATCACTCTGCATAATAACGTCTTGTATACGTGCCTTTCAAAAGCTAAAATTGCCACTTAGAAACTTGATAGTGTGGAATGTATCCCTCTGCCAACTATAACTTAATGCTGTTTTGTCTGCACATTTGCATATTTTATACCCAGTACATTATATTAGCATAGATTGCATGCAGTAATGGCAGGGGCCAAAATAAGGATTATTGAAAACCTACAGGGCCCACGCATGGATAATTGAGTTGTATGAATGGAAAACTGCACCTGGTCTAAGCAATTTTGTGTTTGCAACTGTTGTCAGTGAATGTGCATCCTATTATGGCACTATATGCAATTTCAGGGAGCGTGTCAGCTTGTGAATGTGTCATCTAACGGTATGTGCTCAGGGGCCAATAGAGAGATATTTCCCTACAGTGTGCACGAATCCCCACTGTGCTACTTGGTATACAACTTTGGATAATTAAACACAAACTCACTATTCCATGTTAGGCCAGGGAGAATCATCTCTGTAATCATCACCACTTGCAACAGGCTTATCAGTGTTGTGGTGCATCAGGACGGAAGTGCCAACATATCAATAATCAGTTAATTACTGTATTGATGCAATTGTCTTTGTTGCACAAGCAACTCATCTCTGGCAGCAGATTGGAGCCTGTGACAGGGGAGACGCCACAGCTCTTAGAGACATTTCCAAGTATAAAATTGAGAGTATGATTCATTTTTCAATTTCTCTCTGCGGATATCTAATAATTGTGCCCATAGATAGCCAAGGGCTCTTATTAAACATTAACATGCAAAAGAAAAGTTAGAATCAGAAAGATGGTATTTTGGATTGAATAATGTAAAATATCTTTAGGGCTTCAGAGAAAGAAGCAAACTAGTCCAGGTTTATTCTTCAAATGTTTTCCACCACCGCAATGCCTACTCCTAATTACTGAGCTCTTATCTGCACACTCAACACTATATTTATTTTTCCTCATTGCTAAATGCAAATTTCTCTTAACCTTTTAATAACATATACATGTCAGTAATTTTTAAAAGGGATCATTAGAAATGTCAGTTGGACTCTGCCAGGATTGTGTTTTTAATTGGTATGTAACTCTACTGGACAAACACTTTTAAATTTTTTAATTCCATTTTTTGATAATTAATGGGAGACTGTCTCCAGCATATAAATGCTTGGCTCTTTGATCTGGTAAAGGGAGTGTTGCGAGGCACATGGTTCTTAACAACATATACTGGCGTGAGAAGAGAGACACTTTGCCTTTAAGAAACCGAGCTTTAGAGGAGGTTCCTCCTTCAGGTCTCACTCGGTCTCCTTTTCTCTCTCTTTCTGTCGTTCTCTGCTTCCGCCTGTGCTGTCTCCATCACTTTGCTCACTTCCACATAATATCATCTTCATCTCAGATAGCTGTGGCACAGGGGAACTGCATTTGTTGATCAGATTTGGCTTGGCTGACGCCTCCTCCCAAGAAGTATGGGGATGTGCGTGTAATGCTTGCCGGAGCCCAGCCATCGCTGGCTGATTGAGTGGTCCTGCCTGTCACAGGACAAGATAACCACATCAGTAAATACTCTCCACTCCTCAGCCCCTCACCACCACACCGTCGCTACCAGGGGCAGCGCTGCTCTCCACACACACGCACTGATGCATCTTCAATTTATTTTCAGCTCTTCTTTGTGTCATGAACCAGTAACAGCCCAAATTGTGATACATATTTAGTGCATTCTTTTTTATATCCATTTCTATCACAGCTATGAAAGATGCAAATAATAGCACATTCCATATTTAATACACGGCCATATTGTACCAGCTCTCTGCCTCTCCAAAGGGAATTCTGACTCAAGTTACAGTTAGCGTTTCTTCTCAATTTGATGAGGTCTCTAGTTGGTATCGCACCACCAGACTCGGGTTTCACAGTGCGATCTTTTGATATCCCCCTCTCTTCAAAACATCAGCGGCATCGAAGACGGATTGAATTAGTGATTTGTGGTGTATTTATCTCGATCTGAGAGTCATTTGGTGCTCTCTGTCTTAGCACTCAAGCTCAATGAAAACAATAAATGGTGTCCTTATCTTCTGGAGTGAAATCAAGATAGGCGCAGGAGTTATTTGTGGTTGATTTGGGGGGGAAAGGAGGGACAGGAAATGGACACCCCTCTCACATTACATCTCGCCATACAGCGGGAGAACGGGAGAGGCAGAGGGAAGGTTTTTAATCAGCAGAAAGCTGTGCTTCTAATGTAAAAGTGTCAAAGATGTGCCTTAGCCCTGCAATGAGTGAAAGTCCTGTGTTAAATTGAAAACGGGGCCACTGGGATTTGGAGGTGAGAGAACTGGGACTCAGTGGTAGCAGCATCTTGGTCAATTATCACAGTCGCCTGTGCTCTGTTCTACTTTTGAGGCCTCTTCTCGTCTGTCTGTTTCACTACACAACCAAAGGACACATGCAACAAAACAAGATCAGTCGATGTTGTATATGAGCATATGTTTTTAAAATGGTTAATTCCTTAGTCCGGTGGTGATTCTTCCGTAAATCCCCAAAAAATGTGGTTTGGTTCAGGTGGTTCCAAGTCTTTGCTTGCTTTATACTGTAGGTCATGAATGTGCCTCGGTACCTCTACATGCCCTGCCTGTAGGAGCATCGAACTAAATGCTCGCGCTACAGCTGCATGCCCTGGCATATCCCAGCAGCCTCTCTGGCTGGAGAGAAAAGGATCACTTCCTGGCAGGTGCGATGTGGGGAGCCACAGCTCATGCTTTTTCGCTGACTCGCCACCAAGTGGAAAAAAGAAGAAAAAAAAAAATGGTAAACTAGAGTGGAGAAAAAAAGGAAAGTTACCCACCATTCTATTAATATGTGTTCAGTCTGTTTTAACCACCTGAGCGGGAGCCAGGAAGCCAGCCCCATATTTTAACCAGATGTTTAGGAGGGGAAGGGAAAAGCCTCACAAGAGTCTTGCAATCAAAATAATTATCTTTACGGGTGGATGTTTACAAAGTGCTAATGTGATATTCTGCAGGCGCACTAACCGAGTCTGCTTTTATGTGTTAAACACGATAAATGCTTCTGTCTGTTAAAAGACCAACACCTTTTACTTTATATAGGAGCAATGCAGTTTATCAATGTCTTTTCAGCTTTCTCCAGAGAAGGGAGGAACGTCTGATCCTTTTACTCACTATGAGCCAGCAGACGGGACAGACAGGAGCGGATGCGGCCTCTTTGATAGACAGTCAAAGGAGCACCAGCAGTGATTTGTAGCCACAGGGCAACAGTACTGCTGTAACCTGTCCTCTTGCCAAGCACATCAGATGGAGGCATAGGTACACGCAGTTCAGCATATTTTCATCATAATTCATCAGATCAAATTGGGATTTCTAATTTGATTCTGTATATATTTATTTATTTATTACCTGATTGGGCGAGTCAAATAGACATTTGCAGTATGTAGGCTGAGATCTAATAGAATTCCCTCATTTTGCTTCAGGGGAGTTTGTTTTTGGAGCATATTAGCTTTGGCGCATTGTAGTCCGTTGGCTCTTTCTCTCAGGAATTGATGTTTAATTTGAATAATCACAAAAAGTGTGTTCTTTCGGTTTGCGGGGACATCAGTGTCCCAGATGAATAAAGAAGTAAATGAGGGGAAGAAAAACAGGTAATTATGCTGAACCAGTAAATGAATGACCCACTGACCCTCAGTCCTAATTGATTTGGTAGAGGCAAATCGTTTTTCATCACCCATTTTGATGTGGTTTTGCTAACTCTCTTTTAGCTTTTTTTTTTATAGATGTAATTAATTGGTTGTGTGAATAAAGAATCAAATACTAGAAACAGGGTTGGAGGACATCTGTGTCTCTTCCATTTACCGGCAGGGCAATTATAGTTGGCTGCCTGTGCTCTGTGGAATGATATCATATGAAAGAAGAACACAGACTTCACCTCCCACCAGAGTCATTATGGCCACAATGTTATTTAGCTTTATTTACTGTTCGAAAACCATACATGCATAACATTAACATACTGTTGAGTTGTTTGTAGAATAGTTATGACTTGTAGGTACACAAATTATGCAAATGAATGAAACGGAAGTGTGCAGCAGCTGTGTGTATTTCAGAAATAGCATTGTTCGGAAAATGGCTGCCCTGGGTCAGGCCTTCAACCTCACAGACCGCTGCAAATATGTGGTGGTCAGTGAGCGTGTGCCAAGTTACAATGCAACGCTACGTGTGCAAGCACACTGTCTGGGTGATGACATGTGCTACTTTGCATGTAAATTCTTTAGCGATTCACCTCCAAGTGAACCCACTGAGAGCGATTCTGGTGCTGGCTTAAAGACAGAGGTGTGTTTTTATGACTAGGTGAGGCACGTCCTCTCCAAGGCCCTCAAGCACTGTGTCCCTCTACCCTCCCCTTTAATCACTGTATCAACCACTCTCATAAACTCCATGAGGTGTGTATTAGTGTGTGTGTGTGTGTGTGTGTGTGTGTGTGTGTGTTTGCTTGTGTGTTTAAAAGTGTGTGTGTGTGTGTGTCTCTGTGTGAAAGCTATGTATATGCGTCCATGAGCATGTGCCCTTCCTTGTTTCCACATTTTTAAACTTAATCAGCAAAAATAAAAGCCGTTGTAAGCTAGCTCATATTAAAGAGGTGATTATTGGTAATAAATACTTTTTATACATACTTATTACAGAGGCAGTTTTCTTCTTGCGCTTAATGAGAGTAATTTGATTTGCTTGAGAGATTACAGTTTCCTAGAATTAATGCGGCAATCCCCATTCCAAGATAGAGTGAGATCTAAGATTCTTCACAGGTCGTGTGCTGCTAGATGCACCCCTCTCACATAGCAGCTAATGGAGTTGAACAGCAGTCTGTCATCCCCCCGCCCACCAACCTAGCAGCTCTATAGCCCACATGCCCTTGGTTCCTGCAGTGCTTGTTGTTTGGGCTACTTCTGCCACCTGCATTTTACTTTTACCTCTTATTCACACACCATCCGCTACTAAATGTGTCTCTCTGAAAAACAGGGGGATGGAGATTTATTGTATATATGCAATGTTCAGTCATCAATGAAAATTCAACATCTGGACAAATTATTCACCCAATTGCACTAATTCAAATGGTTTTCCAGTTGCATCAGGACCAGTTTTTTTTCAACCGTAGTTTTTTCCCCCTGTCTAATTCCCTCAGTTTGTCGTTGTTTAATATTTCCATCACATGTTTATGTAAGACCTACAAGTGTAGTGCATAACTTAATTTGCGCTGTGATCATCTTCTCACTTCGACATTTATTGAAGCCTGCAGCCTGCAGGTCTCAGCAACTAAAGCTGAAGGTGGCTCAGGCAGATTGAGGGTGGCCAATTCTGTCACCACACTGCACTCTGCATGTTAACTAAGCTTGAGGTGGTTTAGAAAAGTGCTTACACTCAAAGGACTTTTTTTCGTGACTTGTTAGTCCATAAACACTCAGAATTGTGAACTGTGAATGTGGTTGGCCAATCTAATCTTAAATCCCAGATGACTACGAGTACGTCTGATGGCCTAAGATTGTATCTTTAGTGGTAGATAGACTGTCTTTAAAAAGAAATTGGTTGTTGCCTCAAAGCTACAGGCAATAGCGGAGTGGCAATCGGGAGAGTCTGGACTTTTCCCGGTGGGCCGGTAGTGTTTCGAGGCCGCGAGGGCCGGTCTGATAATAGTTATACAGTTCTTAGCAACACCATACGGTGGCCTGGTGTGCAGGCGCTGCCCAGCCCACTGGTCAAACTGTGCAGCCTCTGCTCAACCCGTATGGCGGGAAGCAGCAGCCTCTTATTTCAATACAAACACAGGCAAATCAGAAAGCACTAACGAAGTGCTGGTCACAACCATGTCAGGATTTTCAGAAATATAGGGGGATCAGTGAGCGGCCCCTCCCCAAATGGCATAGCCCTGGTCGGCCTATGACGTAAAGCCATCAAGCACCTCTTTTTTTCCTCGTCACGTTTGGAAGTCTATCGGTAACATTAACAGACAGTGTGTGTGAGTCTAATGATGGAAAGCCAAAAAAGAAAAGGGGAAGGTGGTGCTGAGAAGGTCAGACTCAAAAGGAAAAAAAGGGATTGCGTTGCTGTGCTGTGTGTTGTTCATTAATTCACCGGACCATCCGAACCCCCCAACAGTTGACACAAACTGTGAACTTTGCCTTAATACTTTTCCTATTGAAACTTTATTTTTTAGTTCAGAACACAAGAGAAAATAGTTTACTTGCAACACGTAATAAGCTAAATAATTGTTTTTCTCGAATATTTTCTCGAATATCATAATCAGGATTAAATTTGATTAATTGCACAGCCCTATTTCCGATTTATTTTCAGGTTCTCAGTTCTGAACATTTGCCTATTATTTTGTCATAAATTAGGGTGAAATACTTCTCCACTGGGCTTCACCATTGACATGTGATTGTCAGGTTCATTAATCAGCTAGTTTACTTGACAAAAACTTGCTGAAGATTTAGTGCAGATCGCAGCAGTTCCGTAGATTTTTCAGCAACAGGTAAATTTTTCCAAATCAAATGTACATTGGCTGCAGCTTTAGTTGGTTGTGTAACTATAAACAGTTTTGTTGGCTAAAGTAGCTGCCACTCTTTCCATGGCAGCCATGTACAGGCCCTCGCTGCAAAATATTTGTATATTTTTCTGAAAAGCTGTCACTAAGTTTTGACGTATAAATTGTGGATGGCAAGTAAATATTGTGGGCGTGAGAGCAAGTTATAGAGGTTTTAAGATTATTTTCCAAGGCTTCCCATTATAGGAATGTCATCACCCACTTTAGGTCATGCAATATTCACTCCATTATAAACACAGAAAAAGCCTGAATGAAACACTTGACTTAAACAGTGATACCACACAAACTGTAAAAGATATCATGAAGCTGAATACAACTGTAATAGATTGTAGGTTTTGTGTTTAACAGTTTAAAGTTTGATTGACGTCTGTAGGTGAAAGTATGTAAGAGGAGCAGCATTTCAAAAAGGAAGAAGCCTGAAGAGGATTTGAAGATTGCTCCATTAACTTTAATGTAAAATAAAAGAATGTAAAAAGCTTAATATTTTAAGAAGTCCCATCATGTGCGTAAAGAGCTGAACATTTTGATATTTTAATGTTTTTTTTGTAGCTGGAAGTATGCAGAAGTAAGAGGCGACCAAAGAAAGTTGAAGAACAAAGAATCGGATAACAGTACTGTGAATGCTGAATGCTGCCGAATCAGCATTCACACAATAATGTTGATGCACGTAACGTAAAGCAGGTGTCATTTCGTTTTCATCTTAACGTTTACCAAGAAAACAAGCTTTCTTTGTGGTTACATTTTGAGTGAGAGGAGGATGGTCTCCTGGATTTTTTGTTGTTGGTTGTTTAAGCTTATCCTGCTTAAACATACAGTTTATGGCTGGGGGATTCTTCGGTTACCATCATTAGTGGTTCACCAAAGGACCAGTCAGGTGGTTCTGTTGGGTGACGTCATTAGACCATAGGCACTTGTGCCTTCTTGATTGCGTTTGCATACATAACAAACATCCTGGTTGTCAGAAAACCCTGTTTTTGTAACTTCACATGCTTTCCACAGTACATTTACACAATAATAAGCAGATTATTAAACGTAATTCTAGATATTTTTTTTTTTTTATAGCTCTAAATTTGCATAGTGGCACACAAGTGGCAATCCCTTGTTTCCCCAAACACCTTCCACACCTTCCTACTATGTCAATACAGATTTAGAAATCCTTGAATAAGAAAATAATCAGACCTTGAACCATCAAAAAAGTGAGGTCCACCATGTGTCACATCATCTGCCTGTGAGACTATAATACATTACAGTCCAGTGTGACAGGTGATGTGTCTGACCCTGCTGGAGATTACTCCTCTTTATGGCCAGAGCAATCAGATTTCCCCCCCTTTTTTTTCTCTTCCCTTTCTTTATTCCTAGCGGCATAGGATCATATTACCCATTTTGGAATGACTTCAACAGAGACACTGCTATTCCCAGGGAGCTGTCTCTCCCCACTGCAACTCAATCCATAGCCAATTGGACTGGCCTGTGATTTATAGAATATCCTCTCCTTCAGAGGAACTATTGCTTCACAGACACACACACACACACACACACACACAGAGGGAATTCTCCCTCAGCAGCTCATGATGTCTTAGGTCTCAGGTCAGGACAGTTCAAGGCAGTGAGCATCAGTGGGAAAAGATGTACATTCGAAAACCACAGAAAGCCTTACCATAAAGGCTACGGTGTTTGTTTAATGAAAACAGAAAATCTGTTTAGTTCAAGAGATTTTAGTTTTAGTGTCTTCGTGAAATAAACAATACTTTGAGAAGATACTCGTCTGCTCTTTGGGCAGATGTCATTTCTAATCCATCTTCAAGGGAACAGTCAAAATTAGCTTTAGGCATTGTCACGCTTGTTGTCTGTTGTACTGATTTGGGGGATTATTCATCTAGATGAGTTACTTTTGCATCCACACTGAGTTAATCAACATACCCTGTGGTGCAGAGGCTGAAGAGTGGTCAGCTGATCACACAGGCCATCAGTTCAGGCCCCAAGCACTGTGACGCTCCATGACTGTGCCAACTGTCTGATCACTCTTCCCCTTTCTCAAGCACTATTCTATAGCTGTGTGTCGACTAAATTCATCTATATTCACCACAACTAAATTGGAAGATTTAGGGGGTTTTACTGGTCGTATCCCGGAAGTCTCGAGTGTATCAATAATGTTGAGTCCTCCGTCTATGAGACCAGGGCAGATAGAGCTTCCCATTCTAAACAATATCATTCACGCATGATAAAATGTGCTCACAGTATTCTATGTCTCACGCTGGGTTTTTGGAAGCGCCCATTTTCCCAAGCACAACACTCCCCCCTGCAAAGTGATGCAACACTTCCAACAAAGAGGCAATCGGTAGGAGCGCGTGTTTTCTAACAGTCCATCTAAGGACCCAGCACAGTTGGCATGCCTCTGCTCTCTTCCTCACACTTTATCAACTTGGTGGATATTATCGCTGTATTCAGTGGTGGGCATCCTGAGGCATCATATGCTTAGAACAAAAAGCTAAGGTCAGGGAGAGAGGGGCTGCTGAGATCTGCCCGCTGCACTGTTCCCAGATCATTTGTGCTTTTTTTCTTCTTCTCTTTCTAGCTCATTTTATCCTCGTCTCACTCATATACTTTTTTTTGTCTTTCTCTCCATCTGCCTCTAAATGACACCTAAGCGCTGACTGCTCCTCCGACTGATTTGCCTGTGTGTGTGACCTCCCTCCTTTAGTAGAGCCATTCACGGGCAATGCTGAAGTAGAATGCCTGACTCTTTGCGGGTAGACAGTGACACGCGCCTGTGCGCTGATAGACTTTCCACTGGAGTGGATTAAATCAGCATCAGGCGAGTGGAGCTGATTACCCCAATATGAAAATGCAGTATCTTAATGGTACATATTTTCATGAGGCAGCCCAGTTGCCTTTCATTTTGCGGCTAATATGTCTATTCTTATGAGTCATTTACTTCTTTAATTACCTTTAGCAGCAGATGCACAATGGTGTATTAATGTGAATGATTTTTACTGCCACTTTATCATACTGAGCCTATGAAGTTGAAAGGCGTAATTGAGGTGGAAGAGCGACTCATGAGAGAAACAATATTTAGTTGACAGCTCCTCTTGTACTCTGGGAGGGTGTTTATGAGTTTACACCGCACTAAAGCTGTAATAAACACAGCATTCGTTTAATAACGGCGGGGGACAGAAATACTTTCACTCAGATCTGCTCAGTTATTTAATCATCCCGTGAAGTTGTTTGGTATAATCAGACGACACATTGCATGTGTATGTGCTCACTTGCATGCCGCGTGTCTCGTCACTGTGTTTTGCATGCATTTTTCTGGGCAAATATAATTACTGTTTGCAGCAAGCAAACCGTATTTGCAGTTCACCCATTTGCAGCATGTGCAACTCTGACAATCCATGTCATTTGCATGTGTGTGTGTGTGTGTGTGTGTGTGTGTGTGTGTGTGTGTGTGCTTGTGTTTTGTCTGTGTGTTTTGTCTGCAGCTTGTGTACTTTCCTTGGTGTGATTTTCTGATCCAGACCACTCTGAATAGAGGCCTTCTTTAGCCATCTGTTGTTAAGCTGCTGGCTAAGCAAGGCTGGGGAATCCAAACAAACGGCGAGCACACAGCAAACGGAAGCTGTCAGGCCTGCATAGCTGAGCTGACCTCGCCGGGCTGGGGGGGTCAACACCTCTCTGTACCAGGCTCCGAATGCCCGAACCGCCTGGTTGGGGCACTGTTTACCCTCCCCTCTGCATCTCCTGCAACCTCTGCCTCCCCTCTACTACATTCTCCTCTTTACCCCTCTCTTTCCATCCTGCTTTTACCTCTCTTCTCTGTTTCACACTCTTATTCTTTTCCTCCCATCTGTCTGTGCCCTCCACCTCCCCCCACACCCCTCTCTTTTCACTCCACTCCCTCTGTCATCAGTCCTGCTTCACAGCCCCCTCTCTTCTATCTCCACTCACAGTTAATAACTTTGCTTTCGTCTTGTTTTTCTAACAGTCATTTTTTTCTCCAAAAATACATTTGTCAGGGCTCTGCATTACCTGTTATGGGGAGAGAGAGAGAGGGGGTTGCACGGGCAGGTGTGTTGGACAAACAAAATGGGCTTTTTATTGAAGTCAGATTTTGTCTTATGTAAGTGCACGCACAGCCTTGTTGTTTAAACGTGGATATTTGAAATGTTTAGTGTTGTCATAAATATTAATAGATTAGTTGAAGAGTGCAGCGAAGGAAAGGAATCTAATGGTTTGAAGTGGGTATAAAACGTTGATTTATTTATGTATTCTACATGAATTAGTTTGGAAATCTAAACACAGACTGGAGAGTGTTGTTGCGAGGGCCCTGTAATGCACAAGGTTTGAGCATCAGAGCCTGTTTTCCATGTGGAGTGGCTTTTTTGGAAATGGCATTAATTATATACTTAGTGGGAAACCAGACTTCCCCTGCTTTGCATTGCAGATAAACGTCTGTATCACTGAGGAAAAGAGAAAAAGAAAGAAAAAATGCAATTAATATAAATAGACGTGATCCTTACTGCTTATCCACTTACATGTTTGAAAATCACCCCTCGCCAAAAAAAGAAAAAAAAAAGATATGCCTTTCAATTAAAATGACAAGTGAATTCCATTACTATATGTTTGCATAGTCAACACCCCTCTAACACCATATCTTCTATCTGGTATTATGAATATAGAGCCAGCTTTTTTGATTTCATCGCCACTGTCTACAATAGCCCATAAAATTTATGAAATGATTGGATAACTTTGCTTTCTTGGGCTGCCTGTAGAAGGACATTCCATTAGCTCAATGTGGTAGCAACTTATGAGGAGAAGCTGGTGAGGGAAGAACATGGCCTCTTGGCTTTGTTACCACTGAGGAGCAGAGGGCCTTGTCTTTGAAAAGGAAACAGCAGAAGTGATGAATGTCAGGTGAGTTGAGACGTGCGATCAGTCAGAAAGTCAAGCAGATAACCTTGACATTTAGGCCACTGGTGTTGAAGCCCCACAGAGGCTGCCGGGTGGGACCAAAGGGCCAGTTGTCTTCTGAGCCGGACTACATTAAGAGCTAACCTATTACTTGTGTTGTTGCTGGCTGTCTCTGAGCCACACTCTCCTGACTAATAAAGCCTGGCAAAACGTGGTCACTGAGTAAATACACTGAAGTACACACAGAAACACAAACACACACACACACACACACACACACACACACACACACACACACAAGTGCAGAAACACACAAACAGATGCACATCTCGTTCCTGCTCCCATTCTCTGAGTGGCCGCAGGGATCCGGTTACACCTGCTTGCACATCTTCTAGCAATTAGGAGCAATCTGCTTGAAACCATTTCACGTTCAAGGTCTTCCCCAGCTGTGGCAAGAGGAGCCGGACGTTTATAGAACTAAAGAGGTCTCTCTGTTGATGGGCCTGAACAAACAACACTGGCCCGTTTCTCACTGTCTGACTCCCAATGGGGACACCCTGAACGACCCCCCCCCCCCACAATTACCCACATCATCTCTATTTTCTCTGGACCTTTTATCACATTCCCTTTCTTTGTGGCTGTCATTTAGAAAATGTGATGTGAGTGCTCTGTGATCCCTCACACTTCTTTTAGATCCCTTTCCTTTATACACAATTATGTTTGGTATTGTTTTGATTGATACTGTGGGTCAGTAAAGTTGCATTTTAATGAGATTAAAGAGAGACATATCTGGAAAAAAAAAAATGTTGTCGTAGTGGGAAAAGGTGCAGTGAGGGATTCAGCAGAGAGCAGACTTGACTGTGTGGCAATGCTCTGAGCTGGGATTTGCAAGACACCCAGAGCTGGCTTTAGCAGCAGGAAACCCCAAAGCTTGTAAATAATCCACATGTGCAGACTGCACATAAAGACATCCAGTACTTAGCAGTTCCCTTATCACAGCGTGATAGCCCAGGGACATAAGAGACGATCCTGCCTCCATTCACTAATATGGTGTGAAAGTAGATGCAGATAAAAAAAAAACAACGCCTGTTGTTTATTGAGGAAGTTGTATTAACAGGGGGAAGAGGGTGTGAACTTTAAACACATTTGAAATGGGGAATATAAAAGAGGACTGCAAATGACAAGGATACCAAATTGCACCAGCTTTGTTGCTGATAAAGCCTTTGTCATGTGCTGGAGGGTGTTTTCTAATCAAAAGCACCTAGAGGGTTCACTCCCTCCATTGTGTGTGTGTGTGTGTGTGTGTGTGTGTGTGTGTGTGTGTGTGTGTGTGTGTGTGTGCGTGCGTGCATGTATTGTAAACCCACAAACAGTGAATATGATGTGTGAATGTACTGTAGGCGTCTATCACTGCAGTTGTGTTCTTCTTATTCCAGTAACAAGCTTGCCTCCCGAACAACCTCAGTTTGCGATTATAATATGACTGCTGTAGTCTTGTATGCTTACATGCAAGATGTTAGGACCTAAACACATAACCAATGTATGTGTCAACGCATAGCATATCACAAATCCTGCTTGTTTAGTTATTTCTAAGTAAACTTCTTACTCTTTATACATTAAAGAAGTATACAATATACAGTTGTGCTCATAAGTTTACATACCAATGCTAAAGTTGACTAAAAAGAGGAATAAAAAAACATCTTTTGGAAATTGATGTTAATGCCTTAATTAAAAAAGAATAGGAAAAATCCAACCTTTAAGGACACTAATTTTCTTTGTAAATGAATAATGTATCGTAAATAAATAAATGTTCTTCCTTAAAATACAGGGGCATAAGTATACACAGCCCTATGTTAAATTCCCATAGATGCAGGCAGATTTTTATTTTTACCCCTCACCATAGCTAGAGATTGGCATGGGGTACTTTCCATAAGATCACCTCTCAATGCAAATCAAACCAGCTATTAGGCTAACTGAAATAAAACCATGCCAATCACTAGGTATGGTGAAGGGGATGTGATGATGTGGGGGGGCTATTCTAATTCCAAAGGCCAAGGGAACTTTATCAGGATCATAGTATCCTGGATCCATGAAATAACTGGCCTTTAAAAATAAACATCTGCCTGCCTCTATGGGAGGGTGTACTTACTTATGCCCCCTGTATTTTAAGGAAGAACATTTATTTATTTACTATACATTATTCATTCACAAACAAAATTGGTGTCCTTAAAGGTTGGATTTTTCCTAATTGTTTTTAATTAAGGCAATAAGATCAATTTTCCCAAAAAAAAATTGTATTCCTCTTTTTTAGTCAACTTTAG
The DNA here is from genome assembly GCF_031162955.1 of Sander vitreus. NCBI lineage: Eukaryota > Metazoa > Chordata > Actinopteri > Perciformes > Percidae > Sander > Sander vitreus. Next base: position 3,778,421 of record NC_135858.1, read on the forward strand.
CATTGGTATGTAAAGCACCACTTATGAGCACCACTGTATTATAAAAGTATGATTCTGTCCAATTGACCATTTTCAGTACACTATAGTTGTCAGGGCAACCTTCTGTAGTTATCATTATCTGGCCTGAACATATTTTGCTGATCAGTTTAACCTCAACTGTCTTGATTTGAGACTATTATATCACCTAGGCAACATGCTGTCTCCCCACTTTCTCTGTGCTTCAGATGCCCTGTTGTGCCTGTCATCAGTTTCCAGTTTATCACATTTGTCTGGAGCAGCTCTTACACTTGCATGCCTATCAAGCGCCCAGTACCTTTGAATGGAAGATCAAAAGAAGATACATTCCAGAGGAGGAGGGTCTGATATGGAGGAGTGGATGCTGTGTAAACTTGGCAGTGACAGTTCACAATAGGTTATTTTAGCCCCGCGTTAGGCCTCTCAAAGGCAGGCCAGCTCCAGTGGCCTTTTGAAAATACAAACATGACAGCAACATTCTTAAACGTGGAGCCGATCTCACAACACAGGTTCTCAGCCCGCTCGCCTTTTCGTCTCATTATTTTCTGTCCCAACAGCAGTCTTTTACGCATTTTGTATCTTTGGCTTTCAAAAGACAGCATAGGCATGTGCTGTCAGGCAGCAATGTGATTTCAGTTAATTTGCGTTTGATTGCATGATCAATACTCTGCAAACAACTTTGATAATGATAAGATTTATAATTGAATTGTTTGCCCTTTGTTTATATCAGAACGTAGCATCAATATTAGAATATGAATGTACTTGTTAAAGCTATGAGGAATTATAATAATGACAACAAAACTGTCGGCGCATCCACACAATACAAGCCTTCCGTGATCGCGCACCGCCCCCACCCCTCCCCAAAGTAGTTGCTAGTAACCAAGGAGGACACGGAGGATTAAAAAAAACATGATGGACTCTTCAGAAGAGGTAAATATCTTCTCTTGAGTTTCTGCGTGCCGGAAGACACAATCTTCTGAACATAGTCATACTGAGAAATACAGAAAGAGTTGTGTGGCGCTGATAGTCTTAATTAGCTTTGTAGCAACTCAGTTGGCAACGGCTTGAATGTAACGGACGTTCATTAATATCAAAAAGTTACTAAAGCTTTAACAGCCCATTGTTTTAAAAGTGCACATCATTGCAGTATCACAATTTCTGTAGCCACATGTGGTAACTGATCTGTGATGACAGTGAAGGAAGACTTCCCAGAAATGTATCTCTTCATCCATTACTGTCTGAATTTCCTATCATATCCTGTTGACTCAACTCTCTTTGTTCCAACACCCTCGGTTGTAAACCCAGACACACACATGCCACACACACATTTCTCTGCATGTGTCATCAGTAACAGGGGAAAAGAAAACAGCCAACTTTGTTTACTCTTCAGTGTGCCCGTAATACCACGCCCTGGGCGTTGTGAATGACAGCTCTTTTTAGTCTCTTGTATAATTATCAGCGTTTCACTGTTTTAGTCATTCAAGTTCTCTTATTCAGTTTATCATGCTGTAGTGGCTAAAACAAAACACATGCCATGGATCCTTGTAGAATATAAGAGCTGCTAATTCAAAATAATGACACTATCTCACATACATGCTATTAGTAGTATGGATATTGTTTTAACAGCTGGTAACTTTGCTGCTGTGATTTGATGCTGACATATTTTATTTTTAAGTTTAGTCTTATTTTATGAAGTGATTTCTTTCCCAATAAAATGGTAGAATGAAAGAACATTCAGTAACCTTTAATTAACTGATGACATTGGTTTCATCAGTTAATTAAAGGCCTAAATAAAACTAGAAGTTTTTGAGTGCCAACCACTTTCAATAACAATTACCATTTTAAAATATTTGTCTGTTTGTGATAATAAAAATGTTTCGAGACAATGTGTCAGCAGTTTTCCGATCTGTGTCAGTTCAGTTTACAAGTACGTAAGTAGTAGTAGTAGTAAGTAAGTAGTAGTACAATTAAGTTGCTCTGGAGCTAAAGCTAAATGCCTAAGATGTAAATATTGGCATCATGTGGGAGGGAGACTTGCTCACATTGTTCTTAGTTTCAATTTGTACACTTTCTTTATGAGTGTACTTGCTTCTGGGGGGGTCCCCCACAAATTTCAAAGCAGGGGACAATTAGGCATGAAGAATGAGATACGTTACTCTAGTGTCATTTAGCTTTACATGAGAGCTCAGAGACAGACAGAGAGAGGGACAATTTATGCACGTTAAGCATGGTGAAATGCCAGGAGTGTGGCCTCTTTGTAGCCTGTGGTCATATTAATGCCTCATGATGTCATCCAACAGCCGTGTGTTTGGGAGGGTCAACACATACACCCACACACAGACCATCATACAGCTGTTCGCTCCAACCCCTTACCGTCTCCCGCCTTTCTGTCTTAAAGTATTGTCAGACTTTACTGGCAATAAGACCAATTCTCAAAGTTATCTCTATCTTTTCATCCGTCCACAGAGCTTCTTATTTGCCCTTTCCCTGTAGATATCTGGCGTTCACACAGTCTTTCACAGGTTTCACTCACTTGTTCACATGTCGCTCTAACGTTTTTCCTTTTTTGTGTTCTCTCTCTCCCTCCCTCCCTCTCTCTCACACACTCTATCTCTCTCTCCCTCTTTCTCTCTAACTAACTTTTTGTTAAACATTCCACCATGTACTTTTACAATTTCTGAACTTCTCAAATAATTGACTGGAGAACTTTTAGATTGTCCGTCTGTGAGATGAGCTTGGATGTGCCCTGACTGTTTGTTTAATTGTGGGAGCAATCGTCTGAGGAACATGGAAAGAATGAGGCCAGTTATTTACTCAGATGGTTTACTGGTGGAGGTGTGAGGCTGGCCAGCTCACTGTGGGAACACAACGCTTGCTTTTCTTGGTATCACTGACCGTTTTCAAGACCACTGTGTTTTTTCCCCCAGCTCTCTCCAGCTTTGTTTGCTCTGGATGGCATGTTTGATTATTTATCGTAAGGGAATAGGGAGTAGCTGGAGCAATAAACATGTGACTGCACTGTATTTTGTTTTCCACTGAGAAGGCCGTGTCCTTTAACAGATATTTGAAGCAGCCACAAAGCCTTTTATTTGGGGAGTTTGACTGAGCTAAAGGAGGATCAAAAGCGCTGATAGTGTCTTTGACCATTTGTGTTTGCTGTAAGTGCAACTTATCAACGGATAAATATTTCTTCTAGCTGCAGTTGATATCTTTGTCTTCTTTCGGTCTGTGAATTTGTTTTGACATCTGATCATTGTTCTCATTGTTTGTGGAGGGATCGTTTATGCCAGCCTTAGATTTATGACTCTGAATGGGAGAGTATGAAAAGATCTGTCTGTAATGTTTGTTTGTTATCTATCAGAAGGCCAAGGGAATATTGTTGTAAGGGGATACATCTGCTCTGATAATAGGTAATAAAGTGTCCTCAAGGGACTCTTAGCAATTCTTCTTAGCATTTCTATTGGACTGTTTAAAAAAAAAAAATATTTTCATGTTTTTCTCTTTATTAGGCTCTCCAAGTGGCTCGGCAGATACTCCTCCAGCAGCAACACCAACAGCAGCAGTCCCACTCGCAGCAACTGCAGTCTCAACAAAACACTGGCGGCAAATCCCCTAAAGCCAACGACAAGCAGCAAAGCCTACAGGTACTGTAAATGTGTTGTCATTCTCAGACAATCTCTTATTTATTTACTTGTGATTATCAGGTGGCTTGGTTATTTGACTTTGTGGTTGATCAAATAAAAAAAACAATGAAGTGAACTTGTGCAACTCTCACTAGAACACAGTGTGCAAGAAAAGCACACAGCACTAGGCTAAGTTCACAAACAGGAAATTAATTTTGGCAGTGCAACATTTGCAGTTATGTATGCTCACGCATTATGTGTGATTTAGCAGCACATATGCCAGAATGTTAGAAAAGCTGCCGTGTGGCCAGTTTAGATCACATGAGCTCATCCAGAGTCATTTTAGTGCAGCAACAGATATCAGCATGTGCGGCTGATCCTGACATCGGCAGTGCAAAGGCCTTTTCTTGTTGACTACACTTAGTTTAGGAGGTGCACAGCTTGGCTAAAACGCAGGAGAAAGTGTGCAAATGAGGGAGAAGTGAGAAAGCACCATTCATCCCACACAGAAGTGAGTCTGATCAAGCAGAGGAAACTCCATGTTTTTCCTGTTTGCCTTTCATCCCTGCTCTGCGTGCACAAAGACACACACACACACACACACACACACACACACACACACACACACACACACACACACACACATCAGAAATAAAAGAGGGGACAGGTCCCTACCACCAGCAGTAGGAGGTGCTATGGGGGAATCCAGGTGGAGGGCTTGGAGGTGAAGTAGAGAGAGGCAAGCAAGGGGTGGGGAAATGTGAGGGCTGGGAGAGGTATAAAGATGGTAGGACAGTTATTTGGAATGCCTTTGTGATGCAAAGACAAAACAGCAGGAATTTATTTTTATTTTTTTTCATCTCGTTCTGCTTGTTATATGAACGGCGCTGCATATCTGATGCAATATTTACGTTAATTTCAGCTCAGCTGCCTCAGATATGTATATCTTTGTTTGAACAGGGAGCTGTTGTTTGTGTCAGTGTGAAATTGCAAACGACTTCAGGGCATATTTGGTAATTAATACGGAGGCCTGGTTCTCTATGTGTGTGTGTATATATAATATTTAATACCCTTACTATCCCGTTGGGGGCCCTTTTTAATGAGCTATTGTAGCAGCTAGGTCTAATGTCAGGTTTTGAAAAAGCCTCTTTGTTGTGCAGATGTCTTCGGAATAGCTCCAGAGGATGAAATATGACTGTGATGACCTTTCAGTTGTGTGCATATTTGTCAGGATTCAAATAAGTTGAAAGGATCAAACTAAACTGTTTCCCCAGCCTGGCAGGGAATTGTGCTGCAGAGGTCAACGGAGGGGACCACAACGGCAGATTCCAGCGTACAGCCAGTTGTTGATACATAGTGAAGTACTAGACCATCTCCAGCAGACAAAGACAGAATTAAAATTCTAATTTATTAATGTATACAAAGAGCTTGGCCAAGCTGTCACTCAACTATTGAAAAGAGAGTCGGGCCCTTTCCCCCGCTTCCTCTCCCCTCTCCTCTCCTGCCCGGTTCTTGTGAAGAGAGCACAGGCTTGCTGTAGTATCTAACTAACACTGTAAATTGCCTGCTCTCTAATGTTGTATGTTACATTTTGCTGGCTTGAAAGTACCATTATGAAAAAGCCACAGGTTCAGACAAGTGTGTGTTTATCTCTGAATTACAGTTTCTGCTAATTAAACGCACTTCAACCACATACACATGCATAGTTTAAAGCCAAGTGTTCATACATAAACATCAGTGTGAGGATGTATTACATTTATTTTTGTTGGCTTTTTGTTGGGGTTTTTCCATCACTCATGGTTTTGTGGTGGTGAGGTTTTTTTCTTGTTTTCTCTCTTTTCTCACACTCTCTCACAAACACATTTTGTGAAACACCAGAGGGTAACGGTTAGACCCTTATATCACTTCCTCTCTTAAGAACAAACCTTTGCCTAAAGAAGCCACTTCACACAGAACATTCACTATCTCCATCACACAGCCTGGATAAAGATTCTCTGTTGAGCTGGACTGGGTCATCAAAAAACATGATCCAACAATTATGAGGCTGTGTAGTGAGCTGACACCCCATAAAAGCACCTGATCTGCAGACGGGGCTCCATTCATCTCAGTGGTCTTCCCATTAGGAACAAGAAGATGTGCAGAGAGACTTTTACTCATTTGGAGATGTGACTCACTTTCCAATTCATCCTTATTCAAGTCAAAAAATAATGAAGCACGGTGTATATAGAGAACAGCTGAAAAAAAATGACCTGCGTAGAGTAGTAAAGAGGGGAAAAATATGAGTCAAACAAGCCTCAGGATCCTTGATCAGCATTAAATGGCTCTTTGGTTTTATATCTCCAACAGGGGTGCCCCCCCACACCCCCCTCCCCCCTACACTGCCCACCCTTGCCTCTGGATGAAGATGCCTTCGCTGTATACTCAGCAGCCTAGAGGCGCTTTAATCAGACTCGATATACAAACAGCTGCTACGCAGGCTGGAAAGCAGCTAAACATACTTGACTGGTCAAAAAGCCAGTAAATTACATTGACTGAATGACACGTGTGATTAAAAGAAACCATGCCGCCGCTTTTACCTTTTGCGCTTCACACCTACAGTGGCACAACAACGAGAGCCGGCAACTCCCACCTCGCTAATTACCATTATCAGTGAAATGGTAGGGTTTGACTCATTAGTTCCATGTGCATTTAATTAGAGGCAGGCTGAAATTGGATTTAACTTATTACTTTTTCATGGATCACTTTTTTGTCATCACTTCAAATTGGATTGCAGCCCCAGGTAACTAATTATGCCAGCCGCAGGATCAGGAGTGGAGAAATAGGTAATTAGGAACAACACTGTCGGACCCTCGCTGATAGTCCACCAGCACCAAGGTGGGAGGAGGGGGGGAATTGAAGCTCGTTTGTTGCGTTGCTAGCGAGCCTGGCTGGTTAACTACACCTCATTGCAAGAGATCCTAGGTAGGCATCCACCTCCTACAGGGGATTATGTGGCATTCAGCTGGGCTGAATATGTTGTGTCAACATGGTGTCTTTGCTATCAGTGTAATGCCTAGATTATGCTTGTTTCCCATCCAGGATTGTGCCTGAGATTGGCCTTCATTATTCATGTCACTGGTACAGTGTGATGTATGGCCGGCAGCCAGCTGAAGTTCCCTGTGTCGACGCGGCTTGAATGACATTGACTGGTTTCTGTCTGCAATATGTCTGCACTGATTGTAATGAGAGTACATGAATTGCCAGATTCAGAGCAGATAGTCTGCGTATAGAGAAGGGTTACGTCACTGTACTTACTATCGAGAGCTTTGATGTTTAATATTTAAGTGAAGCGCTTCTTTGTAAAGAATTTGAAGCTAAAAGGTCATATCTATCCTTTAGATTTCATTGTTTTTTGTATTTATTGTAATAATGTGATGGCCTTTTGTTTTAAAATGAGAAACACTATTTACTAATCTCTTATACATGTTGCATTGAATATTTTCATGATGTCAAAGGTGCATCACTTGTTATTCTTCAGACACAGAAAAAACTACTGATAATGTTTGAAAACCATGCCAGCAGACCATTTTCTTATCTGTACTCTTACCAGTTGAAGCCACAATCCACACTTCTTTCTTCTCCTTTCCTTTTTTTCTTCTTTTCTTTTTCCCTTGCTCTTTGTCTCTCTCTCTCTCTCTCTTTGTGTTTTCACACCATAGTGTACAGCCTTACAGAGGGCATCTCCAGGTCAAAAGATAATGCATTTTCAGTTTACAGCATGAAAGCCTTTTAAGTTGTAGAGAACCCCTCTAATGCCCCTCCTCTCCACGTTTGCTCTTCACATCCTTCATTTGTGGTCTGTTGGGGGGAAGCGCGATGTGACACAATCCAGGGGCCAACCCTCTGTCTGACAGGACAGGGAGAAGCCGCTGGCTCTCTCTCCCTCTCCTACTGTTTTTGCAGTAGGCCCATGGCATTGTCCTGACACATGTATACCACAGCGCTCCAATCTGTAAGTCATTAGAGCACTAGGCCGAAAGCCTGTCAGCTGGAGCTCAGCCAGTGCTGCAAGGCGATCTGAGGCAGCATTTTGAGGTGTTCCCGCAGCCCAGTGGGCCAGTGGCTCAAGGTGGCACGACAGTGGTAGCCCATTGGCGAGGTGACAGTGAACCTGGATTAATGTTCTGAGTTTCTAGAGAAGAGATAAAGATTCTCTTCACGCAAGGGAGACCTGGCCAAGACAAAATGCCTGTATTTATATTCAGTTAAAATACATTTTGAAGAAAAAAGTGTAAGAAAAAAAGTGCTGAGAGACAGAAGGAGTAGTGGCACTCTCTTAAAACACAAATTAAAGCATTGCCAATTTCTAATTGATTTTCTTTTTTAACGGCTACTTTAAGATTGCCAAGATTAACCAGCCTATTCAAGTTCAGATCTCTGCAGGTTGTTTTGCACAGAGCAGCAGATAATTCACAGAATATGTGGTCGTAACCACTTATACCAACCAACATAAGTGTTCACAGTTTGTACCTTTTTTCAAACTGCATCGGGCTGACTAAAAGGAATAGTTTGACATTTTGGAAAATACGCTTATTCACTTTCTAGCGATTAAGCATTAGATAAGAAGACTGATACCAATCTCATGTCTGTATGACAAATATGTAGCCACTGCCAGCTGCCGCTTAGCTTAGCACAAAGACTGGAAACGGGGAAACGCCTAGCCTGGAGTCTTGTCGTCACTGTGACACACCAGGAATTGGCCATAAACCACAAGTTGTTTTTACACTTTACACAATTGGTTGTTATTTAGTTAGCTTTAGAGGAGCTGGTTGTTGGATTTTGTTACTTTTTTGGACAGAACCAGGCTAGCTGTTTCCTCCTGTTTCCAGTCTTTGAGGTAAGCTAAGCTAACTGGCCGCTGGTGTCAAATTTAGCATACAGACATGAGAGTGTCATCAATCTTCTTATCTACCTCTTGGGTAAAAGAGCACAAATGTCCACCTATTCCTCTAAGAGCTGTGTTATTTTACCTGAATATGCTCTTGGTGGAACTTGTCTTTGCTTCTTTACCTCCAGGATGCGCTGTTGCCATCAATATTTTAGGGAATATATCGTTCAGAATAGCTCCCCTTTCAGTCTGCAAAGTGTCTCTCAGAGTTAAATCCCATAATTCATCAGCTGTGTGCGTGAGCCTCAGAAGACGTTCATCTCTTTGTGTTTGTAAAAAGTCTCAAGGTGATGCTGTAATGAAATCTCATTTTGACGCATGCGTTGCTTTGAGGTGATACAATCTGTCAGGAATGATCAGCACAACAACGCGGCCGGTGCTCACACGGAACCCCGGGATCAGGCCGTCTCTTTTGCTGCTTGTTTTCCTTGTCATATTGTAAAAATGTATTATGTGTACTGTATAGATTAGAACCAGGTTGGGGATAATCCTGTCGGAATGAAGTCATCTGTCCCAATTCCACGCAGCCAAGCAGAAACGGGGGGGGGAGCTGCTCTGTTAGGAGCTCCCTCCCAGCCAAGACGATGACTGTCGAATTGACTCCAGTCACAGCGCTGGGAGCCACTTACCATTTTCAGGACCCTCTTTTCATTTGAGGCCTGATGTTTCCCTTCAAGCAGTGAACCCTCTCACCCCTCCACCCCACTCAGTCATCCACCCACATACACAAACACACATACACACACACATTTCCCCCTAAAATGTGTTGTATCTTTGTGTCATCCTCTGGCACTATATCTTGATGTCAAGCGTGTGTTGTTTGGAGTGATTCACACGCCCTTTGCAGAGGGGTGGAAGGATGGATGGATGCACAGTCAACCATAGCATTAATAAACACTAACAGCTATGCAAGGTGCAGTCAAGTCAGCATCAACTCACAATGCAGTTTCTCTTTGGGTGTCGTCACACACTTTTTGACAGCTTTGCATTTCTCTGATTCCATTTTCACTTTTTGTTAGGAGTAGGAAAGAGAAATATTGTGTCGCTCAGACAGCGTGAGAGAGATCCAGAGACCGAAAGGCCTTCAGCTACATGAGAACATCATTTCGAGTTGTGTTTTATGTTTGTGTTGGATACTTTACAGTGAACCATCATAGTCATCCATGTAGTTACACCCAATCTGCAAAAAGCACAAAGTCAAAGTAGCATTGCATTTAAATTGGTTATTGGTTAAAATAAATTCATATGTAGAGTGCTTATCTATATCTATTACCTCCAGTAATGTTCCTCAGGAATAATATTGGTTAGTGTTGGAAACAGGACAGGCTAACAAATACTGTTTAATAGCACTACAGAAAGGGTTGGCTAAACAGTTAATCATGGTGGGTAGTGGTACTGTACTCTTAGTGTGCGTGAGTGTTCCTTAAAAAGTGATGACAAGAGCCACCCACATGACAAAGTTGCTTGTACTCTGCTGGAATCTGTTATATATATATATATATATATATATATATATATATATATATATATATATATATATATATATATATATATATACTTATACTTATATACTTATTTGTCTCTTCAGATTTAGTGGTGGTAGTTATTTGTATATCTCCACAGCCCCCGGAGAACCATCATTATTGCTTATTACAATTCCTGTGTTCAGAGTTTCTGTGTATTAATATAGTTTCTGATTGAAATCAAATATGAATCAATCACCAAACAAAACAAGGCAGAAATTCCCCACCGCCTTATATCGACGTTGTTCAAACCCAAAAGTGTTCTTGTTATGACGAAGTGAAAAACCACACTAGACGCTACATGCTGAAACACAAGCTCTGTTATATACTGGCTGGCATATCACCTCAGGAAATATTTTGCTGTATTTGCAACATGTGCTGACTAAACAATGTCTTCCTGAATGCTGAAATTAAAAGTAAATAACCAAACCCATATATAATAGACCAGGGGGAAGACGGTGACTCAGGCGTGACTTACTGTAACTCTACTCCGCTTCTGGTGATAACCTCATTCACTCTAAATATGACTTATTCCAAGTATCAGAGGGAGTATTGGTAGGTAGCCGATGTTAAAAGGTGAGTTCACTGTAATGTCATAACAATGGATATACACTTTATTTTAACAGATTCTTTTTTTTTTTTTAATACAGCACCAACAATAAATAAAACTCAAAACTATCAAAACAATGAAACAGTTTCACTTGAGGTCGCAACAAGGGTATAGAAAAATAAACTTTCAAATAAATTCAGTTTGAATAACATAAAAAATCAAGAGTACAAAAGAACAAAAGCCAGTGTGTCAAACCTTGATGTAGCAAGCTCTTAAAAAATGAGCCTTGAATGGAAAAGACCAGATTTTAGTTCACTTTTAGTTTAGTTTATAACTTCAGAATAGAAAAAACAAAATAGAAAAACTCTCCTGTATGATGTCAGTGCAAGTGAGTGGGTTACCAAAAGCAAACGTAGGTTCTTTCTCAACTGTGCAAAGTTTTTGCTGTGACTTGGGGGGGGGGGAAGAAAACAGTTGATTGGATGCTTTGTGTCTCTTAATATTGAGATAAAGAAATGATATGAAGATCACACATTATGGTACTGTTGTGGATCTAAGAGGTATTTTTTGTTGCCTTGGTGATATTATATAGAGCAGCTGTTATTTATATAGGTCCCACACCTGCCCTGCTGACTCCCACTATCAGTAAACAATGATTTACTTTACACACGCACAGGGAAACAGACTGTTTGTTTTCTCATGAAAATGGTCCAGGTCACCAGAGCCTTTCAAGAAAAGGAATAACTATTGTTTTGTATTTTCCTCCACGTTTCTCGTTCTATTTCTGTAGTAGCAGTAAGACACTGGCTGGCATGCCGGTGCAGCTTATTCACTGGCTTTGTTAGTGTTTTGTGAAGGCTTTGTAATTGGAGGCGAGTCGTTATCTTTAGCCAGTGCCGAGCAGAGCACGGCACAGCTCAGGCCAGACCAGACATTAACTTATACTTTCACTCTAACTCAAGCAGGAAATATAATGTTATCCACTCTGTCATGAACACAATCGCTCAGCACTCTCTGTAAACTATCACAGGGGACGCCGGTTCAAAGCTCGAGGATATTGATGTTTCTCTGTGCGTAGGAGAAGGGAAAAAAAAAAAATGTATATAGCGTGTGTATCGCATCGACACATATGTGTAATTATTTTACATGGCACGGGCACAGTGGCAATGGATTAGAAAGACAGTGTGTGAGAGGAGAAGCTTGAACTGTGTGTCTGCTAAATTTATCATGAGGCCTTTGGGAGCGTTGAAATGAGAACAGTGGCCTATTACTGCTAAGAAGGTGTTTTATTGAGAATACGCCGACATACCACCCCAGGGAGAGTGCCGGGGGAGAAGAGTGTGGCTGTAGCCTCAACCACTTTGTGGATGTGTGTGTGTGTGTGTGTGTGTGTGTGTGTGTGTGTGTGTGTGTTTGTGCGTGTGTTGAGTGCGAGCACATGCCTGCATGTCACTGTCTTTTTTGTGTGAGCCGTCTTGAGGGTGTCAGATAATATTTTTTTTTTTAAAAGTGCCTTTTCTTCCTCTCAATTATTCACTATGATATGTATTGGAATTGTCACTTTTGACACTTGAGGTGTCCCAGTCAATAATTTATATAGGTCAGGCCAGCTTAGCAGAGCTCATTGTTAGTTATTAGCAGATGAGAGCAGTGGCTTGTTACGCAGCCGCTCTGTTTATTTTACCTGTGTGTTTGCGGACTGGAATACATCCCGTGAACATTCCTTCATCCTTGGCGAAGGGTTTATAGCTGTTGATATGAGCTGTTTTAGAGCTCTGTTATTTAGCTCTGTGTTTATTGTCATGATAATTAACAAAGTGAGGTGTTAATCTTGCCTCAAGCCCTTTCTCAAAACCTTTAAGTGGGTTGCACAAGTCAGTGAATCGGATTTTTTAAAAATAGGTCTTATTCCATTTCTTCATGTTTTTATTTACTATAGCATGTAATGCACTTATAGTTGGCTTATAGCTAAGATATGTTCAGCTAGATATATATAGTATATATACAGTATACGTTGACAGGAGCCATGCTGCCTTCGCTCTCTCCTGGTGAGTTCAGTAGAATCTCCAGTAGGTGGCAGGGTCCTGTTTTTTCTCTCCTGTCTTTTCCCCTTACTGAGTGCACATGGGTGTTAAAGAGTGTGATGATATTATGACAGCTAATTGCTCTCATTGGGATGGAGTTGGATGGATTGCCTGGTTCTGTAGCTGGTGTAATGTCGGTTATTAATGTAAGTGGTTTTAGCTTGTCTGAGGCCAAATTGTAGAATAAGTGTTTAAAAAAAGTTAATGCTGCTGTGGTTGATTTTATGACAAAAAACACACCAACTTGCCTTAGTATATTGCAACTATTTGCGTGCTACGGTACAAGTGTACACATTAACATTAGTGGAGGAAATACATGGCAAAAACAAACTGTTCTCATAAATACATTATTTACTCTAAAATCAAATACATGTGGTATTTTTTTCAGCTTGGGGAATTTAAAAGCAAGAAAAAGTCCAAATAAGTACAAAGCGCCTGTTTGTGCATTTGTTGTTTTCAGCAAGTGAAATGAGTTGTGTCTTTGTTCCAGCACTGTAAACAATTCCATTTAGCAGAACAATAAAGGGGCTGATAGCACGGCCAGTTTTCTTTCTTTCCGCTGGATAGCTGTGTTTACTTATCTGTTGTTTAATTAAAGGGCCTCTTTTCTTTAGGCTCCCATTGTTTCAATAGCACGGCCGGAGTCCCGACAGGGGTCAAAGGGTTAACAGCCGTCAACTGTGTCTTTTTTTTTCTTTTCTTTTTTTTTGAAAGGGGCCCCCGCACAAAGGCACGGGTTCACCTGCAGCCCAGCCCGCGGCTTCCTATTGTGTGGCGCCATTTGAATTGATTATGTTTAGAGGGCTGGTTGTGATTGGTGGAGAAGGGCGTGGTTGATTGGATAGTTTTGTATCTTGTCAGCCAGGGAGCAACCTTGCGCGTGCAATCTGTCTGTATCCTGAGGAAGGTTGGAGACTCCACAGCACATCAGCGCTTGTTCTCAGCCTCCCTGCCTGCCAGCCCGTGTGCCTCTGCCTCTCTCTCTCTCTCCCACTCTCTCACTCACTCACTCTCTCTCTCTCGCTCTCTCTCTCTCTCTCTCTCTCTCTCTCTTTCTCTCTCTCCCCCTCTCTTTCCCTCGCCGCTCTGCTCTCCGCTCTGCTTCACTCCACACCGCGTGGCCCAGCACTGTTTACCCTGCCAGCTAAATGGAGTTTGTCAGGTTTGTCAATATGATTGATTTCTGTGATTTTGCCTGTTTTCTTGTGTAAAAAACTTGACAATTTAATTTGACCGGGGAAAAAGAGAAAAGGAGGCTTCATTGTCTGTCTATCGCTGATGTTGTATCATTGTAATTGGTTCATTTTGTCATGCATGTTTGTGTGAGAGAAGCAGTTATCCAGGGTTTACTTTGCCGTTGAGACACTGACAGTTTACAGGCTTGTCCTGACACAGAAAGCAGGTGTCATGTACGTTAGATTTACTGTATCAGAATGTATTGCAAACAAGACTGTCTGTCTGGATTAGCTGCTTTGGTTTATCTGTGTATTGTGATTTGGATGATTTTGAGCATTTCGCTTTTACTTCTAGCAACAGTTTGTTTAGCTTTGATAATTCTTCAGTTACAGTATTAGATACATAGTTTCTGTCAGCCATTTCATGCTGTTTGTTTAGTTTAGTTTACTTTGCTGATAGTGAGCTAACCAGTTAAGCAGGATACATTACTGTACTGTACTGTACTGTATGTCGTTTGAGAGTCCTAGGAAAAACAAGGGAAAGGTTTGCACTTTCTTTTAAATTTGTTGTTTTTTTCAGAAAAGTATTATATTTTTTCTTTAAGGATGAGAATATTTCTAGGGTAAGGCATGTAAAATAGGCAGAAAGTCTTTCTTTTTTTTTGTAATACATTGGGTTTTGCTGGTTGTGTGTTTTGTGATGATTTGCTCTTCTGAGTTAATGAGTGCTGGTCAGACTTTGCTTGCTCTCAGGCTATGGCCTGGGCTAATCCTCACTCTCCTCATGGTGTCACAGTGAATTAAGACAGGCTGGCACAGCTCTATATTTGACAGCGTCGCCACAAAACCACGTTGGAGATGCGCTGTCACTAAAAATGTCATCGCTCATATCTTCCTGAAAAGTTGGAGTGTGTGAATGTTCGTACGTGCTTGTGTTTGTGTGTTTCTGTTCTTCCAGCAAAGGGACTTAATTATACATTAAGGAGGGAAAGTTGTGGTCATTTTCTTCCATTTATTTCTGCTGTCAAGTTTATGTCTGATTTGACAGCTTTGATGTTTTACACAGAAGACAGCTATTGGTTTTCTGTTGTCCAATGACCTCAAGTATCGTTACTACAATGATTTTAAGTAATACACTCATGCAACTATAGAAATATATGGAAAGGACTCACATGTGATTAACTTTTTCTGAGTGCTGTTTTTGGCTTTTTCCGTTAGCACTTACCATTCAGCCGAAACTTTTTTGGGTGCAATGTTTCAACACCTTGCATCAGTGCTAAGAACGTGGGTGCTGAAAGAAAGGAGAAATGGAGGTAAATAGTGGAGGCGAATATCGGATGGATGAGGAGGAGGAGAGCGAAGCCTAAAACGGGGCAGTGTGCACCGTAATGCCGTGCAGCTGTGCAGAGACTCGCAGTTTGGGAGAGCTGGAGTGCGAGCTGATTGGGTTGACAGTTTGTAATCAAAGTTGATTTATTGTTCATTAGTAGTGCATTAGCCCTTTCAGGCAGGGGCGTTATTTGTGCAGTGGCCTGTCAAGGCGAGGGGTGGCGAACACCTGTCATTTCTAAACCATGACATAGGCAACCAGATATTAGCTGTGTACCCAGAGAGGGGGGCACAGGGGGTAGCCGCTGCAGCCTCACGGCTCGCTGGGATATCCTTTACAGGGACGGTCTTTGCTTTGTACTGGAGCGGGCAGGCAAGACAGAGAGGAGAGACGGGGGAATAGTTTAGCAGTGATATAGTGAGCCACCAGCTGCTCTCTGCTTGTTATTCCCTGGCTTTTCCGACTAAAACATGTTACATGAAAAAGGCTTTCATTCATTTTTTTTTTTAAGGGTTATTACTGCTCGGAGGTTGTGCGTCTCTGTTTCAGATAGGAAGATTAACTCTACACTTGAGATGCTATGTGTTTCAAAGGATTGAGATGGGAGGATAATAATATGATTACATGGTGTAGAGTGTTTTATGGCAGAAGGTCTTTTATCACCACTCATCTCTGTCACAACCTATATATTGTTAAAACAATAAGGTACGTGATGGTATTGACATGTTGCACTGAGAAAATAAGAGTATATTATTTGGGCTGTGTGTGGACATTAACAAGTTGGACATATCCTGAGTTTTGTTAATGCTATAAACCTGCTGAGAATTGTTTTCTATACCATTGTATTAATTGCATGTATACTTTATATGACTCACATAACACAACTGCATTAAGAGTGTCAAGAAGCAACACAATTTGTGGCCCTCTTGTCTGCCGTCATGGAAACGAGGATTAGCTTTGTGTTGCTGGTGTGCAGAGAATAGAAACAATCTGCACGAGGATGTGTCAGCCATTGTATTTTAACTACAGTTTCATTTAACAGGGATTTTAGAGGCTGTGATCTTAATTAAATCTCAACTGACTCAAATAATGCATCTGAAAACGTGCACCGTTGCGTAACCGTGTCGAGCTGGCAAACCGTAGATCACGGGCGCACAGTTCACCCCAACAGTGATCGTACTGTAAGGCGTTTCCTGGAAAGGTGAGAACAGTGGACGGTGGTGTGTAGAATGGTAGCTGTCACCCTGAATTTGTAAGCCATGTTTCAGAACTGTGGCTGTGAAATACACACTTGGAGGTGTGGCTTGATAGGTCAAAAAGAGTGACAGGACATTGAGTCACACGGCAAAATGTAACCAAGCACTTAGGTTTTTTTTTGTGAACCTGAATTTCTTGTTTCTAGTTTGTATTTGGAAATGCTCCTTTCTAGAAATGTGTAACTGAATCACTGTTGTTTTAATATGACCACTATTAATAATGGTATTATTTTGATTTTTTTGAACTACAAATAGTCAGTTTGTATATCTGGCTATACTTAAACATTTATGGTGATGCAAACGATGGTGTGTGTGTGTGTGTGTGTGTGTGTGTGTGTGTGTGTGTGAGGGCGTGTGGGGGGGGTGCCCTGTGTGCTTCCCTCACAGCAGTGGTCACCTGCAGTGGTGGCTGCCTCCAGTGTGGGGAAACAACGTCCAGCTGTTATTGTTGGGGCGAGAGCTCGCTCTCTTCACCGTGCGGTTTGTTTGTTTAAACCCGACACTGGGACTAGCTCCGGCAAAAATCTGTTTGTTTGTAGTCGAAAAAGTTAATTAAAATGCAATCTTCACTTTTGTTTTTACAGTTGCTCAAATAATTTGAGCCCTCACACCCCTACACCCCTAATTCAGGATATATAGTGTATGGTAAACCAAGACCAAATGTGGCTCTGATTATCCTGTTTATGTGAGCTGTAAACATTTTTAAAACTGCTTGATTGTGGATGACGAGGAAGGAATAATGGAGGTCTTAACACATGTAGGGACGGGTCGTTCTGTCTTGTCTTTTGTCTTTTTTTTCATTTGCATTTTTTTCGGCTTACTAAAGAATCTAGGATCTAAAATGTGTTGTGTACACAAAGTATGTTTTGTAACAATTCATACACCAATATGATGTTATTATTATTATCATTATGATTATTAGGGGAAAAGGTTATTGGTGTGAATAAACTGCGTCTATTTTTTTTTTTTAGAGGGAAATAAATGCTCTCCACTTCAGAGATTTCAATCAACCTGAATGGATAATACGGAATTAGTCTTTCCAGTCTTGTCGACGACTAATTATGTTCGCACATCACTTAAGTACAATAGCTCCCGTGAAATCCTCATTTCAGCTACATTTCCATGCACGAGATCATAGTCAGGATGGGAAGTCGTTTCCATGCGCCACGGCAGGCCAAAGTAAAACAACAGCATCAAACGGACTAGACTCTGTGATTTCTCCAGGGCCTGTTATTTCTTTTTTTACTTCTCCATTCCATTTGATGCCCCTACAAAACAAGATGACCCCAGGGAGCACAAATGAAAATTTGATAATTCTCTTTTTTTTTTCTGCCTTTTTTCTTCCAGCCAAGCTGCACCTTTGCGGCCAGTGAAATGTCTTTGTCGGTCTCACTGACATTCACCTCCTCGTCCCTCATTTCTGTTCCTCTTAATTGCCTCAGTGTCGGGGAAAGGGGGCTTTCTTGCAGCCTCGTTCACCCCTACTCCTTCTCACCGGGCTTTGACCTCTGACTCGTGATAGGAGGGGGTGCTCGGGGAGCATCTTCATTAACTCTGAATCAGTGAACGTTTTCAGATATGCGGTTTGTGTTCCCTCATTAGATAATCTTATGTTGCGCTTTTCCTCTTGAAGTTGGCTTACTGTAGGTGTCCTTTAATGCCAAATGCTTTCTATACCGTGTGTGTGTGTGTGTGTGTGTGTGTGTGTGTTGATGTGTGGTCAGAGGTGGTGCAGAGAATTAGGATATGACTGATCCATATGTTAGACAAAAGGAATATTTAGTTTTGATAATAATTTAAACATTTAACATGTTTAAATTAATCATGTTTGATTTCATTTGTTAATGTTTTGTCCATTATTCCATATACATTTTATACTGAATAGACATTGCCAATACTTGCTCACTCCATATGGAAAATGTTGTTTTGCTGTGCACATGTGCTTGTATGTGCTTGTGACAATTAACATGCCACAGTTTAGATTTGTGTGTGTGTGTGTGTGTGTGTGTGTGTGTGTGTGTTGCCAGCAGGCCTGTGCTGGTACAGTATATTGCCTCTAGTCACTCTGCAGCTGTGTGAGAATGTTCCAGGTTTCAATGTTTATGTATGGGAGGCACCTGGAGAGCACCACACCTTCGTGAAATTCATAAACGTCAGCTATTTCTGGCATCCTCAGAATGTCCTCTTTTTCACACCCTCATATTGGTAGAGTAGATTAGAGCTGGGCTCAGTGGATCCCTCCCGTTATTAGCCCAGTACGAGTCTCCTTTTAGACACCTACATCTTTAGATGGTGATATATTTTTTTGTGGATCATCTGGAGTCATGATGTTATCCAGGGGAAAAGGGAGTGCACCATATGGGAGTGCTCTAAATGGCGACTGGCGTCCTGTGTTTGCGTTAAATGGGCATGATACAGCGGCCAGGGCAATATTTTTCAGTTAAAGTGCTCCCTCCCGCCCTTCCTCTCAATAGGATCCAGTCTTAGGCAGATTTTCACTCCTTCAGCACAGGATTAAATGGTAGTAGTTACATTGATCAATAGGTTAAGAAGCGTACAATCCCTCTTGCTGCTAATGACCTCAGTAGTAATGGGTAATAAAATGGGGGTCTGTAATAGCCTCTTGCTGGGGCTGTGCACAGAGGAAGCTGCTCTAGCTGTAGTTACTGTGAGCCAGACGCTCCTGACAAGGCAAAGTGTGAAACCATGATGAGATATACACCCAAGGTGTAAAGAATTAAGACGGTTAAATTGAAGGAAATCTCAGTGTAATTTTTAATGAAATTGGCAGCTATTGAGAGCTGAAGTGTGTAAAATCTCTGTGTTAACGTGGAGTTTGCTCTCCCTTTTTTCACATTACACTCTATATAATATGGCATGACAAAATGATTATACATTTGAAAATAAGACAAAATTTACAGCTTTAGCACGGTAGTAAAAAATAGAGCATGACAAGTATGGAGTAGATTTTTAATGCATGCAGTTAAAGCAAAGCTTAAAAAATGGGCATTATTATTTATCCTCGGTGTGTGTGGGGGGTAAATGTCATGTTTAGACGGGAACTATATATCACATCACATATGGCGCTTGCATGTCAGCAACACAGGGCTGCTTGGTTGACCTTCAAAATAGTTCATCAAAATTAGCGATGCCCAGAAAAAAGGACTTCAGTGGATAATAACTGTGAAATTAGGAAATGGGAGGGCCAGGCTATGCAAATGACAGGACAAGTCATGTGCAAAAGTCAAGATGAACTGCATATTAAGACATAATACAGGGGGGAATTAATATTGCATTTTTTTTCTCCTCGCGCTCCTACGCCTGGTGCTGGAGATGAGAAATGTGAAGTGTGCGTTAGTCCTGGGTGGGGCTTAGCCTCCTTCATTCTCTTGGGGATAGAAAAACACAGCACATTGTAGTCTGGCACTGCTCAATAAAGTTAACGTAGAGCATCAAAGCTGGTCTGTCCTATTTGACATCACTGCCCTTTCCTATGCATTTGCAGTACAAGCTGTTCATTATGGCAGCGCTTTGTTTTTGTTTTATGCTACAGTGGGGAGAATGAATAAGGTGATATGCATGCAGGGTGTGCGTCAAGAAAAGCCCCTTAGTGTCCAGCCGAGATTTTAAACAGCGAAATTACATTCAGAAATGCATGAAAAATTCAAAGGGGTGTCATTAGCTATAAGGCAGCCACACAATTTGGGTAACCTTGGTAAAGACAGACTGTCACCGACAAGACTGTCCGCTCTATCAGCTGCTGACATCAGCCTGAGCGATACAAAGCACATTTTAACACACACTTATGCACATACATTACTAACATGCACATACACAAAAGAACCATCGCCACAACATGTTAACAGCTGCAAAGACGCAGCACTATCAAGTACGTCTTAGTTTCTGTTTGTCAACCGAATGTCAAAGAAAGGAGCTTTTAATGGTGTTGCACATCATAGCAGTGAGTGGCAGCATCCAGACACACTCCGAGTCCCCTATGCTGCCGGAGCAATTAAGGCACCCTGACAACTGTGGGGGCTCTTTCAGTGTCACAACAAATCACTTGTTTTGAGGAGTCATGCACTCACACCTTTCTACTGGGAGTTAGTTAGAGGCCTGCGTGTTCCTCCTCCAGGTATCTTCACAATAATAGATCGCTGTTGACAGCGTCTCTAATGAAATGTTCTCACATGACATGTTGAGCGCGTGCGATGAGCAAATCGCAGCATTTTTTAAGCAAGCTTTTAATGTCCTCAGGTATAGCATATTTTCCATGTTGTATAAACGGCGAGGTCTGAGAAGCATCACAGCAGATGCGGATCATATCCGATGGTGCTGAGGGGTTGTGTGTGAGAGGGGAAAGGGGAGGATGGAGGTTGGGGTGGATGTGCTGGCCCTTTACTCCACAGGCCTGATCCACTCCTGGCTGTCTTGTGTTCTTTAGGCCGCCTCAGTCTGGTGTGGTGTCATAACGGTTAGAGGGGTTGAAATGTGTGTGTGTGTGTGTGTGTGTGTGTGTGTGTGTGTATGTTTGGTGGAAGGTATGTGCAGCTTGTAACACATCAAGATGACACTTGAGATCCAGTGAAAAGCAAGGGGCCATTTTATATATATTATAGAGATATTCTTTTGTTGAGTAGTATTGTTTGTCAATGATCTCCAACCTCTCACCCATTGCATGCTGGGATAGGCTTTAGCACACTTGTGCGTGGGTATAGAGGATGCTCTGCTTTTGATTTCCTATAATAATTCTGTTCTGTTCTATTAGTGGACTTGTGTTTTTTTTTTTTTTTTTACATCAATCTGCTCATTTTGTGTGTCTGTGCAGGTTCCAGTTTCAGTGGCTATGATGACACCTCAAGTGATAACTCCTCAGCAGATGCAGCAAATCCTTCAGCAGCAAGTCCTGAGCCCTCAGCAGCTCCAGGTTCTTCTCCAGCAGCAACAGGCCCTCATGTTACAGCAGGTAATGTAAATCTGGCATTCATGTCATGAATCATTTTGTCTGAAAATCTTATCTATAGACACAAAGATAAATTCACTTTGAGCTTCTCTCTTTTTTCTTTTTCTTTTTTCCAAGCCTCAAAGACAACATTCCTCAAAGTATTGAAAATTCTCACAAACCCCACTACTGAGTTTAAACGAGACTTTCACTCACATGTCACCTTCCGTCTCTTCTGCAGCAGCAACTCCAAGAGTTCTACAAGAAGCAGCAGGAACAGCTCCACCTCCAGCTTTTACAGCAGCAGCAGCAGCAGCAGCATCAGCAACAGCAACAGCAGCAGCATGCAGGCAGCAAGCAGAGTAAAGAGGTAGGCTGACATCACTCCAACCGCCTGCCATTACCAAACCCGTTGGCCAGACAGAGCATGGAAGGCATGTGTGCTCCCTCCCTCAACCCCATCTGCTTTCAGACTGTGGTTAAAGTAGAGAGGAGAGGGGGAGAATCAAGTGCACTCATGCTTCTGATTAGCATGTCAGACTTGCTGGATAAATGGCAACTGACTGATACTGTGCTAAGAATACAGTGTCTCTTTTTCTTGAACCGTCTCCACATTAAATGTATAATATTTTATAGAACCTGAGCCTCGGCCCATTGTTCTATTTTTTCTTCTTCTTTTTTTCAAGAAAACAAGTGCCCTATGCAACAAAGAGATGACCGCTCCTGTGAGCCTGGTGTAGGACATAATGAAAGGCAGAAGGGAGAAAGGCAGGAACAGGGAGCATATAAATCTGAGAGGCATTTCTCGGTAATTAACATGGAAATGGCTGAGGAAGAGAAGGCATGTAATTGTGAGATATCAGTGCAGAGAGCGCTCCCAGCTTTGTTGCCTGTGTTGAGTTTTTTTTTTTTTCTTCTTCTTCTTCTCCATCTTTCTCGCTCTCTTCACTTCGCTCCCTCCAGTACAGCAGGGCTTGCTCATAGGCAGCGGCCTAATGCGTGTTAATGACTGGAGGATACAGGCATCACTGTGCAAAAAGCAAATTATTATTGTGCGGTCAGAAGAAGTTCAAAGACAATCTGGGAATTTTTGCCCTTGTCGCCATTGAGTTCCATGTTTGGAGAGTAGAGGAAAGCATAGAAAATTAAGTCAGATGTTAAAAGCAAGACACACACACACATCCACGCGTGCTCACGCTCACACTCACACACGTCCGTGTCCTGTCGAAGCTCCCAACTTCAAAGTCGTAGCTCCCTAATTAATGAACTGCGGGCTTCAGTTTGGACAAGTTGTGGCGTGATGCTCCCATAAATCAACATGACAGCAGAGCTCCGCGGTCTCAGATAGGGCCTGTCACCAAGCCTCATCTGATGTAAACACTAGAGGAGCAAGGGAGAAAAGAAGGGGGGGGGGGGGGGGGGGGAGAGGGGGGGGGGGCAATTGATCAGTTGAATGGAGCATGAGAATAAAAGAAAAAAACAACTTTTGAAGCATATTATGTATGATCACAGGAAATGGATGCAGCCTCAAGAGGCTCTCCCCCTCTGCCAATGTTTTCTTTCTCTCCCCATCGCTCTCGCTTTTTTCAGTCGCATTTCTAGCAGCCATCAAAAGACAGAATAAGAATTATGCAGTGACTCCCCTGTGGCTGCCAGACAATAACCCCCTGTTGTTGCTTTGTGCCTCTTTTATTTTAAAGACATCAAAATTTAGTTTTTCAAAGATCTTTAACTTTATATTTGAAGCTTGACAATAAAGGCCTGCCAGTGTCACTCTTTATCATTTGTCAGGGACTGTATTTTTCTCTCCCTCGTGCCACTTCTTGTTAACCTCTTATTTGGTCTATTGGGTCTGGGGTTTTTAATGTGTCTGCATGCTGGGAGCGCACAGGAGCTCTTGTCAGCTGATGGGACCAGAAGGAAGAAAAAAAAACGTGAAGGGGAGAGAGTTAAATTCACTTGCAATACTTGATTTTCCTTTCTTCCTTCTTTTCTTTGGAAAAGCCACCCTCTATTTATTTAGCGTTTTGATGAAAGACATTGTTCCCTGTGAACTCCCACCCCCGTAGCACCGTTATCTTTGTCTCAGGCTGTCAGGGAGGAGCCGGAGCACGGAAAACCACCAAAGACATGAGAAACTTTTTTTCACAGTGATGGAGGGGGTGGGGAAAAGAATCACCACCAACCACCTCTTTTTTTTTTTATAAATAGGAGAGATCAGAGAATATCATAGGCCACCTGCATCCCAAATTTACTGAAACCCCTGTGAGATCTTTACCATGTCTCTCTCTCACTCCTCTTTCTATCTCACTTTCCTCTTCTCTCATTTTGGTTTAGATCACACATGAGCCTGTAATGTGGTTACTCTCAATTATGACCCTCTGCTACCACTGTCAAAGCGCCTTCCTCCCCTGATTGATCCAACGAGGCGAACACTCTCGCTGTAATAGACCAGTTCTGCCCAGAGCTTTATTTTCAGTGAGCCGATGAAGGAGCAGCAGGCAGGGTGTGGGGCAGGAGGAGGGAGAGGAAGGTAAAGGAAGGCCGCCAGGGGGGGGGGGGGGGGCGGAGGGGACACGTTTTTATCTGGCTGTTTCAGTGGTTTCAGAGCCGCCAGCAAGTGACCTGACAGCCGCGTTGTACCGGGACCTTTTTTTGTATGCACTCAATTGTGAGAAGTAAACAAAGTGGTGTATCCTGTGTTTGGTAACAGGGTGCGGTGCACAGCTTGGCAGCCCCTGCACTGCTTTTAGTGCCCCCATCCTCTCCTCCCACCTGATTGAAAACTGGCCTTGTATACTCATAAACAAGCCTAGTATCCTGTTGAGTCTCAGGCATGCTTATTTTAACCTTATCTATTAGAAAATACAAAAGGTGCCCTGATAGATGTTAATGTTTATTTGGTAATAATTATAATATTTAATAATAAAAGGCATTTTGGTGGGTTGACTGTGGTTTTGTTGAGAGCAGGGATTGACGAACGGGTTAAAAGTCATCTCTCTCCTCTGCCGCTGTTATCTTAATAACATCGCTCATTTGTTTTGACTCATAGGAGATTGGGGATATTAGATAATTTCCTTTTATTTATTATGTATTATTACACTGATTTTCTTTTTCTCCGTTTCATTTTTGTCTCTTCTCTCTGTCACTTTTTTCATCCTATCAAAGTTCACACATTTCACTTAACCAGTGCCAAAAATGTTCCCCCTAATCCTTAAATCAGTAAAGACACACCAGCTTTTCATTAAAAAAAAGTCCTTTATGAAACAGACTTGATGACACAGTTAGATCAACAAAACAGCTATGTCTCTCAGTCAGTCCACTGTATGTGACTGAACAAAGCTTGCTGCACTGGTTGGGAGGATGAGTGTATCCCTGAGCTCAGCGCCATGCCTGGGAGAGTTGTGAGAGTTGCTAGGGTGGTTATTAAGCACTCTGATTTAGTCACACGTTGTTTGCTGAATTATGAATGGCTGTAATTAAATTCCTGTGGCTCTTATTATGAATGATTAACTATGTTGTTTCATTGTTTGTCATTTGCCTCCCGACTCCTCGTTAATTAAGAGAGAGAGAGAGAGACGTATGCTCTACCTGTCTTAAGTGGGCACAGACAAACCCACACTAAAGGCACAATTTATGAAAATTACACTGTGCTATTGTGCGTTAGCACGCGCAAAACCCATTAACTTTGTGTTTTATGAATGAACATGTTGTTCTATGTGGCCGGGTTGGCTCGGTGGGTAGAGCAGGGCGCACATATACTGAGAGGTTTATGCCTCGATGCAGAGGTCCAGGGTTTGAGTCCGACCTGTGACGATTTCCTGCATGTCTTCCCTCTCTCTCTCCCCTTTCTCACCTAGCTGTCCTATCACATAAAAGCAGAAAAGCCCAAAAATAATCTTTAAAAAGAAAAAAAAGGACATGTTGTTCTAAAGTGTTACATTTTTACAACCTATGAACTCTGTGGCCTTGGACTTGAAATGCTCTCTTCAACGTTCTGCATACATGAATCCAGTAATGCACAAACCTGAAATTCAGCTTTACATGTTTACACTTGCTGTCTACTGTATATATGTGTTTGCTTATGGTGTGCCCCTCTATCTTTCTGTGTGTGTGTGTGTGCGTGCGTGCGTGCGTGCGTGCGTGCGTGCGTGCGTGTGTGTGTGTGTGTGTGTGTGCATATGCCACTAGCAGCAGGTGTCAGCCCAGCAGTTGGCCTTCCAGCAGCAGCTCCTGCAGGTCCAGCAGGTCCAGCAGCAGCATCTGCTCAACCTTCAGAGACAAGGGCTGCTCACAATCCAGCCTGGACAGACTGGCCTGCCACTGCACTCCCTCACTCAGGGTCAGTACCTAATATCACACCACTGTATTGAACTACTGGCACACTGCACTTTGTCGTATATCCTGTCCATCAGTACTCAATTGCTCCACAGGAGCATTTTTGGTAACAAAACACTGCAACAAAGTTACGTCTGGGGAAGATCCAACGCCTCTTTTTACCTCCAGTATATTTGGCAGTGCTAAAATAGTAAACTGAAGATTTAATCTGGGTTATAAAACTAAAACAATGGAGATCAGGATTATGCTAATACATCTGTTTATTGATTTATTGGGTGACCCTGGCCTTGTATTTAAAAATCCCATATTGGTCAGTTGATTTCCTTATTATGGGAGTTATTTTCTAAACACAGCTTGTGACTTTTATTATTTTTATATAATATGGACAATTCTACTTTAAATATCTAACCAGAGAAAGTACCAGTTGTACTGGAGAAGGATTTTAATCAGCGGTCTGTACAAAGCACAGTGACACCTGCTAACAAGTTACATCGCTGTCATCATGTTTATATATCTGTATATTCAGAGTTGTGTCATCTGCTACTGTTATTGCTCTGCTACAATGCCTGTACAAATTTGCTTAGTCAAAGTGAACAAAGCACCACTTAAGTATGCAGCCAGGATCAGGACACACCTACTGTTCAGTAAATGTTCACTCAACACAACATTATTAAATGGCATCTTATGCCTGTTGTCTGAGTTCACTGTTCACTGCACCATGGCAGTTTGATTGTGGTGTGCTACACTTTAGAAGTAAAAGATCCCACTGTTGAGAGTGTCCTAGCTTTGTCCGTGAACTCTCTCTCCTGTGCCTGTGATTGGCATCCTGGTGGCAGTCTCCTTCAGCCTGACAGAAGACTGGATCTATTGTTCGTAAACTGCCAGCGAACTTGTCATTGTGAAACCGCCCGTTACTTGATAGGGAGTCAATACTTGTTGTTTGGCCAGGAAGTTTATTTCCTTATTTATTCTTAAATATATTTGTTAAGGAGTGGTCTCCTGGTGACAAAGGAGGCGTCATAAGGGTTTTAGAACATGACATTGACTATTCATTCCCAGCTAAGACAAACAGTTTTGAAATAACAAGATAAGGGCGATAAAAACGGGAGGGAGGAGGGGGCGGGGGGGTGCTTAGGTAATAGGCAAACACAAACACAGTTTGTACAGTGCTGTTATTGTTTGGACTGGGTATGGAATTACTCATCAACTCGCAGACGCCATGGGCACAGGCGTGGAGCGCTGTTGGGTTGTGAGTGTGCTTTGCTGAATTGCTCTGTGTCAGATGTCTGGCACACACACACACCCCTTGAGCAAAGCAGTATGTGTTGATATTTCTAGGTACTGTACTTTTGATGGATTTCACAACAGTCCCAGAACATCCTGTTTATACTGTGTCATCGTCAAATACCTCCAAGGCATCTCACCATGTCAAAAGAGTAGGTGTATTGAATTGATATCCCTTTTACCTTTTACTTTGTCAGGGCTGCACAGTTAATTCTATTAAAACAGTGATTAAAGTCATTAATTGCATTGCATTAATACGGAGGACCACACCACACTAAATTTCTCTCTAAGGTATATCACCACGTGACAAAAGATAAATCATTTTAGCCTCCTACAGTGCATCACCATACGATACCATAAGGTCTCATAGACACAATGAAAGGAGGAATTGTTAAAAGGAAATATGTTTAGTTGAAGAATCATAAGAGATAATCTTACTTTTTAATTCTGAGTGAGACAAATAGGATTTTAATTTTATAAGGAATTTTCCACTGTCCACCCAGTGTATTGAAATGAATTGTACTCTAAACTGAGAGGATCATTTCTGGAAGATGAGGCACTGTATCTCCCCACATGTACAATTAGTGTTTGTTACAACCAGTCGAACCTGTTTAGTTTGTCCCAATCCATCGGTGGTTAACTCTGTGCCTCCGAGAGCTGTTACAACACTTAGGATAGTATTCAGGCACCCGGTTTGTCTTCCTATGCTACACATTTTCTGCTTGACTGTTTAAAGTTATTGATGACCTTTCTGTTTTCCACATCACTAAACTCTTTCATGCATCAGTGGGCCAGGCCTATGGTGCTCAGATCTAATCTGCAATACTCAGCTAGCAGTTAGCACTGCGTCGGAAGTGATGAGTTGATCTGCTCTTTTTGGCTCCCGTTGATTATGGAGTCAAACTCGGGGGCAGTAAATTGGCATGACTTTTTAACTGATGATTTTTTCATTTCAAAATGTAGATGTCGGTATAATTATTTTAGGAAGCCACTGTTAGCAAATGCAATCTACTGTATATATATATATTCTTTTTTTCATTTGCCAAGACAATGAAAGAAACAAAAGGTTTTCAAATAATAGGTCACTGTAACGGAGTAATTAAAGAAAAGTAGGTGTGCAATCTGCAGGTGTGTTTTGGGTACTATGATGCAGTTTGCAGCTCATTTTTCAGTCTCCTGCTTAGTTACATTGTTGGCTGAGATGGATTAGAGTCATAGAGGATAATTTTTTTCTGCCAAAACGATGGACTGAATGAATGCATTTGAATTAGCCTTTCAAACATTTGATAGCACTAATTAAGTATGAACTTGTAGATAGCAGTTTTGAGTGAAAACAATTGCTCACATTATCTGGAGTATAATTTGTTTCTGTTGTCGTAAATTCTTTTGACATTAATGTTCAAAGTCTTGGAAGCGGCCAAACGCTATCTGTTATAAATTACAACAATGTGTTTGGGGAGGATATAACTCTCATAAATATAAATTTGATCCACCCCCCACCTCCCCCTGCTCACAAAAAGCCTGTCCTCTTGACCTGATAAGTGAGTCAGTGGTTGCTCAGGCTCATGTTGCTCAGGTGTGTGTGTGTGTGTGTGTGTGTGTGTGTGTGTGTGTGTGTGTGTGTTTAGGCACACCCTCTGAGGTCGCTCTGTAAGAGAGTGAGTTCTTGTAGCTGCACAACATCATTTAAGCTGTCTGGGAGAGGCCAGTGGGACAGTGACAAGACAAATTTGTCGGTAATATGAAAGCAAAGAATGTGGCGAGCCATGAAGTGCTCACAGAACAGCAGAACATCAGGGACAGCGGTGGGTAATGCAGCTGACCTGTCAGTGATTGATACGTCCAGCAGTGGGCTACTGGTAATAGTTCCTGCAGCATTAGGACAGGACATATTTCAGGCCTAAGGGGTGCATATCAGCAGGCCAGTGATTACGGCAACATAAACAGGGGTGCAGTAAAGGTCCCAGCCTGACGGAACAATAAACTAATAGCGATGTCACTGTCCCCCCACGGCACCAGCACTGTGTGTGAGAAGTAACAGCTCGGTTTAAAGAGCCCGGAGCACTGGGGGCCATTTTTTATTTGGGGGATGATGGCCTGCAACTGATGTCATTATGAACCTTAAATCAACTTTCTGCTTGCTTGAACATGGTCACCTGGGTACAGGGGGACAAGGACAGGAAAAGGTTGAAGAGCTCGGCCTGTCTCTCTGCCAAAGCTACCTGCAGAGGTAAAATTGAGTTGGGAGGCAGGTGATCAATCAAGTGTCCCAACAACATACATTTTTTAAAGTGCTTGTCCGTATTTCCCAGTCGTAATGAGTGGAATAGTTGTGTTGAAAAATGGAAAGGGGAAAGATAAACCAATCCAGCATTTAAAGGATGGACAAACTGGGGACCCAAGAAAGAGGATTTACAGATCAATGTCATTATGTGTCCCACAGTAATCAGATGGAGAGCAACTCAATGCATTTTGTCCAAACACAAAATATAATACCCTCTGAGACATTTGTGTAATGATATTTTATTGTCACTTATGTGGAATCATGAGCCATAGCTGTTGTTGAGTTTGAAGAGGTTAGGGTTAGATAGGAGTACCGAGAGGGAAGAGGCGAATGGAGAGCAATAAAACTAGGGACTAGATTCAGAAAGAGACAGCTTGGTCCCACTCTGTTACCTCTCTCATCAGACCGGTCTATCCGCTGCGGTTTCATCTGAGTAAACAGTGGTGTCGGGGTCACCAGGACTGCTGGGTAATTGAGCCAGTGTGGGCCGCCCTGTCAAGCACATCGGCTAAAAATACATCGCCCACTGTCACCGGGCACCAAGTGGGGGGAAAATGATTATTCCCGCTGTCGGAGCGCAGGACACTCGCATCACCAGTGACCTTCCGCTTCCCAACCAGCCATCACAGAAAAAAGAAACAAACAAAATAAACTTTTGCTCCAAAGTCTCCTCATACTATCACAACAACAATTGATCCTTTGAAAATGCCACTGGAAATGAGCAAGCTGTGGATTAGCATGCTATGACACAGAGCACAATATTAAGCATGTTTAGCCTGTCATGGACGTGCACTTCCATTAAGGCACATCAAGGCATTGGAGAGAATAAGGGAGAATACAGGCAGGCAGAATAGAGCTAGCGTGTTGAAATATTCCAATGAGGAAAGACGCTTCTTGGAACGTGGAAAGGTTATTGATTTGTCCTGTAATCATTTCCTGCTCTTTGATATGCAAACGATCTAGTGTGAATTTACAGCAATCCTATCAGACTCATTTCACAGTTCTTAGCCCCTGCGTCTCTCTGGAGTCCTCCGCCTCATTAGGCCAATGTTCTCCATTACCAGCATAATTAAAATCTTTAGTAGCTTATCACATTAAAAATATTTTTGCTGATCGCATTGAGATCTTCACCTCACAGTTATTTTCCACAACAGGAATAAATTAAGACTAAGCATTCTGCACACAATGTATTACAATCTGGTGCTTGAAAGGAGCACTTCTGGTATCTATAGAGCTGGTGATGAGAAACGGGGAGGGGGGGGGGATCCGGAGAATATAAACCCAAGAAGATAAGCATGTGCAAATCATCTTTCATTTGCCAGTGCTCATTTTGAGAATGGATTTAATTAATTGTAATGTTAAACGAGTGGTCTTGCCCATTTGCTCTGTGGTTAAATTCACCACGTATCCAAGGGCTTCTTTCACCATGGTTAAAACATGTGGCTTATTTAAGCACAGATTTGAATACCCAATACAAATCCACATATTCCCCTATTAGATCTTTTAGTACGCTATTAAAATCAGGGTTACCCAGATGTGGTATGTTTTGACTGAAAATACAAATAGCCACAGATTCTGCACCCCTGAGGCTTGATCTTATTTTACATATCAGCTTTATCCTCATTTGTGTCAAATGAAAGCAGACTTCTCCGGCACAGTAACCGACACAGCATAGATGGACACATGTATTATGTGCAAACAAAGGCTCTCTTCTCCCAGACATGGAACGTGGGGTGCACAAACACAGCATTATCCTTCTTCATCCCGGCTCTGGTCCTGGGTGTCGGGACCACTGTCACTCATAGGCAGAAGAAAACACGTGCACTTGGTAGATGTGTTTCCAGCACACAGAAAAATGTCTTCTGTCTTCAAGGGATTTTTTTTTTCAAAGGGCTGTGTGAGCTGCAGTGTGCTTGACTTGTTAAATGAGGTTTAAGTCTGCTGTGTCAATTGGAGGCGGTGCAGAGCTTTAAGTATTTTGCACATTAATGCGCTTTTGAGAATATTACCCCAGGGTCCTGTTTCTCAAGGAGGCAGGGGTGGGATGTTTTCTAGTGTTGCTATTGTAAACTTTTTGTTGTGTATGTTGTGCACATCTCTGTTGTTGAGAGAAAATGATGGTGATTATTCAGATTTCATGCCTTGTCTGGGTGTTAATTATTTACTCTGTGGGCATGAAATCTGCGTGAATGCCAGGGATTTGTGTATACAAACACACTTCAGATCACAGGACAAATGGGAGGGAGAGAAGGAGGTGGCGGAGAGGAGGGGAGGCAAGAGCTCTCAGTGCATTACCCTGTAGTGGAATATTTTCTAATTAATACTCGGCTTTGTTTACAGACGCTTTGATTTAATTAAGTGATGAAGAGGAGAGTTGGATTAGCTGCTAATTGATTTAATTATCCAATTTGTTTGTCTCAGGCATGATTCCAGCAGAGCTGCAGCAACTGTGGAAGGAGGTGACAAATGCTCACGTGAAAGAGGAGCACAACAACAGCAGCAACAACGGCCACCGGGGCCTTGACCTGTCCTCCCCGGCAGCGCCTAAGAACCCACTCCTCAACCAGCATGCCTCCACCAACGGGCAGTACCTGAGTCACAAGAGAGAAGGGTGAGTCTCAAGGACGTTTGTGTATTTCTCATTTTGTTTTCTTTTTTCCTGCACGTGTCTTCACATCGTTCCTCACAATGAGAACATGGGTCAGTGAAGACACACAAGCTGTCCTTTCTTTTTATTTATGTCTATACATGCGAGTATGGATGTAGGTGTGCGAATGTATATTATGTATGTATATGTATGTATATATGCATGTATATACATATGTGTATGTATGGGCTAAATGTTGTCATGCCTCTTAATACTGCAATATGTTTTATACATGGATTTGTTTCCAATAAGGAGTCGGTGGGGTGGTTGGGGTGGGCGAGGCGGGATGAGGGAGAGCTTTAGCGAGTATAAATGTACATGTGCTGTATTGTCTTCGTCTTATGTCTCGAGGACCCCCTCGAAAACGAGATGCTTCATCTCAAGGGGTTATGCTCCTAACAATAGATTTCAAATTTCAAAATGATCGCATTTATACAACAAGGATCTTTTAAAGCACTGTTCCTTACCTAATTTGTAACCTACAACTGGTAATTAAACTTGTGAAACAGTCTTTGCATAAAGCAAACCGGTTTATAAAATAGCAATTTCTCACAGGGCTCCAGTTGATAGACATGTCCCCATAGGTTTTGCATAGAGATTACTCTTAATTTATAGTGTGTAAGTATTATTTCCATTAAGGCCAACACTTTTCTATGTGTCTGGATACAGCTAGGGATTTCACAGAAACACCTGGAAAAAATACAGGGATTGTGCCCACAGTCGAAATTGGATCGCCAAACTATTAATGAGGGGGTCAGGTTATTGAACCCTCTCATTAATTGACGACCTGTAGAATCAACCTGACAATTACCTGTCACATCAGGAATAACAAAAGCATTACAAGAACAACACGCTATTATATGCCAAAAACTACATACCCTGGGTGGGTGTATCGTACTTTCAAAACCAGGGTGAATCATCTATGAAAGGCGTTTGCTCTGTGAGCTGTGTGTCTGTGTCTTTAAGCAAGGAATTAATTTGGCATCTTACACATTTGCTTGTGTTCTTGCACCAAAGCCTGATCTTTGAACTGCTAGTGAGGAGCCTCCAGGCACCGTGAGCTCACGGCATAACATCTGACTTGTGTTTCAGTGATCAAAACATACGCGTCATTATGAAAGCATTGCCGATGAAAACATGTGACTTTGAGAGGAAATGCTATGATTCACTGATGGAGAGATACAAACGGAAAGTAGCTATTTCTTTTCAAGCAGTGGTATCGGTTTTAAACAGATTAATATTACCTGCACAGACTTACACTCTTTACTGTGTTTCAGAGTTATCTTCCAGCACAGACACCGTATAAAAGAAAACATTTGAAAAAAAATGGGCGATAGTTGCTCCCATGGTTGACAGTATCCACAGGCTTCCAGTCCTCCTTCATCCAGGGTCTAGCTCAATGTCTGTTTTTTTTTTTTTTTGTGAAGTTAAAGACAAATCGCATATTGATTCGCTCACTCCATCACACATTGTCGCAAGCGAGCAAATAAGGTGAGCATCGGTGGCAGGAAAAGGCAAGAACCAGCCTCAAGTGAAGGCTCCATGAAACATCGGAAAAGACATAATGCAAGAGCTGGCAGCCCCTCCGCCTCGCGCTGACTGTCAGAGATTAAAGAAGATGTCAACAGCAGTTTAACACAAGCTTTAGTGAAGAAGGCAGTCTCAGTCGGAATATTCTCGCAATATCTTAGATCTGTCAGAAAACCAAGCAGGTGATTCTCATCCAGCCCATCTGCCCGAGGAAGTCGTGGATTACCTACCAAGACTTTCCAATGTGCAATAACTAAGAATAGATGGCTGATACGAAGTGAACACAAAACATTGCTCATTAAATGCTGAATGATGCTAATTTAGATCCACGCGACCAATAACCCTTTCTCGCGTTAATTTTGGAACACTTAAATCACGCAACTATCAAGAGCATTGTTCCTCTCCTCTCCTTTTGATGATGCAGGCTCAATTCTGATCAGACTCCATGGGAAGAACATTTTATTAAGTATGGTTATTCTAAGCAAGGCTCTGAGAAAACGTCTGTGTTATAATCCAGGGATTTGAATAATCAGGTTGAAGATAATGGGCTGGGCCGGGCTGGGCATAAATAGAGAGCATCCACTCATCCTCCCAGTGCTGAACTTAATGAACTTTTAATTGATGCGGTTTTGCAAGTCCTTTTGTCATGCAACAGAAACAAGCCTCTCTGCTGATGGGCCTGTTTTCCCGACTGGCTTCAGATTGGTTTACAGCAGGCCCTAAGTACCATGTAGTTAGTTTCATGTGTCATATAAAATCTGCCCAGGCACAACGACGCCTGCAACTAAAACCTTAAGTGCATCCACAGGAATCACTCACCGGCTTTGCACTTCCGTCTTAAGGAAGGAGGAGAAATTCAATCACTGCCGGCTTGACACACCAAAGACTAAGGCACGTGTTCCTGCTTTTACTTGTCTCAAAGAACACTCTGGCAAGGCAGGCTGAGATTTCTGTTTGTCTGAACAACATCTCTGATATGACCAGGGCCTGAGTCACTCAATCTGTCAGGCCGTGTTGTTTCCCAGCCCACGAACTGTGATGCATAGATGAAGATATACCCCTGTGAGCCAGGTCATCTTTATTCAATGATTTGCTTATTTAAATGAAATGTGGCTGATCTGTATCTGACACAAATTCCCAATACAGTGCTGCATCAGCTTTGTAAGGGGGAGCATCCTCACAAAGCGCTTGGCCCACTTTACTTCCCAACAACCATCACAGCAATCTGTTAAGGAGATAAATAATCAGATTTGGCACAGCACTCCCATCTCTCTTGCCTTTCATTTGTCTTACACCAGAAAAAAAAAAAAAAACTGCTAATTAAATCATTTAGGGTGAACCATGCAGTGGCACAGAGAAGACGAACGGAAAGGATCGAGTATAGGGCCTAGAGAGTTAAAAAACGGGGAGGGTGGCGGCTATGAATGGAGGATTGAGGGGGAGGACACAAGGGAATAGGCTAACATTAGTACCAATGGTGAGGGAGAGTGTTGTGACTGGCTTCACACACATTGTGGCCACAACTCTGACCTAGCATGGTGGACATCAATCTTCCCTTTTTTTGCTGATAGATTGAGTCCATCAGCACACAATGCCATAGATCATGACTTGTTTATGGCCCAAAGCATCTCATCAAAAGAAGTGAACTAGAAAACAAGTGGCCAGCAGCTGTCTGAGTCATCTTTGTTTCTGTCTACACCTAAAACACAATGCAACACCTTTCGCTCCCGGTCTATAGGCACTTTAATGGTCCTTCTCCTCTAAAGGAAGTTGATGACGTGGTTTTCCTCATTGCTGTTACAGGATCATTAGAGTGTTCTTTCCCCAAGGCTGCCTGACAATAAAAACATCCTGACAGACCTGTCGTGGATGCAAATCAAATTTAACGCAACGCAACTGCTGAGCGGTTTTCCTTAATATTTTTTAAAATTTTCTTAATTGTTTAAACATTTTCTCAAATGGGACCAAACCCCATGAATCCTACACTCTTCTCCTATTACACTAATGTAGCTCATTTGGTTTAAATTCTGTCATTTACTACTGTTTAGCCATCCACCGTTTAAAAGGGCTCTTTTGCTGCCAGCCCCTTACAGCGCTTTGTGCTCACTGATTCCCACCACACTCCACATTTCAATTTCTTATTAATACAGAATTAACCAACAACCCTGCTCGCAAAGAATTGAAAAAGGATCTCTTTAAATTAAAAACCAGCGTTACCTTCACCAGTACACACATTTCGTTGTTAAAAACTCATTATTAATAGGTCTTCCGCCATCTATTTATTAGCTGTATCAAAACAGAGGTCTTAATGTGAATGCATTATTCATAATTGAATTTAAAAAAGAAATATGAAAATATGAAGAAGGAAAAAAAAAGGCTGCTAACCACATTCATGAATGCTTGACTGCTTCCTAATTGCAATGCAATTATCACATGTTATGAACAATGTGAACTCCTAAGCAAGTAATTATAACACAGGAAAACCTGCGACGACCTTTCAAATTTCCTACTTGAGGTACATCTTTAC
The DNA here is from genome assembly GCF_031162955.1 of Sander vitreus. Lineage (NCBI taxonomy): Eukaryota > Metazoa > Chordata > Actinopteri > Perciformes > Percidae > Sander > Sander vitreus. Next base: position 3,814,456 of record NC_135858.1, read on the forward strand.
TAACATGGACACAAATGAGATTTTAATCTGGACATCGGCTTGTTTAATCCTGCAAATTTGGCACGCCATGGTTAGATTACTTTTTGTTTTAACTAATTCATTTTTATATCCAGTTTTGGATGATGGATGATTCGCTAAACAATGCAACATGTTATTCTCAGTATTTATTTGTCCCTCTCTATCCTTAAAGACATCCCCTGAAGTAGTAGTATTAGACATTATCTCTTAGTGAATATATGTATATAAATGAGATTTTAGTGGTTGGAGTTATTCCCACATGGCAACACAACCATTTGTGGTGTAATGAATCTCCCTATCTGGCCCGTTGTCTTAGAGAGCAGGGCTCGGATTGGAGGAGAAGCAGCAGCGTTGTGCTCACGAGCCACCAGAAGCACAGGTGGTAGCGATATAGGCCAGTCCCCCAGGCTCTTGTAGCTGAAAGTTGTGTGTCTTGTATAGTGCCTGTGTCCATATGGCTGCCTGTCTTGTTCTCTTAGCAGACACTGCCTCCGCACAGGCCGCTTTCTCTCAGCGCTGATTGTGGTTAGCTGTGGTTCCACGCCTCTCGCCATATGGAAGAGGTTGTAAAGTTTGTTTTTCAGGGACGTTCCCACTATTTAGACTGATTGTACGAAGCCATACGCTCCCCATAGATGCGGTGCTTGTCAGCCCCTGGTGACATGGATTGGTCAGGAGATAAATTGATACCAGGCTGGGATGTTTACAGTTTGTGCACGGTGTAAAAGTGTCTGGTGCTTTCGGGGGGTTTCATATTGTGGTGCATATTCCTCCAGGTGGGCTCTGGGACATGATGCAGCAGGCAGTGCTGGGCAAAAGCAGCAGCTGAGGGAGCCCCCCTAGCAGTCTTGATCAAAGTGAATTGCAACATGGCTCAGTGATACTAACTAATTACATATTGATTTGGTTGTGCTTTCACAACATGGGTCCCTTCTTTTAAGAGAAGAGCAAGCAGAGATCACACAGGTACACTGATTCCACACAGGCCAAGGTTCACATATCAAGTTGAAGTCAAGGTTTTCATGTGGAAACTACATACAGTACACACAGGGAGGTGCTAACCAGGCATCAGCTTAACAGGAGAAACCATCTTCTGTGACCCCTCGTCACGTTGTGTGACCACAGGCCTGAAACTGTGTTTGTATTCTAGAAAACTTAAATTTAAAAAACAAAACAAAAAAAAACAGTTTTTATTAATAGCTGTGTCTCTTTCTCCTGTGATTTTCTCTTTTAGATCCACACTAGAAGAGCATTCCCCACACAGTCACCCTCTCTATGGTCACGGTGTTTGCAAGTGGCCTGGATGTGAGGCGGTGTTTGATGATTTCCATTCATTCCTCAAGTAAGTAAAAGTCACCCCCTGCGATCAGAGGCACTACAGGTGCAGCTGGTTGTTATTCCTGAGTGTGGGTGCCTGGGTTGGCCCTCTCTTGACAAGGGTACTGTGGCGGGGTCGACTTCTGAGAACGGCATGGGCCTCTTAATTCCTGTGATAAGCGCAGTTCCCATGGTGACTGGGGCCGTTTTTCCCAAACAAACAACGGTAGGATGTTTATCTGTGGCAGCCCACACTTAGGTGCTCTGCATGTTTGCCCTTGTCACTGGATAGGGGGATTGGTGTGTGTGTGTCTTTGCCTTGCTCAGCTCTTTCTGTCTTTCTCTTAGTGCTTTATTTGCCTTTCCCTCTCCTTTCTCATGCTCTTAGTTCTTTGACTTGTGTTTTGGTTTACAGTGTTGTTTATTTGAAGGCCCACACCTCAGCACTGTGTTAAAATCAACCATGTGCATTGCACTTGAAGAGCTCCAGCTAAGTCAGCATCACCTGTGTAACAGGTTCGACCCTTTCCAGCCTGACACAGGCCTTTTGTCAGACCACTGGTTTACTAATCAACCCTGTGGGCAGTGCACTCTCAGTAATCCAACACATAACAGCGCCATGGTTACGGAGAGGATGAAAACATCTGCATTGTGGCAGCAGATCAATGGCTCACTGTCATCCCGGATTAGTCGCACTTTAAACAAGATATGACACAATTCCATTATCCTAAAACAAGCACTCAGCGAACACACAGTTTCCTCACAGACGGAGAGAAAGGTGCTGCAGAAGGACGCCTCACAGGCAGCTGAAAGTTTTGCCTGTCTTTGTCAACGTTTTGAATCCTCTTCATCGTTTACTTAAATCCACTTAGAGAGCAGTTGGCTTCAGAAAAGCGTATTGCTAAATTGTTTGGTAGTAAAGTACAATTTCTCTGCAAATGGAAAAAAAAGAGTCAGTTATGTATTTTTATTCATGTTTAATAAACATCCTGTGTCACATAGTTATTAAAACACATATTTCACACATAGACGCATATTTCAGCTTTCGGAGCGCCCTCTTCAATCCATCACTATTTATTGTATTCTGACTTTGCCTCACCCTTTGTTTATAGAAGAGAGGGGGATTAAATTCCGTGCGCCGGTAGAGCTCTGCCTTGAAAAAAGTGCACTCTGCTATGTTTTTACAAGTGTTTTTATCATGGCAACATCTTGTTTACTTTAGTTGCCTGCTCAAACTGCTTGGAACATGTTAAGAAAACATTTGGGGAGAGTCTCCACAAAGCTGCCTTTGTTTTTAACAGCAGGCAAGGGTGCGAGCCGCTCACCAAGGTGTTAACTCTCAAACCCTTAAGCACTTCCACATGAAACCCAGCAACCGTTACTGCTGGCCCCCAAAACCAATATCAAAAATAAAAACAAAGAATAATAGTCTCCACCGGTTGGGAGAAATGGTAAATATAAGAATATGTTGGGGTGTGTGTGTGTGTGTGTGTGTGTGTGTGTGTGTGTGTGTGCGTGTGTGTAGTCAGCAGAACACAGTGTACTGTGTACCAGAGAGAAAGAAAGGTGAGGAGGACTCTAACGTCAACCAGATTTCTGCTCCACTTGCCAACAGCAACAACTGACACAGGACTGAATGTTTTTTTTAAACTGTGTGTGTATTTATTCTATCTTCTAAAGAAAACATTACATACCTACACGCACTATCTTGATAAATACGACGCACCAAATCCCTGTTCCTGTTTTCGGGTTCAGCACACAGAAGGGTGGGGTTAGGTTCATAGCAGAGCCTGGTGTTTTTTTATGAGGGGGGGTCAAGACCCTTCTCTTCATTGTCCAGTCAAAGGTCAGAGCCTGTAAAACACTGCAGTGCCCTCTAGTGCTGCACTGTCGCTCTGTTGAAACCACTAAAACACATCTCTCACACCTCAACACAAGTAATTGTTTTGCAAGTTATGTTGCCTTGTACCACTGCAAACCATGCAGACAAGTGAAAAAACACAAATAAGCCAAATATAAATTCACGTAAAATAAGAATAATATTAGTTTTAAATGCTGAAGTCCTGTGCAAAAAGTATAAACTTAAAATGAATAATTATAATACAAGAAATGATTAGAAATCTTCTTTTTAAATGTATATCCTACTGTAAAGATTTGTGCATTTCATTTAAAAATCACACACAGTGAAGAAGATAAAGCGTCCTTAGAGACAGCCTTAAGCTCTGGGTATAGTCTATATCAGTGGTTCCCAACCTTTTTTCCTTGGCGCCCCCCCTACTTATGTCTAAGAAAAGCTGAGCCCCCCCCCCCTCCGAAACCGAAGTGGAGGTAACTCTCGAGATAGAGCCTTACTTTCTTTTTTGATACAGAGGAGTTATCAGCGCTTTTACGTTTCTCCGCCATGTTTCATTCATGAAATAGTGATGCTGTGGCGGCAGGAAAAACAAGGATGATAGCAGCTAGCAGCTGACCTGATGACAGCAAGGGTCCCAGGTTAAGAGGTCCAGGAGGTTTGGCCTACTAAGTAGCCTGCCTACAATTTTAAGCAAGAACAAAAATATATAGTTTTTATACACACTTTTGTATACATTATATATTCTAGTGTATTATCTTAATTTGTTTAACATGTGCAAATATTTTTTTTTTTACCTCAACCTCAAACCAGATAAAGACTTGCGCCCCCCCTGTGATCTTTGCCGCCCCCCTGAGGGGTCCCCGGACCCCAGGTTGGGAACCACTGGTCTATATAATTACAATTTCTAAAGGAAATAAAAAATACATAGGAAAACTAACTCATATGTTAAAAGCCCACTGTTGCAGGAATGTCTATTTAACTTGTTTTATTGTGGCAATTTACATTAGGGACTGTCATCCTGCCAGAGAGCTTTTAAAAGTGGCTTCATTTGAAGTCCAGAAAGTGACACATGCCAACGTTCATAGCCTCTCTCGATGTCAATTCCCCGTATCCCCTGCTCCCGTGTCCAGACACTCCTCTCAAGGCTGCATTAGGGCCATTTGAATATTTCATTTCCTATTAATTATGCACTGTGACTCTCCATGTCATTAGAAGAAATAAAGTGGAATGTAACAAAGGATGAAAAGAAGCAGGGCACATGTCTCCTATGAACAGAGAAATTCCAAAGCTGCTCACGTAGGCCACCCTTCATTGAAAATGCAGTCTGTGCCAGTTAAATTGAAGTTGAAACGCCTTTACCTATTATTTTCTTCTTTGAAATTTAGTAAGATGTCCTGAAATGTTTACCAGTTTCATTTTCAGACCTACTTAATTAAATGGGCATTTATTTGACTCAAACAAATGGAAAGCCCCTGAAGAAGTCTAAATTGATTTCAGGAAAGGGGGATATTACCCACGCTTTCTTTGAATATGCCTTTTTAATTTCTTTTCTTTCTTTTTTTTGCCACAATAATTAACTTCAAGTGATGAATGTATATCACAGTCATTTTGAAAAATGTATTATCAAAACACAATAGGAGGACCTGAAGGGGGGAAAAAAACGACCACACTTCCCATAAAGATTTAAATCATTCACTTCAAGGTTGAAAATACCGCAGCTGAACAGAAACCTTCACATTTCAAGCAGAGCACTATCAATTTTCCCTCCCTCCACATATGTCTGTTTTCTGAGTGTCTGTGTGGTGTTTAATGCACAAATGTGTTGTCTGTACATAAAGCAATGGCTTCAAATTTATTGGGCTATCATACCGCCAGCGCTGCCACTGTGCCTTCACAGGTTGACTCTGGCTATTTTTGATTTGCAGTAAATGACAGAAAAAGTGCATTTGAAAAGGCGGGCGCCTCACACACCTCTCTCCCATCTGCCGGCGCCACTGTGTGCACACAGACATGCCTGGTGACAGTGACCTACATGGTCACCGAAGATGTGATATAATTTATGATATATATAATATATTGGATCCATTAGCGAGCATAATGAAGTAGTGAAATGAAAGGGTATTTGTGAAATCAGTTCAAACATCCTGCTCGGATTATGATTAAATGATTAATGAAATGCCCCTGCATAAGCATTTTCAAACAGTAATTCATGCGGCGGCTGATAAAATTCCTCCAATCATATTTCCTTCACTCGTGAACCTTATCTCCACCATTTTATATAAATCACAGAAGAAAAAAGAAAAAAACCCGTCTGCTACCCAGTGAGCTACTTATTTAGATTAGTTATAAACGTGCAGGAAAAGAGAACATCTTCCCTGTATAAAATAATCATGCACAATTATATCCATAATTCAAGTTTGTGACAGATCCCATCTCCTCGTCCTGTTGTCCTCTGCGTTTTGGTCTGGCTCTATATGAAATCACTTAATTACACAATTAACAGAAGACACACCAAAAAGGGGCAAATCCAACCAACAAGGCAAAAAGAAGCTAGAATTATGGCATTATGGCACTGGTGCATAATGTAACAAAGGAGTTCAGCCTGAAATTCTTCAATCATTCCTCTTATCTGTGAGCTTTAGTTGGAGCAGACAGGACTGTCATCAAATATTAAGTGTCTTTCTCATATGTTAAGAAGTGCGTATTTCTGCTGGTTCTGCAGACATTGTATGTGTAGTCTTTAGTTCCATGTTAAAGCTCTGAGTCATATTTACCGAAGTGTTGCCACATATTCGCAATGCATTATGCTTTACTCAATGAGCACATTGCCTCATTAAACTAGACGTCTTTTGTTTCTTACATCTAAAAGGCTGCAGAAGTTGAAAGTCGAACTGACATCAGCGTTTTTTTTTGTGTGTTCTCTGTTTTGTTTTTTTGTTTTCCAGGCATCTTAACAATGAGCACGCCCTGGATGACAGGAGCACGGCCCAGTGTCGGGTGCAAATGCAGGTCGTACAACAGCTGGAGCTGCAGGTATTGTCTCTCAGTTTGTTTTGGCCCAAATATTTATGCGTCTTCTTCTCCTGACACTTCCTCAGTGTCTGCCGAAACCCCTCCGCGTCCGCCCGATATCAGCCACGGGGTCACTCTAAAAGAGGCAGCAGAGTGAAATAATTTTGTACATTTGCAAGTAACCAGTCATTAAAAATGTGTTATGTATGCATGACAGCCTGGAAAAGATATATGAAGGGCCCGGGGCTAAGTAGAGAAGATAATTACATTTTGAATTTAACTGGGTTTTAAAGTTATTTATGACTTTTAACTGTTTGGCACCAACAATAAAACCCTTGGTGAAATGCCTGGGCAGCATAGTGTGGATAGGCGCTCAATGTTGAGTGACAGAACGGTTATTGGAGCCCACCGCAGAAAACGTTTGATAACTAGTGGGTTAAGTACGATTTACCCTATGTGTGATCTTTAATTGTCTTTTTCTGCGAGAAAGAAAAATCTGCAAGTCTACATTAAGAATGCACTTATGGAAAAATACTTGGTTAACTGTCATTCCATTAGGAGGTCCATGTAATGGCCAGTGTGTCATATGTGTGTCTGTGTGCAAATGGTGAACACTATGTTAATGTAAGCTTGCACTTATTTATAAGGATTACAGGGGAAAATAAAACCAACCATCCCATTAAACTGTGTTTTTATTAATTAGCTGCTGCTACACTTGTAAAGTAAATACAGCACAGATCAAATTTAATGCATTCCAGATTGTATGCAGCATTCACTTGTGGTTCAACTTTTAGCCACATAATACCCCAAAAAATACTGATAATAAATTTACTGTAGAACAGTTGTGGTTTACTGGATGTTAAACTTAAACAATGAGAGTTGAGTTGCTTAAACATTACACCACACCAACGTCCTGTTATTTCCACTCTGGTGGTGTATTATCCACAGGGATGGAGCAAAGCTTTATCAGACACAGACTTCCTCTACAAGCAGCCTATCACCATAATGTAAGCTGGCAGCTAAGACAGCGCTGAGTTTCAGACAGGTAGAAAGGGCCCGGGCCTGTTATTGGGATTGGGTTATATGAGACTTGGTATGTTTTAACCTTGAAGTGAAGACAGTAGTTAGGTTGCCTGAAGTGCAGAGTTATTGACAGCTTCCAAAAGCATTTTGAAAAACAAATTATTAGACGGTCCCAAGACAAAAAAGGATTGATTTGTTCAAACGTTGTAAAAGATGTCTTCTCTGCAAAAGGGATGTGTGGAATTAATAAAAGTATAGATTTATTTTTTTTGTTCACAAAAAATCTAATATGTTCTCTTTCCCCATTACAGCTATCGAAAGACAAAGAGCGTCTGCAAGCTATGATGACGCACCTTCATGTCAAGTCCACGGAGCCTAAAGCCACCCCACAGCCGGTGAGCAGCGACCCAGTCATACGTCTCTTTCTTGTCCCTCCCCCATCCTTTTGTTTGTCTTAATTGGCACACATGTATTCATTAATCCCTTCCTCCATCTTCTTATTTATCTGCTAAATAAAAACAGCTGTTCTCTTGAGGGAAGCAGTAAATATTGTTTGGACCACATCTGCTGACATCCGAGATTCAATTTGGTGTCTGTGATGAACTGGATGCACACACTGTTACAGCCCCAGAGAAGTAGTGCCTGTTTGGGCAGACAGGAAAGATGAGAATGCACAGGAAAATAAAAAATATAGCAATAATAACAGACTATATTTTATAAATAGGTATAATATGTCGTTTATTTTAAGAGCTTTTAACAGCAAAGTTACAGAGTGCTTTCCTGCCAGTTAACCTACAATATAAGAAACAACAAATTCATCCATGTAGAAAAATGGAGAAAAAAGACTGTGAATGAGACAATATCGCATGGTGAAACAATTGAAGCAACATATTAAAATTGTAATATTTCATGTAGGGGCTGAAAATAAGATATTATTATTAATTATATTATATGTAGAGATATCAGAAATGGGTTACTGATGTTGAAAGAAACATTCTAAGCTTAATGTAGTGTCAATTTAAAATATAGGTGGTAGTAGCACCTGCTGCTTTTGATTTTAATATAGATTTTTCTATGATAACAGGTGCTTTGCTGAGGACATTTAAATCCTCATTTGGGGTTTCAAAAATCGGCCATCTTTAAAAGTAATTAGTAACATTACATCAACGCTAATCTTAGGCCGAGGTGTAATTTAGTTTTACATTAAGTCAACTGTTTTTAACCGTGATTAAGTTGTAGTCTTAAGTTAAATGTTGTTTAAGGTTAAGTTTGGCAACAAAATAGACACCAAAATTAATTTAACATCTTGCAGGATGAGAAAAGAAACAAAAATGTCTTACTGGTGATTAACCAAAACATTCTGTAGGTGAACAACTGAAACTTTGAGTAAATGTACAAGCAGATTAATTTATTATCTTCTTGACACATTCCAGACATCATGCTTATCACTCTTAATATATGCCCTGCCATAAAGCCCACTGCTTAATCCATATCCTATAGGGGCAAGGGCTTAACATATGGCATTTAAGTGGCTGCGCTATTTTGTCATGTTTAAGAAGGGGCCTCACCACCATATTTCAGTCTGTATGACAGTTCATTCAGTGACCATTTCACAGCGAGAATCTGAAATCACGCTCACACAGAATGCACAATATGCATACAGGAGTCTCGTCTCTCAGCACACTGTGCGGCTTGGATCATTTATTTAGAGAGGCAGAGAGGTGGCTATTGACGTACCAACATAAACTGCCTGGAGATGTCGAGCGACAATAGACTGTCTGTCTGTTAAAGCTGCGTGTGTCACACACACTGATCGTGTAGATTAGAGTGCATATCGAGGGCTTTGACACGGGGACATTTGTATATGAAAAGTGGTAGGAGCGGCAGATAGCATCTTGAGTTCACTACCTCTCCTCTCTCCCCGGGGCCTGTGAGAATGGCTGTGTCAGAGCTCAGTGGTAATGCTCTCAAGGGGGCAAGCTGGGATTTTTATTCAAATAAATAGACTCCTATTCTCCAGCGCCACTTTGCGTGCTGTGAGCTGCTATGAAATGCTATGATAACTATGTCTGGCTTCGGCTGGATGAGTGGTGGACTTACACAGGTCAGGGCCCATGGCCCCACTGAGGTTTTAGTGATATTGCAGCATCAGAGGTGTCTACCAAAAAGAAATCTCCTTTAAGGAGATTCAGAATCAGAGTATTCTCAGAACTGACTGGAGATACAGCTGAATACTCTGAGATACTCTGAAGAAACAATTGTGTTCTTCCAGTAATTGCTAGTTCTGCTTTTCTGCTATTGCGTTTAATAAAGGCGTGTATAAGTAGCCAACTGTCATTGCAAAGTAGCCGGTTTACATTTAGTTATAATTAAAGACAAACAAACTGATACTGTGCATGCACAACGTCAAATGAATAGGATTCATTTTATTCTTCTGAGGTGGATGGGAGCGGGGGAAGATCAAAACCAAATGTGCCACATTAGCAATGCGTGTGTGTGTGTGTGTGTGTGTGTGTGTGTGTGTGTGTGTGTGTGTGTGTGTGTGTGTGTGTGTGTGTGTGTGTGTGTGTGTGTGTGTGTGTGTGTGTGTGTGTGTGTGTGGGTGGGTGGTTGTCTGCACTTGGTGTCACTAAGCATTCTTGTCAGAAATCTGACCTTTTACGCCATACATAATTAAGGAGGGACTTTTTGTTTATTTTCTTTTGCAGCTTGCCGAGTCAAAGCCAGTATAATTAGATCACCAATTACCATTTAATTAATTTCAGTCTGAAGTCTCATTTTGTCTAGGCACTGGAGTGAGCCCAAATGGTGAGGCAAACAAAGGCAAGGCTATTACCAGCCTGTCTGGCCTATTGTTGAAGCCTCTCTGTGTTTATGGCCAGGGAATATGGATGAAACATGAAACAAAGCCTGCTAATCCACAGGAAGAGAAGTCAACACCGCAGCCCCATTCTATTGATAGCATTGTGTCAGAAACACGCAAACCCAAGTGTGATTTATTTTGTTCATGATTTAGAATAACACGTCTTCGGCTACCGTTGGTGAGGATGTAGTCTACGTTTGTGGATCCCAGCAGTAATCCAAATTATTTGGGCAGACTCTGCCAAAAAGTCATAGTTCAGCCTCCAAAACATAAATAGACATTGTGAGGAGTTGGACACATGTCTGTTTAAGTGGGAGAATAAGAAATGTCGATCATTTTATTTAGAACAATTTGCAATTTTTTTTGTTAAAATACAATAACAAATAAAACAAAGACAGTGTCATGTCAACACTAAAATCTGGGGATGCCAATCTTGGATTTCTCATGTCTTTATTATTCCTGTTGGAAATTATTGTAATTGTAATAGAATGTGATATATTTGGTGGCTGAAAATAATCTGTGTTGCTGTGTACAGTCACTTTCACCTGTCGTCAAACGACTTGTGATCCCTCGTAATCATCAAATGATTTAAAAGATGAGATGTGTCCTCCCAACACTGTCTCCCTTTTTCTAGCTCTCCATTTCTCTCTCTGTATTTTCTCTGCTTTCTTTTTCTCACAGTCCGAAGTCATGTTTAATTTGGATACTGGCCTCCTTCGGCAAATTAGCAATTAGAACAATTTTGTGGGAATATGTATATGTGTCATTAGTTTTCCTGCCAATTAATAGCTGGATCAGGGGGTCAGGCTAGAATTTTCCACTTGACTGCTGCTCCAGTATGGAGGCTTGGCGCTTGGCTCGGAGCCGCCACAGCTGCTGGAAGCAATGCTATACCTTTGGAGCACTTGCCATAATTAGTTTACCTTGTAGCCATTATTACTTAAAGCCCTCCTCCTCCTTAGTCCACCCAACCCATCCGCACTCACAGGCTTCAGTGGTAAAAACCAAATATTCTCTGCATGAGGCTGTCCGTGGAAATACTGTGATGCCATCTTTACCACGGCCATAGTGGCTCTGATGATGGAGGTCAGTCAGATACAGTAGTTAATCATCAGATCACCTCCATAAGCAGCTCCTAATTAGAGTCCTCACAATACAATTTCAGCTTGTAATTAGCCCAGATTGGCTTCTTCCTCTGGCTGCCTTATTAGCGGGGCTGCTCAGCGGTAGGTGAGAATCACATGTCATTTTTCAGAGCTGTTGGGGCTGCCCATCTTCCCTTCTCCGCTCAACCCTCACTGGTTACCACGGCCCCACAGTGGGTAGATAAGGTGGGGGGTGTTGTCCAAACAGGACAAGAGGGACAAAAGATTAAACAAAGGCGGTGAAACAGAAAGCTGGAATAAGGGCTGACACGGCAGCAAGGGAGAGGGAGGAAGAAGAGAGCAGAGCGTAAAGAATAGAGGAGGTTGGGAGTGGAGGAGCGGTGCTCCGGGGTTGTTTTCCAAACGTTTAGCGAACGTTCATGGATCATCTCAGGGCCGGCCTGCAATTAGAGAGGAGATATGCATAGTCAATGAGGCGTCTGAGACACAGGGGTAATTAGAGAACTAACTGTGCTCCTGTCTGTCTCTCTGTGTCGCTCTGTTTGTTTGGTCTCGATCGGGGTTCCAGCTCAACCTGGTGTCCAACATCACATTGTCCAAATCGGCCCCCGAGGCCTCTCCTCCTCTGAGCCTGCCCCGGACCCCCACCACACCCACAGCACCTCTAACACCCCTGTCCCAGACCCACTCCGTCATCACAGCCAACAGCCTCCACAGCGTGGGACCCATGCGACGACGTTACTCGGAAAAATACAACATGCCCATCTCTCCAGGTACTGCAGGCTGAACACGCATACTCACATGTACAAATAAACACATGGAATCTTCCCCGTTCAATAACGCACATGACACGCAAACCACACATACTGTATACGCAACCTTGTAGTCATGCTAATATTTGTGTCACTAGTCAATGATTACTGTTGACACCTGATCATTTTATTCCACGGTGACACCGTTTGTGTATGTTCCCTGTGTGCAGATCTCAGTCAGAACAAAGAGTTTTACATGAATGCAGATGTTAGACCGCCGTTCACGTATGCCTCACTAATAAGACAGGTAAGGACTCTGCCTGTGCTTTTTAATGTGTCGATATTTTAACATCCTTCACACTTCCCAGTCATAGCAAGAAATAAAGCAGATATGCACTCAGCTATTTGGAAAGCCACAAACTGCATTTCTTCGACTTATTTCTCTGTTCCTTTCTTGTTAAATTTTCAAATGCAATTTAGACAGAGCCGCAGATTAACCATCTTCAAATGAGTGCAAGAATGCGTACGGGATTCAAAAAACAGCCACATATGACAATTGCATTTGATTAAGCATTTCAGTGGCTGTGATTATTACCAAATTCATTTCACACAACAGTAGGGATGAACCTGTTTTAAGATGGCCAGTCAATTATCGCTGGGCCGCAGTAATCTGGGATCTCAGGAATTAATCTGAGCCGGCCATAATTGCTGCCTTGTAATCTGCCTGAGAAATGTTTTCGCTTGCCCTTCATTTACACCCACAAAAGAAAATATATTCAAATCTGCCATTTTGAATAAGAAATGCAGAAGACTTCTATAAACAGAGCAAGCAGTACACTTTACATGGACAGTTTCTTTGCTGTTTGTCTTTGTTTTTCTCAAGAGAACACACAAACCTGCATGCCTCTTGTGAATTATTGATCATTTTGTGAAGGGAGCAAAATTGTAAATGTTTGTTTCTGTCACTGTTCCTCATCCAGGCAATTCTCGAATCTCCAGAAAAGCAGCTAACACTAAACGAAATCTACAACTGGTTCACACGAATGTTTGCATATTTTAGGCGCAACGCAGCGACGTGGAAGGTAATTTTGCTGTTCCTCTATTCTTCTTTAAAGCAGCACCAGAGGAGAAGGAGACATTGTGTTGATGTTGGGGAGAGTTAAATGATAGCCAGGCATAAAATCTTTATAAATGAACCTTTACCCAAACACATAACAATGCTCCACTTATTCTGTCCAAATGAACCACCCTTTAAACAAACATATGAACCACATAGAAAAACCAAGGAGAGGACTATGTGCATTCTTGTAAAAAAGAAAAGAGAGAGAGAGAGAGAGAGAGAGAGAGAGAGGGAGAGGAAAAATTAAACTGTTTCCCTCTTATATGTGGGGATGTTCTGTTGGTGGGTGGCATTAGTTCAACGTAGCCGTGCTCTGCCAATGACTCCTGGCTGAGCCCCTTGCACTCACTTCAGAAGGGAACACTCTGTTTTCAACCAGGCCACAAACACACCATGCACAACAAAAACAAAACAACAATCTTAAAAAAAAACAGGAATTACTGGGGTACAAACTTGTATTTGAATGAGGAAGACAGTGATGAAGCACTGAAAGCCTCTCCAAAGCCTTAGCTAATTTGTCACACACACACATACAGACACACACGCACTATCACCACCCTGCTCTACCCCCGTTCTCCATCAGCTCTTACTGACAGCCCTTCCATAGGGGCACATTGGTGTTATAACCACTGGATTCCACAACTCTCTCTCCACACACACACTTGGTATATACACGTGCACTCAGCATAGCTCCTGCAATAACAAAGGGATGATATATGCAGGTCTACTTTCATGCCTAAATGATTTGGATTGGACGCTGGATTTAACTTTTAATAGGTCTTTTATTCTCACATTGTAATGGGGAAATGACCAGAACCTTCTCTAGTCAGTGCAAATATGATGAATAGTAGTGTTCGGTTTCTATATCTTACGGATCAGAAAGTGCAGCTTCATGAATTGTAAGAAAAAAGGATGTCACTAACTCTATTGCCATGGAAACCAAGAAATATTTGTGTCTTGTTTAAGTCATTTAAAATTTCAGGACCATTTACTGCCAATAACAATCTGGTTTATGTATTGTTTTCATTCAGGTTTTGTCCAGTGCCAAAATATTTCTTCTTTGATATGAGATTTTTCTTTCCCATGCAGACATGTTTACTGTTCTGATAGCAACCTTTTCTTCTTTCTCTTTGTTTTTACACCAACTGCAGAATGCAGTCCGGCATAATCTTAGTCTTCACAAGTGTTTTGTGCGAGTAGAAAACGTAAAAGGGGCTGTGTGGACAGTCGACGAAATAGAGTTCCAAAAGAGACGGCCTCAAAAGATCAGTGGGTAGGTTTGGCCTTTTTGAGCCGTGACCAGCATCTGTCTCACCTTTTACTGATGGGAAGAAGATCCTACTACTGCTGCTGCTGCTCCATCTCATTGTCTGTGTGCCATAACCTCCAAAGTCCCTGCTTGCTTTGGTGTGCCTCCCCTTCATGCTCTCAGAAGCCTTTTGGTGATGCCTCATAGCCTACGATGGCTTATTCTCATTGTGATCCTCACCCTCTCCTCCCTGTGTCTGTCTGTCTGTGTGCTCGTCTTCTGTCTGTCCTGTCGATCACTGCATCTGCATCTGGCCGTCTCCCCCTTCCCCGCTGGTTTGCTTTCCCAGGGTGCCATTCGCACCAACCTTTCCCTGCATAAGTGCTTTGTGAGAGTAGAGGATGAGTTTGGGTCCTTTTGGACTGTTGATGATGAGGAGTTTAAACGCGGCCGCCACATACAGCGAGGCCGTCCTCGGAAATACGCCGCTGATGAGAACTTTGATGAGCTGCTCGTACAGTAAGCACTTCCGCCTGCCCTGCAAACTTCCAGAGGCCCAGCCCCCTCTGCATGCTCCCCCCTCAGTGTTGTCATCATGCTTTTTGTGTTGAGCGTCATGCATCATGCTATCACAGGATCTGCCTCCATCCACTTATTCTTTCTTCTCAAAGTGTTAAAGATAGTTGTGTGGTGTTGTCAAGTGATTGAACATCTTAGAAGTATAGCCACATTACTACACCAGTAAATGTATTTAGTTCTTATACAAAGTGCATCGATTTCTTTTTATGAAATCAGATACTGTAGCTAAGGAATGCATGCTTGGTGAGACATGGGTTTGTGGTTCTAATTAAATTTGTCTTTTTGCAGAAGTCCAGCCTTAGTGAAGAACATTCAGACCAGCTTGGGCTATGGTCCGACCCTCTCTGCTGCCTTCCAGGTAAAAAAATGAATTAAAAAAAGTGACCTCATCTTTAGCTGCCTCACTCAGAACTTTTAAAGACCGTAAATAACAAAAGTCTCTCTCCATCTCATACGGCCAGTCGCCTACTCCTTGTTTTTAAGAGGATGTACTGGTGTGAAAAGAGTGATGGGCAACTGAGAAAGTGCTGACAACCCTCTTCCGTTTCACAATGTAATGCTTCGGGCTTTGCTTTTCAGGCTTCAATGGCAGAAAACAACATACCTCTATACACTACTGCTTCCATTGGAAGTCCCACCCTCCACTCCCTGGCTAACGCCATCCGTGAGGAGATGAATGGAGCGATGGACCATGGAAACAGCAACGGCAGTGACAGCAGCCCGGGACGCTCGCCCCTGCTAGCTATGTGAGTGGCACACACGCTTTCTATCTCCAACACAGTCTGTGTAAGAAAAGAAAAGAGAGGAAAAGAGTTTCAGATGCTTACTCCACTGAGACATCAACACTCTAAATAGATTTAGACAGAAAATGATTTCAATTCCCACCCAATGTGCTCTAAAATGGCCCAATACATGGCATTAGATGAAACAGAAACAACGAGGACAATAAATAAAGTAAAGAGGGATGATATTGGAGTGGTGTGCGGGGTCATGGCCAGAGCTGTGGCTGGCCTCACTGCAGAAAAAGGAAACTCCACCTTTTCGAAGGAAGAAAAGACCGGAGCCCCTCTGTTGTTTTAACATTGAGTTTATGAACTCTACTTATGTGTCATGCTGTCCGTCTAAGTCCCGCCATAATCAGCATTCCAATTTGTTCAAATATTTACAAAATGCCAGAACGCAGAGTGACAGAGCTGTTGGCTCCGACACGGTGAAACATGAACTGCATTCAGAAACGCCTCTGAGCCGCTGAAAAGAAAAACAACACAAAAGCATAATTAGTCTGGAGGACATCATCCAAGATTCTCGTGTAGGAAAGTTGCGGTCGGCCTGGAAACCGCAGCTCCCCGTTTACTTGTTGTATAGGAGTGTCTGCTAAGTTGTTTGAAGCCTAAAATAATACAGCACACGCTGCATCGTTTCCAGATGTGGGGGCAGACCACCGACTCGGGGATGGCCTCCTGAAATGTCTGAGCTTGGGGGAAATTCTGCCTGAAAACAAAAAAGGTGCAGTAATGAGCTCCTGGCCAAATGGAGGAAAGTGCCATCCCTAATCACTGTGAACATAGCTCTGAGCATGGCTGTGGAACAGGAAAGGCAGAGACAGGATGGGTGTGCTGGCCTAAAGGCAGCCTGCTTCTCCCTCTGCCCCTCTGCTTCTGTCTTTAGGCTGATGGAGCTCACAAACTCCTTCTCCATAATTATGTCTATAAGCTTTATGCAAGCACAAAATGAGCAAAATCTGTTTTCTTTTGCTTTTAAAGAAGTTTATTCTCGTATTAACAAAACATACCCGGTGTTTCTTGCCTACAGATTGAGCATTAAATGTAACATACCGCACAGCACCATCACTGGGAGGCTTCTCTTGCTCAGAGATTAAGAAATAATTAAAAAGAAATATCCCTGTATTCCACATACAAGTTCATCACCACTGTTCAGTTGTAACGTGTTTTTCACATGTGCCAGTGTGCTGCTGGTTGACAGGGCACAGCGTTTCAACACTGCAAAGAAACCCGTGCACTTCTCTTTAAACAGCCAGATGAGAATCAGGTATCCAGAGAAGGTTAATTATAGGCAAAGTGTAGAATCAGCATGCAGTTCAATAGCATAATAATAACAATTTCATGTCTGCCCTGCAGCCACAGAGTCAGACCTGAGGCAACGGCACTTGTGGAGTTACTTTGATGTGAAAATGATAGAAAAGCTGACTTTACTCTTTCCCCTTTTTTAAATTCACACGGAAACATGTCAGTTCATTAGCATGTGAGTTTCTCCATCACAATAGTTGCAAATCACACGAGACATCCTGGTGTGAATAAATGAAATGCGGGCTTTGGTGATGAAGAATGTGGCACTTGTCCCTTGTTGTTGTAGTAAATGAGCCCGGTGCCTCATCCTGACACCGCTCTACCTCTACTACAGCAGCCTGGCACCGCGGCCGGTTAGAGCGGCATGTCCCTTGCAGCTGCTCATAATGCTTTTCTTTTTTTCTCCTCCTTTCTGCCACAGCCAGGCCTCCTCTCTCCCTCTGCTTTATTCCTGCTCTGTTTCTGTAATGAGAAATTTGGCAGATCTCATCTCTTTAGTGGCTCTTTTGCCCAGGCTGTGAGCTGGGGGGGGGTTCATGTTTTTCGCCTTGTTTACAAGTGACAGCGTTATTATTCTCATAAGGGCTCTGTTTCTTATCACAGTGTTGTGCCGAATGCGCCGCTGCTGCTCTCCTCGCGCGCCTCTCCTGCCAGCGCTTTTCTTCCCTTATTGACACTTGCTTGAAAATATGCATTAATTCTGGAGTTTAAAGCATGTACGGCAGTGTCTGGTCGCTGTGTTTGCTTGAAGTTGATTAATGATAGAAGCCAGCTCGGGGTCGTCCTCTGGAGACCCGCCTCGCAGGTTGTGCATGTTAACGAGCAGGAAGGGGAACACACAGCGCGCCGCTGATCCTCCGCCACCAGGAGGCTGACAACGGCAGCCCACTCGCTCTGCAGAGTACATTCTCTCCTCTCCTCGTCTCACGTTGTTAATCTTCCTCATTTATCAATTCTAAGTGAATACCCTGTTGTCGGTTGCCATGAAAATAAAAAGCCTGCAGCTTTGGCGGGATTGGAATACCTCAAAAGAAAGCTGAAATTATCATCAGCACCAGTGAGGCCCCCACTCGCAGTCTCATTGAAGCCAGACATTTGTTTTTGTTCCCCTGTTTCTTTCGTTATAAACAGAATCAGCACAGGTCTGTATCATTGTGTGCCTGCGTGTGTGAAAGGTTATAAAAAAAGAAAAAAAGGATTTAAGAAAGTTAAGGATAGCAGAACTGGAGCCATATTTTTTCTTTCTTCTCCTCCTCCAGGCATCACATCAGCGTTAAGGAGGAACCACTGGACCCCGAAGACCACGAAGGGCCCCTCTCCCTGGTAACGACTGCCAATCACAGTCCAGATTTCGATCACCACAGAGATTACGACGACGACCAGGGCCACGACGACATGCTGTAAGGCTAGTGCCGCCCCTCGCCCGGCCTCAGAGGCAGAGGCAGTCTGGGTCATCTGGGAGACTGAAACGCTCCGCAGATAACAAACACTGAACTGCAGTCTCAGCCACTGATGACAGCTCTCAAATGTCTCCGAGTTAACTTTTTAGTGCCATTACAATACCTAGCAAGAACACACACACAAAAACCCAGAATACGCCCCCACATGAGGGATTTTTTTCTTTCTCTCTTTCTACTTTTGATTTAAGTAAAGCTTAAAAAGTGAAACTTCATTTCTACTCATGTGCGGGATGGACTTGTTTGGTACGGCGGCGACGTGCTCGTGGTCAGAGACCCTCGCCGTGCAGCCAGGACGGACTGCACTCAGCGGACTGCAAGAGGGGTTGTGTCTCTCCCCAACCCACCCCCTCCGCTCTCTCTCTCTCTCTCTCTCTCTCTCTCTCTCTCTCTCTCTCCCCCTCTCTCTCTCCCTCCCTGACTCTTTCAGACACACACATCTGACCACAAACTCAAGAGAGAGAGAGAATGACTGACGTTTAATTTACACCGTGTGTGTGTGAATGCAGCAAGTGCGGACTTCTGTACATTGTCACTGCCTTCAACACTTCTCATTGGTTTGAGTCCATCTAGGGTGGGAACGATGTTGTTTTTTGTTAGGGTGTATTTTTTGTTGGGGGGGGGGTGAGAGGTTATAAAATATCAACATAATGTGTCTTTTCCATTCAATGCTGTTATTGATGTTGCATCTTTTTCTTTAACTGATCAGACCTCATGCCCATACTGTGGAGATTCTGTGTGGTCAGCACTTGATGATGAATGTTTATGATGTCCTTTCATGTTCTTTTAAACACACACATGAAGCAGAATGTCCCATAAGTAGTAGTTTTCATTTATTCTACAATCTTCAAAAGAAAAGTCACCACGCTGACATGTAGCCCGCCCCCTCACCCCCTCGTTCCTCCCCCTCCCCCTTCTGCTCATGAAGTCCATTGGCAATGCACTACTCATAATGAAGGCTCTCTCCACGCATCAATGAAGTTTAATTTAAGATGCGAATGAATGACAGAGAAATCATGCAGGTTATGATTTATCCTTATGAAATTATACTTCAAAACAGCCCCTCACAGCAGAGCATGTTGAGCTGCAACAGAATTTCTGATCGCTTACAAGCTCCGGGTTTTTTAAAGCAAAATGAAAATGTCAGGTGTGTGCCAGAGAGATAATGATTTAGACCAACTAATTGTAATTCCTGAACACAACTGCCATTGTGAATCAAACGTGTCTGCCTTTTCCTCGCTGTAATTTCATTCCGTGCTTAAAGATAAACGTGCATTCCCTGTAGTTTTATTTGTATCACGGGCATGACCAGTTTTAAGTTTTAGTGAGTGTTAAAAATTGCACAGCAGATGAAAATGCTCACTTTCTTTCATCAAGGTTAAAAATCCCCTGACCTGCAATAAGACCTAATTATTGCACATTCCAGCATTTGACAGCCATCATAAAGGGCCCACACATACAGTACATGCCATTTAAGGAATGTGGATACCTCGATGTTCAATGTCACCCAAAAAGCCAATAGTTGTAGTCCACAGCATTGGACCGAGTGGAATCCACATGTAGTTTAGTGATGCAGCAACAACAAGTCCAGCTTTGGTAGGGAGTTCAATTTTACAGAGACCATGAAATCCAAGACTGCAATCAACCACTTTTTATTTTTATTTTTTTATTTATTATTAGTATTATTTTATGTTTTATTTGGCTTTTTTTCTTTAGTTGTTGATGTGTTTAAATATCTTGTTCTGTGACTACCAAAGATAAACTACAAAGTCAATGTTGTTTGTTCCATGCAATAGCAGATAAGGCCAAATAATATCTCCTCCGTTCTCTCCCATTGGACGATCTCAGCATATCGAGCCGATGGCAGATCGAATCGAAGGACTTGCTCCTCAAACTGGTGTTTTCATTCATTTTTATAAAAACCAAAGGGGGTGTATCGAACAGGACAGCTGCAGTAATGTTTGCAGTGACCAAAACTGAAAGGGAGGCGCTGACAGTCTGACTACACGATGACCAAATTAGGGAAACTTTTTGTCTTTGGGCCAGTGAGTGGAAAAGGGAGCTTTTTGGTCAGGAGCAGATATGAACATAAAGGGTATGTAGATTAAGTCGATGAGGAAAAAAAATATACTGGTAAATGGAAAAAGCTTTGCAGAGAACAATGTGAAACAGATTTTATACTTCAACTGGACCACACAATGATTCAATGTTTCTCTTCTTTTATTCCTTATTCATTTGTATCCTTTAAATATGATTGTATGCCACTCTTTAGGGGTTTTAGCGTTATTTGGAAAGACTTTATGATTGTGTTCAGTTTCTGTCAATTTATTACTTTTTATATTAAAAAAAAAAACACTCCTGTCAACTAATAAGCTGGGTACAAGGTACTTTATGGCAGTTATTGTTACTATTATGATATTTTTAAGTTCACCGCTTATTAACTAAAAAGGAAAAGGGCAATCTGTGGTTTCCAGAAGTTGTATTTAATATCCAGGCAGCTGTGGGATGGGTCAGTCACAGCCAGGCTAAGATCGTGAGAACAGGGGCGAGCTCATCCACAAACCCCAAGTCATGTGGCTGGTTTGTTTGGTATTCAAAAAGGAGGAAAAGCGCTGGTAGATTAGAACATTCTCAGCATGTGTAGCTCGACATTACTAAAGATAACAGCATGAGAAAACCGTTTGTACGCATACCTCAGTTCAAACCTATAGGGAATGATTCAATTAAATGAGAAGAAAATAAACAAACATTTCACTCAGTTGCACTTAGTTGTATGTCTTGCATGTGTAGTCCGATACTGTAGAGAGAAAACTGAAAAAAAAAAAAAAAAAAATGAAATTAGAGCTTGTTTATAGTAAAGGTTTCATCCTTTTTTTAGTTTTTTGCCAAACCAATCCAAACCTCAGTCCTTTTGTTCATGGAAACATCACCCAGCTGTGTGTGGCACCATTCATCCTGTCAAGGTCTGTTCTCTGATGTACTGATGGGTTGTTTTAAGGGCGTTCCAATATTCGGTTGTACATACATGTCGCTATAGCCTATGTCTTTTTCCTGTCTTTTCCTCGCTCTCCTTTTTTTTTCTTTTTCTTCTTTTTTTTTTTTTTAAGATCAAAAATACATTTGTGTTATGATGTTTGCTTTATCGCGACTGCTTTGTATTAACTATGAAATCGCTATGAGAAAAACTGCTGTATGTATTGGAATAGCAAACTGTGCTGCAAATGTATTTTACTTAGTAATCCTTGCTTTAAAAAAAGAAAATGAAAAAAAAATCACATCATCCACGCAGACATGGGTGAGGTGGGCAGGGGCAGGCTGGGGGGGGAGATTATCCCCGATTTTGGATTTTAAACTGTAATATAGAAAACAGACTTTTCTCTGTTATCATTGACCTAAGCATTTTGTACAGATTTTTTCCCTCTTTGTGTTAAGCTGTTTTTTGATACTTCCTTTTGATGGTCCAACCACTGCCTTCTGTGGCTGTATGTTAAAGATTACTGCTCTGAGAAAAGGGCAGACAGGTATATTTCCTCCACAAGACGGAGATATCTTGCATGACTAATCCCAGGGTCACAGAGATGGGGAGGGGGGGGGAGAGGGATATGTTTTAAGTGGTCAGTAATAATATAAGGGTGTATCAATCTAATGATATTTTATATGAAATTAATAGGAAAATGAAAAAAAAAAATGCAGTGCCAAGATGTAAAGAATATTGTTAAATGCTGTTTTTATTGTTTGAAAAGTTAATTTCACACACGCATCAAAGATGTGTTCTCATCCATGTCATGTAGGTAAAACACACATTTTGTTTGGCATCAAGATATTTATATTTTTTATCTCAAGGGTCATTGTAAATGAGTCAAACCAAGCACAGCAGGCAGGTCAAAGGTTAGACGCTGCTGGAGACTAACGTCCTGGACACTGGCCGTGTGGCATCGGATCCCCCAAACATCACACACTGGCACCTGAGCTAAAAACGCCATTGTTTCATCCATCACCAAACATCCAGCCTGCTTTCATTCCATCCCCCTCTTTCTCCCTCTCTCTCATCAGACTTTGGTTTTCTGCAGATGGAGGTGGAGGGAGGGAGGGAGGGAGAGAGAGAGAGAGAGAGAGAGAAGGGAAAGGAGGGGGTAGCCCAGGAGCTGTCACGGTGCTCTCATCCTGCAGCAGCTTTTCTTTTTCTTTCTCTTTCTTTTTTCTTTGAAGATGTACTCTGTAGTTTCTTTTTCTTTTTTATAGAGAAATATTATTGCTCATCACTTCCATCAGTCTGTAACCTCCTCATCATTCCTCGTCTGTCTGATGCAGACCACTCTGTTGTAGTCAGTGGCGATGACTGACGTGAGCATTCTAAACATGCAATAAAATGCTGGTTGTTCGGATCGTTTGCTCCAAGTCTCTCATTGTATCGCTTTTTGTACAGTGTGGCAACACAGAGCTGCACATTCTTACTGTATCCCTTGAACTCTAGTGCAGAATGCAGAATTAAGTAGTCATCTTAAGCCTGAATACATTTACTTTTTATTTTGACTTGCACATGAAAGATGCACTTTTTGCTGCAGGTATAAGGCTTTATAATGCAAAACACAGGCTTTGTGTTTAGCAGCCATCTACTGTAAAGTCAATCAACGCATCAAAAGTTAAGAGAATACATTTTCTGATTGACACAAACTCATATTACCAGATATATTACATAGAGCATGAATAAACTCCATCTCATTTTGGCCTGTAGAACTGTTTCATACAGACCTGTGTTTGTCATCTGCAGCAGGACTCTCATCTCAGCCTCAACATTAAATTATATCCTAATTAAAAAGAGACAGTTAAACTGTCTTTTCCTAACAGCAATTTAGGTAACTGCATTTGATAAGCTATAAATTGTAACAGCATTAAAATTCCAGAAATAATAGCGATATGGATTTGGTGACGGGAGCTAATGCTGATGACCAGGACTTGCGTTATTACGACAGAGGCACAGGTCATGTTGGCCACTAAACAGGAGACAGAGATCAAGTCTAAGCACTTTTAATCTTGTGAAACAAGCAATTACAAATAGTTGCATTGATTTGTTAAAAGGCTTTAGGTGACATAAATTGTTTCTTGCTTAGCTTATTGCTGGAAAACATAAATGTCAGGTGTATTATTAATTAAGGCCTTTGAAAGACATGATTTAATGGAAACGATATAAAATCACAAGCAATCTTTCTGTCGGCAGTATTTCACTGGAGGCTCAGGATTCATGTATATCAGTGTTGTTGTCATGACACTGATCAAAAACTGGATCAGATAACGTAGATCCAAGTTAGAGGGAACACACAGTAATGGAAGGTGTTTGTGTTTAAAGATCATCCAGAGCAGAAGCATTCCCATAAATTAGTCGCACAGTAACTTACAGAGAGGCATTAACATATAATATTATTATAGACCATAAAGGTGGATGAAACATTATAGAAACAGTGGGTCTCTGTGGATATATTGGTACAATGACATGATCAGCCAATACTGGCCCTCTACACCTAAATCTGAATCTTGCAGATCATTGACAACGCGCCAGTGGAACTTATACAAAACTTGATATTACCCATTTTTCACAAGCCACATTTTGACACTAAAATGGCATTTTTCCGACAGACTAATTAGGAGAAAATGTTTGAGACCTGTTTCTGTCTCAACAACAAACTCTCGCTAAATCTGGAGACACGGATAGGCTAACAATAGGCAATACGCCACAGATCTAAATCTACGACGTTCCACTTCCGGGAGTGCTCCGTTGCCGCTGGAAATTCCACCATATGCCACTCATTTCGGCCGCATGTCTGTTACCTTCCGCCTTCTTTGTGTTAAAATTTTAAACTCCGGTTGATTTCTGAAGACTATGGTGAACTGCTCCTCAGATCTCTGCAGGGTAAATCCAGACAGCTAGCTAGACTATCTGTCCAATCTGAGTTTTCTGTTGCACGACTAAAACAAACTTTGAACGTACACGTTCCACCAAAACAAGTTCCTTCCGGATGCTATTTTACAGCGACACCGGGGCTCCATCCGGTGCTTAGCACCGCCCAAGACGATTGTGATTGGTTTAAAGAAATGCCAATAAACCAGAGCACGTATTTCTCCCATCCTGGAATGCTGTGTGGACTAGCCAGACCCTCCTCCGCTGCGCTGTGGAGGAAGGTCTGGCAATGCAAGACTAGGCCACAGATAACTTAATTTTGTAAGGCTAAATATGGCTTTTAGCTGTGTAAATATCTAATGTTAGAAAAAGAAAATATAATAAATTATACAAACATAACTTTTTATTTTTCCACATGAAGTTCACCACACTTACAAACAAGGCCACGCCCACTTAGTAGACAGGAAGTGTGTACCGTTTCATACCATTGGGGCAGCTTGAATCTAGATCTGATCTTTAGTTATAGATAATCTTTGGTAATATCAGGAGACGTATGCATTTTCAATCCCACCAAATGAAAACATTAAAAATGTCTTTACACTAAATTAAAAATTGTGTTTTGTACAAGCGTTTATTGTGTTATTCTCTGAGTTGCACATTCAAACTTTGATGCAATCTGTTATTTTTAGCTCTAGAGATAGACTTTCAGCACATTCCCCAAACTAGCTATGTAGGAAGATGCAGTTCATATTCTAAATGGACTACAAAGCTGTGATTGGTTATTTTTTTCCAACCAAACTGCCATTAATGACCACAACACTAGATTTGTATCGCTGAACAAATCAGAGCCCATTTTCAAAATAAAAAATAAAAACATGAAAGGTTAGGCATAATAACTGCTCAGTCAAAATTCTGACTAATAATTTATATCAAGTTTTTACTTGGTATCTCAATATTTTGATTTAGCATATCATAACTTTGACCTATCATGACTATTTTTATTGTTACCATGCATAACGTTTTATCTATTTTTTTTTTCTTCCATACAATCCAGAGGTTTTGAGCCAGGCAATCTTTTCTTATGCTGTGACCACCACAGATGGATTTCTATCCAACTCAATGGTACTGAAGTGAGATATCTTAAAACCTGGGCAAATAAAACCAAAACTACCTACAAGCCTAGATACCACTGGAGGTAAACTGACCCTATTACACTCTTAATTTTCCTTATTAATCACAAATATTGCTATATGATCTATTTAAGTGATGCTCTCTTCTTCTCTGTTGTGCTCTATAGACACCAGACAGATCACCATTCATACAATTTTGCTCTGTTAGATTGCAAAAACCAACATGGATGTCCGTTGTTCACTTCATTCTAATTGAAGTGTGGCACAGCCTCATTCATTCACATAAGAGCTTCAGTCAAATAGTCGAAGCTGGCAAACTCCCAACATTGCAGTGAGGCAATTAGCAGTCCTGCAGTGTTTGTTATTCATGGTTTGATGTAAAAATGTGTTTATTAAGATGGGCTGCAGGCCCTGGTGTGCAATAGACCTGCTTGTAATTAGATTCCAATTATTTGTCTGTTTCTGATATTGTAAACTGGCACTTACCACATCAGTTAAATTGACACACTGCACTGCTTGGTTTACTCGGTAATTAAAATGTGTTCTGTTAATTAGATGATGACCACTTTATTCCAGGGCTCTTGTGTTTGGGCTCCTCGGCAGCTCGCTGTTTGGATCATGAGTTGCCAGACGCTTCCCTAATCAGCCCTTGTTTTGTTTCAATTACCACCTGCTGTTCAAAAGGCATGCCTCGCTGCCCCCACCCCTAAACACACACACACACACACACACACACACACACACACACACACACACACACACACACACACACACACACACACACACACACACACACACACACACACACACACACACACACACACACACACACACAACAATAACACAAGGCCTGCTTTACTACCAGCTCCAGCTCCAACACAACAATCAGTAATTTACAGCTGGGCCCACTTTCTTCTTTATTAGAATGCACAGCTACGTTTCTAAGAGAGTCCAAGCTATTAAAAGGGAACTAAAGGAAGATGAAAGTATAACGGTACTTATCACATCAGTTAGCAGGCCTCATGTGAGTAGCCAATGGAAATTATGCTCATTAAGTAAACAGGTGAGTTGCTCCTAGATGTCTCCTTCTCTTGGTAACAGAGGGTTAAGGGTGGGGGAGCTGTTGGATCCACTGAAGAGTATACTAACTGAACATGACTAAGAATACAATGCAGGTGCTGTAATAGGAACTGAATGTGGGTGTACTGTTGGTCAACTCGCTCATGTTGTTATAGCAACTCAAATTCCCAAATTACTTCTCTTCTTCTCTGAAAGCAGTTTCAGTTTAATATTTGGCTGTCAGGTGCAAGCATTACGTAAAGTTTATTCTTAATTTTGGAAATAATAGTTTGACAAACAATCCCAACTCAAGGTCCACTTCTTTGCTTTTTCCGGAGTTTTTAACCGTATTGTACGGTTTTCATCAGCGGGTGGAGTCAGCTCAGTTGGTATGGAGATAACAGGAGATCTGTTGACATGTGAGCTCATTAGTAGTTTCATTCATTACTTTTAGGACTAATAGTCTGTGTTGAGGCCAAGTCAAGACTGATATCACAGTAAATACAGACCAACTCCAGACTGTGCACACTTCTTTATACAGTAAATATAAGAATAAAAAGTCTGGTAATATACAATATTTGAAATAACCCAAACAAAAAATTGATAAATGTTGTGTGTGTATCAACTCTTACTATATCTTATTCCTTTGTGCCATAAAGCTCTACTGTTGCCAAATACCCCCAAATGCCCCAAATACTTAATTAGCCAGTTATCTTGAGGAAGCCTGGGAGAAGAGAAAAAATCTCTTACTGATATAGATATTTGTTTGTATGTACTGTTTTTTTATTTTGTATAAATATCTTTTATGTGTTTTTAGTTTTCTGTCATTCGTGTATTTCTCCACATGATACATACGAGACCGGAAGATGTCTGTTAAATAGTGGTGTCTTGTTATCCCATGTGGGATGGGTCAAATGTTTGGCATGACACAGAAAGAAAACAAAACTAACAAACTACTAGTACACCAAATATGTATTAATCCACAGCTGAAAATAGTCCCTTACAAGTGTACTGCTACTCCTCTTTGATGGCGCCTTTTAAAACTCATACATCTTCAGTAGGAAGCTTAGGGCTTAGGGTTGAGTGCCACAAACAGCATTGAGAGCTGGGACTTGTTGACAATAACAAAATATAGAGCTTAAAGGAGTTTTTTAAGGACAGATTTAGATAATGGGTTTTGTGCCATCCAGCATCCAGATAGTATACACCCTACCTGACATACTGCATAGCAAATTTAACTTAGATTTGATTGAGAGAAAGAAACTCCAAATCAATAATATTGCCCATTTTTTATGTTTTAAGGTGAAAATCGAGTCAAGGCATGAGACTTGGGCTGCAGCCCTGTCACCATCAGTATATGATGTACTGCATCATCACTTATAACCTGACCATGTGGAGCGGGTGTGGAGAGCAGAGCCTCCGGTTGATCCTGGTCCGCTGTAAACAAAGTGACTCCCACGGAGAACTGCACTCACTGTCTGACCTGCACTCATGTGCCAGCATCCAGCATTACTGTAAGAATTGTTTTGTTTGAATAATTGAAGGGATGCAAAACAACATGAATAATTGCGTCTCGCTCTCGCACTTTGTGTCATAGTGAATTAACAGAGAAGTGGCTGCTGCTGGGAGATGATTTCTGATCAGGTGGGAAAAAGAAGAAGAAGAAAAAAGAAGAAAAACAAGCTACTGATTAATAGTCTGGTTTCACATAGCTTTCATTTTGGAGTCTTAATGTTTTAAGACTGAAACACGGTTTTACATAGAAAAACATTTACATTTTTAAAACCGTAAAGCAGGGGTCTTCAACGTTTTTTAAGTCAAGGACCCCTTAACTGAGAGAGAGATGGAGCAGGGACCCCCTACTACATATATTGTATAAAATGAGTTGCATGTTAAACTGGGCCTACAATAACGTTTGGGTGGCCTAAAGCCTTCATGCATACCTTTTTAGTGTGTAATACTAAGCTATTAAATAATTGTTGGCATTATTTTATAAATCATGTTTTAATGTTAAACATAAATGTGGCAGAGGGAATCCTTGGGGTTAACTGTATCTGTGGATGGCTACCTTAGTAACTACCTTACCTAAAGGGCAGTAAGCATATCAATAATGTATTGGGGGGGTACCCAAAGGTAACAAATCTGTTAACATGTTGGTAGAGCTTAAGAAGTGCTGGTAGGTGGATTTTGTTTTTGGACAGAGCCATGCTAGCTGTTCCACCCAGTTTCCAGTCGTTGTGCTAAGCTAAGCTAACTGGCTTCTGACTGTAGCTTTAACGATTTCCTCATCTAACTCTCGCAATACTCAATACACTCAATACACAAGCTTTCATTTGATTTTTGATTTAGAAGCATCACTCGTGGAAATTTAAATTGCAGTTGTGTGGTTCTCTGAAAGATTGAGTTAAGGAAGTGCATCATTGTAAACTGTAGATAGCCTTTATTGCCAACAGTCTGAATTTCTATTCACTTCTCTCCTGCTCTGATTCCTATACTGTATGGGCTTTCTCTCCTTCCCCTGTCAGTGCTTTTCCCCTCCTTTCTTTCTAAAAAAGCTATCATTTAAACATGTCATGGGTAGTGTTTACCTGCAGCGAACCTTGATTGAGAAAGCCTGTGACTTTACACTGATGCCCTTCTAATCTGTATGACTGGCATGCTAATTTCTCTGATGCTGCCATTCAAAACACAAACATGAAATGTTGGTTTTAGAACCGGGAGACCTGGTAGAGTGAATTTCAAGTGCTTATTCAAATATTTCATTAAAATGTAAATTTTTACAACGCTGTACGTCTAGCTGTGCACAAGGCATGACTTAAGAAGTTATGAAGTTATAACAGCATTTCTCTCTCTGATGCCAATTAACTGGTGGGGGGGATATAATGTCCTTACCTTGTTTTATCGCTGCATAACAGCGCGCCAATAAATGCATCACATGCAACAGGAGTTTCAGGTATTGACAACTAAGATTGGTGGACTGGAAGGGGAAAAAAAGGGAAAGTCAAACATGAGAGTGGTGGCTAATCAATTCCCTTATCTTCAGAAAGTGCAAATGAAGTGATTAAAATTAAGGATATGCAAAAGAAAGGAGTGAAAGAGAATTGTAAATGAGTTGTGGCCACACAGCAGGTTTATCTCAGACATTTGTCAGGACTAGAAAACAACCTGCTCACTCAGCTCGCTGTGGAAGAAAGAAAGGTGGTAATGCTTTGGATTGTTACCTGATTGTGAAACGTAACCACTGTGGATTATTTCTTGTCCAAATTTTAATTTATTTCATGTTAAAATCATATATCTGAACCTATGTGGTTTGAATTCCCCTCTTCCAAATTTCCAGAAGTTTTCTGACATGAAACGACTTTTTTCAGGTTTACAAATCATTATAATTTGACCGGTTCAGTATCAAACAGATTGTTTGATTTTTAGATTTGAGTGAAATTCAAACCACAGAGATTTAGATTTAGTTTAAAAGTCAAATATTTCAGTGCTAATTCAGATGTGGGTCAAAAAAGACCTGGCTTTTTTTTTTATATTGTATCCAAACACACAGCGCTATATAAATTCAATTTATTATTATTATTATTATTATTATTATTATTATTATTATTATATTTCCTCAATTTTAATGTAGGCCTACTTCTTTTACCTTTTCAGGAAATAAAGCTTTAGAATTATTACCTCACCTTTCCATTGGTGAGCCACAACTTATGGAAATGTATAGGAACCTTTCATCCTTCTCATTTATTGCTGTTCACATATCTAATTTCTGTGAACCACACATCAACATCTGAGCATCAACACTGAGCTACATTACTTATTTTTACATTATTATTTTACATTAATACGTGTGTAAGTACAACATTGCTGTTTAACATACGGTTTACACATTGAGAGTATCTGCCATTGCAGTCATATTAGCCTACTTTGTAGCTAACTAACATTACTGTTGGATTAATTAACATAAGTAACTTTGTAGCTAAGTAGCTAAGTATTTTAGAGAGACTAGTTTAACTATTAGCCACTAATTTTAATAAAGGTACACATAATAATAATAATAATAATAATAATAATAATAATAATAATAATAATAATAATAAGAATCCAGGTATTGATGATAAATGGCATACTGTTTATAATTGTATATGTTTTTATTCATTGATTTGCCATTTTTTTAATTGATGTAGTGTTGACATTGCTGCTAGATGAATGGTCTCAGAGATACTGGCTGGGGAATCTAGGTTAGGTGAAGTAAAGTAAAGTAAAGTAAAGGTGTTCTTAGAGGGGAGGAAAGCATTGGAGGCATGCTCTCCGTGTATGTCAACCATCAACAAATGAGTATTGCTATGTATTTAGTATACGTCTGTTTGTCTTTGCTTAGTTTTATTTGAAGTGCTTTTCTCTGCGGGATAACTTCGGGATAAGTTAACATTTGGACCACCGGTGATTCTTAAGGATGACTTAGGTTGACTTACTGTGCCAAATATCGCATGATACAGCCCTGTCATGTTTATGTGTATTTTATTGAAGATGAGCTTTACTGTGACAGTTCTGATTTGCACCTGCATTATTTGTTGTAATGTGATTATTTTCTGAAAATTAATAAACACACTTGTTGGGAAAAAGTAAAGTTTATTTGTAGAACACATTTAAACACATCTTAAGC
This sequence comes from Sander vitreus, assembly GCF_031162955.1. Classification (NCBI taxonomy): domain Eukaryota; kingdom Metazoa; phylum Chordata; class Actinopteri; order Perciformes; family Percidae; genus Sander; species Sander vitreus. The sequence goes on from NC_135858.1 coordinate 3,845,642, forward strand.
TGACCAAAGTGTTGTACAAAAAAGCACTAAGGTGCTGTATGAAAGAACATTGAAACACAAAGAGACCAACGACAACAACAAGCAGCAATGCACAATTACAGAATTATAGATAAATATAGATTTTATTTGACCACTTAAATATAAAAATATGAAACAGTACTCTGTGTCGTACATTAAAATACATAAATAGTCAGGGATGACACAATAAAGCCCAAAGACTTATTTCCATTGTGGTTAGACTTAGAATCTGACATCGCAGATGAAAACGCCCCTAACTAAAAAACAAATATATATAAAACATAGACACCTACATCATTTGCTTACAGTACAGTATGTCATGCTTCTGTTGCATGAAATGTGCTGCAGTTTGAAAGAACAACATGTTACACAAAAAAAATCCCCTGCAAGGCTTTTCCCTTGTCATGTTGACTTTTAGGGTGTCTATCTGGCTTATATTTGCAGTTTCTCCACCTTGATCAGACACTGAAACTTCAGCAACAAGAACCTCCGGGTTCGTATCGCTCAAGGGTCTTCCCTCTTCCCTTTTATTTCTTTATTTATTCTCTCATTTTTAACTTGCAGGGTGAAGAAGACAAAATGGTTGCAGGTGGTGATGAAAATAAGAGCCATCCATCATTATTTATTAGGCATGAAAAAGATACACAATAATGTAATTTAATCTCTCAGCAGACAATTATTTCCACATATTGATAACGCAATGCGAAAAGTGCCATGAATCCTAATATGATGTTTGCTTTTATTGGTGTATGATACAACCATAACAAATAATGTAATTGTATCAGGGAGAAAATGTGATTATTTGCACATGCTAACATTATAATATCAATCTGCCGCAGACAATAGTATCATATTATTTTGCTGTGCTTAACTAGTTACAATTTGCATTAACTTATTATGTCTGGCTGGCAATGAAGACGGCTCTCTCCCTCTGGTCTGTGCTTTTCTTAGTTTCTCATTACATCTCTGTGAAATTTTGGAAAGTTCCAAGTCCAACAGTCTGCATGATTTCTGACTTGAAGAGGGAAACTTTTACATGGAGTTTTAATATGATTTCTTCTTTGCGTGCAATAGCCTTAATCTATTCATTTGCAGCTCCAATCCGAGCGAAGATGACTATCCAGTGCTCATCCAGGCCAGTCTGAGGTTAAAGAAGCGCAACACAATAGACACTATTTCTATGCAAATGATAGCGCTGGAAACAAAAACACCTTTTCCATTAAAAAGTAAAATGCTTTAAATATTTGCATATACTATAGGTGCACTGATTTGGTTATTCACAATTTCAAGATGATTAACATTAATGAAGGAGTGGCTTGATGCACTGACTGTCAGGCCACATCAGGCCACCTCTGTAACCCATGTGTGTTTTGCATGGCGAAGCATTCACGCCATAGTGAACTAATGACCATGTCAGCCTGTGTAAAATTAGACGGTGCATCTACACAAGTGACATTATGACAATGTTTTATTGATGACTCATTATTAGCAGTTCAGCAGTGAGGTGAGTTTGATCCACCCAGAAGATGTAAAGTGTAATAATGATAATGCCTGCTTAATTATTAATATCCAAAACCTAATCCATCTCTGCAGAGAATATGTACATATTTTAGTTTCTCATTTGAATTTTTGCAACAAATACACACCTTAAAACCATTAGACGGCCGTGGTAATGAAAGGTTTAAATGGGCTGATTTTTAAGAATTAATGTGTTATTGCCACTGCATGGCCTGTGCTGACAGAGAGAGGTCTTCCTGTTTATTCTGTTTGATTCTGAAAGCGTGCAGCATCCCACTGCACGTCCCCGTAGAGAGGCGAGCAGAGCACACACTGAGAAGGCGTCATTCTGCACCGGAGGCTAGAGGAGTGTTTGCAAGTCATTAGTGGTTTGTAAATGATATTTGTTCCCATGTGACATATCATTTGAAATGGTTTTCTAATAACAACACCCACTGATAATAAAATAAGAGGGCCCTCATGTTGTGATTATGCTTTTCATAAATTTGGTTTTGTAAAAAAAAAAAGGGGGAGATATTTCAATATGAATAAGTGCTTAATATGTTGATATGAATTTTCTATCGAACTAATACTCCAAATGATTGCTCTGCTTTACACTCAGTTCAGTTTGACCAGTGAAAGCGTCTCACGCTGAGCTGAATAAAACTTTGGTTGTAACCTGACTTGGCTTTGTTGTAAAAGAAAACGCATCTTTCCTCTGAAGCTCATTGCAGTGTACTGTATTCTACACGTAAAAAGCTTGAACTGTCACCTCCTTACTTAATGACTCCTGACAAATACCCTGTCTTCCTGCGGTGCGTTTCCTGTTCGCCACAGCACAGAGCTGAGACAACTTGGCACAGGACGCGGTGTGTCTGGAGAATAGAGAGCCATACTGCCGCTCTAACACCATTTGCCTTGTATTTTATGAAATGAACCAGCGGCTCGGAGATCAATAGGCACCCGTGGTGAATGCGAACAACGCTGCTGGGTCCTTATCAGGAGCCCGCTGCCAATCTGTGGCAAGCGAAGCCTGCACCTTCTCTGGATACACCATTGGTCTTTGAAATTAAAGTTGACGCCTGTAATCCAGGGAAATGGTCCCTCTACTCTCGCTTAACACCGGTTTAGTTTCACCCCAGCTGATGATAAAGCATGACAGAAATACAGAGCACTATCTTCTTGCCGGGGTTGATAGGTTCTGCCAGCTTATCAGGAAACAGGCAGCTAACCTTCTTGTGCCTGGCCCGTGGACAAAACTGAGGAGTCAATTTACAAAAGAAGGCATGCCGGGTGGCTTGTAAATAAAACCATTCTTTCTTTACAGAAGACAAAAAAGTAAAAAAGAAAATAACCAATTTTAGAATCCACCCCTAAAAAAGTGAGTAAATGTATAACACAGGAGGCTAAGCGCTAGTGATAGAGTGTATTCATGTAAATCCGCCCAAGCACAGCTGCAGGAAATTGACAGGGATCTACTGGAGCGCTTTGCCTGTAAAGGGTGGGATTTACATGCCTAACTAGGGCTTAACCACCCTCCCCCGAGTTTACCTGTTACTCTGTGGCCTCTGAGCACGCGTCTGGATGGGCTAAGGTTGCACTGCTTATTCTTAATGCCTTTTCATCCCCCCTCATATCTGTCATTCTCAGAAATGAACTCATAAACTCCAAGGGGGCTACTCGGTATTGCAAAATTGGTTTGGCATAACAGCACATCAGGAGTTTGTGTTTGTTTCCTGCTCACGAGGCCTCGAAACTTTCCACAGCAGCCGTCAGATGAGCCAAAGTTAAAGCACATGTGTACTGCAGGATGTGACCGACGCTGAATGAGGCTGTGAGGTGTGAGTGCTGCTGCAGGACTGCTTTTATGGGTAATTGAGATCACATTAATGCATGTGTTCCTCCTGAGGAGAAAGTGCAATTCTTTTCCTTTTGGACAGGATGTGGCTTTGGGCAGTTAGGGATGGCGGGCGTCGCTCCTGGGCTCCACAGCCCTCAGCTGAATCTCAGCCCCTGCAGGCGGATTCTGTAGACCGCTTGTAGCAGTTTAGACTAAGCAGAAAAACTGTTTGGTTTTCTTTTTTTTTCTTCTTTATGAAACTCACATCTGTACACGTAGAGCACGCAGCAGCGAGCTTATGGCAAGGCAGTCTCAGTTTGTTTTTTTCCTCTGAACTAATGTAAGATCTCTCCAGATGATTAAAAAACACAAATAGCTAGCACCAATTCTATAAATGCTGTCGCCCTATCACACAGGAACCAAGTGCTGATGCAAAGCATTCCTTTTTGCCTTGTGTGTTTTGTATTTTCCCTCTTCTAAACAATGATTTTCAGAACTGTAGCCGCCGCCAATAAAATTAATGGGAGGCTTGCTGAGTCCATACAGGAAGTAGGCTTTTTAAATAAACACATTGTTTCCAAACTAATACACACCCCTATTGTTTACAGACGGGGAACTGGGCTTGGTGCAGACCGGGCCGGTCCACCCCGATTAATCCCCCCTCTCCCTCCTGTCAAGGCTACTCCATTTCTAAACTAAGAGGTAAAAAGATAAAACTCTCAAGCAGGACTTAACTTTGATGTCCTTTTTCAGTGATGTACAGTGACCTTTGAGTCCAACTGAAATTTGAATTCTCTTCAGTTTTTATGTAAGATAATATACTATAATGACAACAACTATCATGCATAGTTCTCCATTTTTCAAAAGAGATAAAAACCATTTCTGAACATATTTGTGGAAACAGGGTCGAAGCCTCGAGTCTCACATGAATGCATGGTGTTTTTTTCTTCACTTTCAAGTCGACATAGAGTTAGCTATCAATAATTACTGATGTAAGCTGTCTGTCCCTTTACAACATTCAACATTTGGGATGACCCATCATGCTTTAAAGTGCTCATATTATGCTCATTTTCAGGTTCATAATTGTATTTAGAGGTTATATCAGAATAGCTGTACATGGTTTAATTTTAAAAAAACACCATGTATTTGTTGTACTGCACATTGCTGCACCTCCTCTTTTCACCCTGTGTGTTGAGCTCTCTGTTTTAGCTACAGAGTGAGACATCTCACTTCTGTACCATCTTTGTTGGGAGTCGCACATGCGCAGTACCTAGGTAAGGACTACTAGCCAGTCAGAAGCAGAGTATGAGGGCGTGTCACGCTAGCAGCTAGGCGAGCATTATAAGGTGTGTTACAAAGTGATGCATGTTCTTCACGGTAGTAAAGGCTGGACTACAATAGAGCTGTTTGGAGCAGTTTGTGAACAGTGTTTTCTGTTGGAGATGGTAAGTCCCTTTGTGGTGGACTTTGGGCTTTTTCACTTTGTAAACCTATAACGTGCACGAAAAAGATATATAACACAATAAAGTAAATGGAAAAAGCCAAAAAGCATGATATGAGCACTTTAAAGCAACACTAAAGAACTTTTCCCGCTTCGGTCCCCCTACAGGTTGGAAGCGGAATTGTCCATTACATTACATTGTCCAGTTCATTCGAACTACAGATAAGCTACCCGATCTGGCAAACTTTCATAATGTAATGTAATGGACAATTCCTCTTCCAACCTGTAGGGGCACCGAAGTGGGAAAAGTTACATAGTGTTGCTTTAAGGTTTGTTTTTTAGTCAGCATCCTGCATGGACAGCTCTGTCCATGCTGTTTGTCTGCATTACAGAAAGAAGAGGTGCTTGCTAGCGCTAGCTGGCTCTCTGTCATGGGTCAGGGTGATGGCAAATGTTTAGGCCATCAACACTTATAGCAAACAACAACCAGCAACCAGCGAACAGCTAACGGCTAACAATGTAAGCCCCCCCCAGTTGGTTACCTGTCTGTGTGGCCGTTGGAACTCGAGTGATCTGCAACTATGTTTACTGCCTGTCCGCACACTCAAATGTTAAATAAACAACATTAGATCAATAATAAAATAAAAAAAAACACAATCCTTATCTAGACATATGAAGGGAACTTCACAACATGCTTTTGAGTAATGATTTTTTAGTTACTCGCATAATTAAAAAATGCCTGTGTTTGAGGTCTTCTGACTTCTGGAACAGAACCCAGAAGATGGGGTTTCATTTTGGCTTGCTTTACAGGACCCTGTTACTGCCGGAAAAGGAAAAAAAAATCTTCTTTATGGTAATTAACAATTTTGTCCAAATCAGAACGCAAAGTCAAAACAAACACCAAGGATATACTGTATATACATATTGATTCTTTGTCAACAGATTTCAGTTCAACTCTAAAAACCCTACATCAAAAAGCATCCCATGATTAGAACATCTAGTTATAAATGATCAACTATAGTCAATATCAACTTCATAGAACATCTTCTATTAGCATGCAGGGGCCCTTATGTAATGAATATACTTTGCATAATCAAATTATCATTCCTGAATTTGAAATATCTGTGGATATCCAGAACCACTCTGTCAACCACTCTCACTTATCGCCTCCTGCATCGATTTTTCTCTCCAAATACTACCAGTCACTTATACCTCCATTTACATAATGCCCGATGAAAAAAATTTGTCGGACAGATTGTAATTCATATCTCTACTCTGCGTGGTTGCTGGCCCTAATACTTTAGGTAGCTACCTCACATTTACATTTCAATCAGTGATTATAGTCTCTCCTCCTCTCACCTCGCTGAAAGTAAATACGGGACTCCACTATCTCGGACTAAAATGCATTTGGTGGGACCGCAGGGATAGGCATGAATATTCTGTCTGGTACATATTTACCATGTGCTGCTAAGTGTCACATGCTGCAAGTGCATCCTTTAATAGCTCACTGCACTGTATACAACGCAGTGTGGCACTAACACTGCCAGAAGCTTCAGACGTACTACAAATGTCACATTTTGGCTTAAAGTGTCCACCCAATAGCATGTGACATGTTCTCTGAGGCGGCTGTTTAGTGTCCAGCACACTCATTCTATCTATGCAGATGATTGTTTTGTTTGTTTAAACCTACTGCACTCACACACTGGGTTTATCTCAGGATGTGTTTCTAGACTATTAGTGGGCAGAAACTCCAACACACGAGCTGCTTCCTGTAAGTTTTCACACAGCTGCAGAGATTAAACACATCATGATGGAAAAGGTCAAGCAAGTGGAAAATGTCTCTATTGTTAGTTAAGTGTTGACCGCAACTGTGAGATGACCGTTTGACATGTTTGTTGTTTTTGCATAGATGGCTCTGAGCATAATAAAGGAACTCAATGCTGTGTGTTTCATAAAGCTGACCCCCACACAGGCAGCTGCTGATGCAAATGTTGGGCTCTCTGTAGTCGGAGTGAAGCCTTGCAAAGAAAGCAGGTTATATCTTCACTGTGCTGGAAGCCTCCATAGGAAAGTCTGCTGCGTTTGGAAAAGCTCACTTCCATGTCCTCCACCACTGGACGCCTGCTGTCTGTTGACTTCTCTGTCAGGGGTAACCCAATATCCAACTTCATAGGGAAAAGTCTGTCAGTTGATGAGTCATTGTGAAGCTTACGCTCATTACTTTTTAATTGCTCTTTACAGTAGAATTTTCTTTGTGTCGGGCCTGGCACAGTAAGGTGAGCCGGGAACTGTTGAGCTCACATGGGAATTGTTTGTGTGTTTTGTTTGCTTGTTTTGGAACTACTTTGCAACTCATCTATCATACAGCAAGGGCAAATCATAATAATCACACTTTGCCACAAACTCTCCCCGGCCTTCTGTTTTCCAAGTCTGGTTACACAAATGTTGGCTCCGCAGAATATTCAATAGACATTTATAGGAAATAAATTAAGAGATGAATGCAAACCATATGGCATTCGGAGGTTTATTTGTAAAGCCCCTGCATCAAAGCTTTTTCCAGATCACACCATATTAGCTATGTTTTTCCAGTCCAGCAAAATCAGGAAGGTAACCACAGACTTTCCTGATGGGAAACACATGAGCGGCGGTCCGCCGAGACAAGGAGCCTCATACATGGACGAGGCATCGTCAGGGAGCATCAGTGAAAACAATTATTCCCCGCATGTCTGGATGTCATATGTCATCCTGGGTTGACTTTAATAGGAGGGGAGCGCAATGGAGCTGCGTCACTGCTTTGAGAAACCTTTTTAGCCTCGAAATGACCCCCCTGCTACATTCTCACTTCTTTGCATGTGAGGCAGCCTAGATGTGTGTGCGGGGTGTGGGCTTGAAGGAGCCAAGAGGAAAAGGCAGTGCCCAGGGTATACACTTCCACCCCTGCATGAACACAAGACCCACCCTCTCCCCCTTCCCTCCCAAGCATTTCATATAGGTTAGACAAGTTTACGGTTTTGTGCATTTGAGTGTGACAGCAGCAGCCCTCCTGCGTGTGACAGGCCCAACAGCAGCGGTCTGCCGACACTCGGGGTGGTTTCTCTTTCTTCGCTGTTGATCTTTGGCTCACGCTGCACACACGCAAGAGGGCCTGCCAATGTCAGATGTGGAGCGCCACACCACACCACTGAGACTCCACAACTTTAAACCAGGAAATTATCATTTTTGCTGTGGAAACGCACATTTTCTGCAAGATGTCAAGAGCAAGCGGGTTGTGGTTGCTTCTATAGAGTTTTAAAATCTAGAATGTGCATATGATGTAGGCTGTGGAAGTTTTAGTTCTTGTGCCATTTCACAATGTAGCTAACATGGTATGGGGTCATCTCTATCATTTTTTCTCTTAGATGCATATAAACACACACAGATAAATGGACTATATGCTCAGAGTGATCAGAGCCTGCTGTGTGCCATCGGGCAGTTTACCTCAGGACTGACAGAAAAGCACTTCCAGGAAAAGAAAAGCCAGGGATTCCTGCTGAGGGAAAATGCATCAAAGCGCCTGACTTAAGGCTATAATTAGTAGCTGTGGTGTTTGAAATGTGGAAGAATGAAGCCTTTGGAGAATTTGAATTGTCTATTTATTTACGTTTGTTGTTTTAATTTCCCCTCCAAATGAGCACATTTTTCACAAGGATTGAGTTCGCCCTGGTGTACTTAATTTGCTTGGTTGTCAGCGGTATTGTGTGCAGTGGAATTTCATGAGATGCAAAAAAACAAGCATGAAAGCTGCCATGTTACAATAAGTGATGTTGTTTTATGTTTGTAGAAAACATAGTTTTTTCTTTCAGGTTATATGACAGAGTGGGCATCCTTTTGGCAGAGGAGATCAGCGGCTATGGATAAATAAAGTCAGTCCTTTCAACAATGATAAATGAAATCCTAAACTAATACAAATGTATGACCTGCCCCCCCTCTGTCTCCTGTCTCGTGAACAAGCCAAACCTGTGCCCGTGCCGCTGGCGTACAGCACACCACTGATGAAAACCACTGCCTTCAGAAGAACTTCAGTGTAGTGGCAATCTGACCACAAAAAATGCCACTGGAGGAGATTTGAAACCATTTCCAACGCTTGCTGGTGCAAATAATGAGGTCCGCCGTCGTTTATTTTATAAACGCGTTTAATAACACCTACAAAAAGACTCACTGTGAAAGATTAAAAAACGAGCAGATGAGATCTAAAAACATCACTCGTACACAGCTGAGGTTGAAAAACTGTGTGGCTTCCCAGATCCTAAGTCCTCAATCCCCTTCTCACCTATGATTCCCTTTCTAACCTCTGATTAGCACACATACACACAGGTGTGCAGGTGACGTAGCAAACAAACCATTCACACAAACCTACCACACACACACACACACACACACACACACACACACACACACACACACACACACACACACACACACACAATACACATAATACACGCACGCAGCACATGTCTAAATTGGCTACAACATTCAGTATTGCCGTCCCTTGAGAATAGAAAAACTCTTTTATTCTGTCTGCCACGACACATCTGCTGACGGCTCACTGCTCCACCAGCTTTCCTTGAGTAAAACGATTTATAGATATTTAAAATTTACTGATGTTTTCATGCACTGTGTGTGGGAAGTTTTATACAAGGCATATTGCACAACCTGTTCGAAGAAAACAAAGTCCCGGTTGTAAAATAAACTTCAGGGCCACGGATTCCATAAAAAGGAAAACATTACTAACAGCATGATCATTTTTTATGTATGAATTATATTTGCACAAGTCAAACTGTTTCACAGCTCCGGTTTAATGCGAAACTGTGCTTTAACTGAACGTTGCTGGGGACGGCTGATCAGCTCACATGGAAGCATTTCAACTCTGAGCAATCATGGCTCAGTTTACTCTGGCTACTATACTCTGCACCTTTACAGCACCTCATCAACACAATGAGAAACAGAGAAAGTCATTTGTGTTTGTTGGCAGCTGAGAAGCTGTCTCTTAATCAGGCCGACTGTCAGCGACGGTCTGGGAAAGAATGCAACGTCCCTGTTGAATTGCTATCTGTAGCTTTATCAAATCTTCACACCGGCAAGTTTCTCAGCAAGGGATCAAATAACCTTCAGCTGCAATATTTCCCTGCACTTGAATTCAGTGTGGATTTCATGAAAAGCTCAAGAAAAACCACCTCACGCCATCTGAAAAACTAGATAACTGTAGCTCTCTCATACTTGATTTGCAACAGGTATGCACCCACTGTCCAACAGGAAAAAGTGTTTATAAATGTTCACGCTAAGTAAGTCCAAGCGACTGGATCCATAAGGAGTGTAAATTTGTCTTTTCATCTACAAAGGCAGAAGGCAGTAGCAACTGGTTGCAGAGAGAGGCCTGCCAAGCCAAATGATTTTCTTGGGTTTCTACAAACTTCCCCTAAATATGGACAACAGATTCTTGGTTTAAAAAACAACTCATTTTATTGGGCCACAGTGAAGGGTAAGATAAGTTGAGTAATAAAAAGTTACATTTATTAACACTGAAAACTGTCAAAAACTGTCTATATCAGGGGTCTTCAACATTGTTTAAAAACAAAGACCCCTAAACTGAAAAAGAGACAGAGCAGGGACCCCCTACTACATACTGTATATTGTATAAAATTAAGTTGCATATTAAACTGGGCCTACAATAAAGTGTAGGGCGGCCTAAAGCCTTTATACATAGCTTTTTAGTGCATAGAATACTAAGCTATTAAATTAATTATTGTGGGCATGATTTTATAAATCATCTTTAAATGTTGCACATACTGTACATGTGGCACAGTGAATCCTTAGGAGTAACTGTATCTGTGGATGGCTACCTTAGTGACTACCTTACCTATAGGCCAGTAAGCCAGTAAGCCTATCATCAGTGGAGATTTATAATAATATGTTATATGATTCATGTTAAGACATTTTATATGATTTGGTGTCCCCCCCCCCAGGGGTCCCGGACCCCCTGTTGAAGATCTCTGCTCTAGATGATAAAAAATACTGGTTTCATCCAGCTTTATTGTGTCCTGACTATATGTATCTTATCATAGTTTCAGATATCCATAAAAACCACAATGTGCGACCAGCTTAACAAGAAGACACGTCAGCAATTTAGCACTCATTTATTTAGCATTTGTAACACCCAAACAATAGATTCATGTCAGCTACATGACAAATTCATGAATACTGATTCAATCCCTATGTCAGCTTTCATTAGCTGCCTAAGTGATCCTGCTCTCACTCCTGATAAAGCAATGGGACAGTGTATGATTTCATTGAAAATGTAGAGCAAATGCCACCTGAAATTGGAAAAAAAACAAGATCCCGTGGTGGATGACAGTTTGGGTTGTGAGTGATTCTGTGCTTCAGCATTCCTTTTGTTTGCGCCTACAACTTATTGATTGACATAAGCCATTTCTTCACAGTCTAGAAGCACAACAGGCCATGCCTTGTACTCAAGCAGAGGCATTCCTAAAATGTACCATCACTCTTTCCTATTGCAGGCTGTGCTGAACTGATAACAATACAAACGCTCTGAGAGGTAATGTGTGAAAGCATTTTAAATTCGACAAGCTTGATAATCAGACTGAATTGACATTTAATTTCTCTTCATTGTTCATCGTGTATATAATAACCCATTTCTGTAGCAGGAACTCATAGTATGCTATAATCGGGAGTCTTTAAGTTGTTTTTTTTACACGAGAAGTAGAGTTTAGATTCTCTGCCTGATCCCGAGCCTGACCCGAGCACGGCCCGACTGTCGGGCCGGGTCGGGCCGGGCTGTTATTTTCCGCCACTATCCTGGGGCCGGGCCGGGTCGGGCCGGGCCGGGCCATTTGATTTTTCTCATTACTTTATTAGCCTAATTGGGTGGGGAGAAAGCTATGCCATAATCAAAAATATTATCTGTATAGGCTATATTTAGGCCAAAGTAACAAATGTGTCCAAAACGTTACACAAGTGGGACTACAGTTACAAAATGCAACACGTGTCATGCACGGAGTCTCCTCCTCTTGCACACATCACACCGGGGCTGCTGGGCTGTATGGTGTAGCTTAAGTGCAACATGGAGCTTGAGGATGGAAAGAAAAAATTTAAAACAGGAGAATTACCTTTGAGCAAGTATGGAGGAAAGTCGGAGGTATGGAACCATTTTAAATAAGTCGTGGGCAGTGACAACATATGTGTCGGCTTTGTCGAGTGCATTAGGCTAAGTGCGACACGCTGCTCGCCTATGACAGCAAATAAAACGGGGACTTGGATGATGAACAGACACATGAAGCAGGCTCGCCGTGGCAGAAAAGATGATAGTCAGCCTTCAACGTCCTCTTTTGTTACTTCTCCAAGCATGAGGGCGAAGTAAGCCCTCACAGAGAAATGCGTTGAGTTCAAACAACTCTGAATTGTAGTTGAGAACGTCAGTTATAACGGCCCACGTATTAAAAAAGTGTTGGGTTGAAATTGGGCTCGGGCTCATAATTCCAGTTAACACAACGTGCACAGGCTCGGATTGGGTCGGGCTTGATTTTTTGGGCCAGATCTAAGCTCTAACGAGAAGTGACACAGGAAATGACATATTACTATGGGTGAGATTTTTTTGTCCCAAAAATGGATGTCTGCCAGAAACATGTGCTCCAAGTTGTTGGTGGCTGATTTTCAGCAATGAAACAAAGAAGAACAAGAGGGTTAGGGGGTGTTGTCGTTGGCACACATGTTCACACATCTTTACTATTTATACCCTGCAACAACAACTTTAGTCCGTGTTGCAAATGCAACACATAAGATCCTATTGATACAGGCAACCCTTCCATCAGGTATCCCCTCAACCCTTGTCTTGGACTCTCATTGGCTCTTGGACTCCTCGACAGGTAAAGATATTTAGTCTGCTAGATATCTGGAACGTGTCTGCGAGGCACTGGCGTGCGTTTTTGAACAGTTCACATATGGTGCTCAAGTGCCCATGTGAGAGCGCCCATTTGAGAGAGCCCAATTGAGAACGCCGAGCCAATGCCGATTTGTCCTTGGCCATAGAAAAAGCAGACTGTATATGAATTATAAAATAAAGTAGTATTCCTCTTTAAGGATTTTGGTCCAGATAAAACATCCCATTGTGTATGATAACTGCCATTTACCTCACTGTCCTCATACAATATTGCTACAATTTATCTCCTCTTTCAATTCCCCCATTTGAATTTGGTAACGCTTGAAATGGCAATTTTTTTTTTTCAATGAATAATGTGACACTGAGTGTCCCTTGAGTTTCACTTGATATTGTCTTTCTTATTTGTTCTTTCATTTGACTCCACTTGAGCATCATTTAAAAAAACAAGCACAGAGAGACTTACTTAAAACCCTCTTTCACTAATCAGCAATTCATCAGATCACTTGTCTTTGTGTTCATCCGCTTCAATAACTCTTACAACTGATGAGAGTCACCTCCAAATAATGTCTTCATCATACAAGTGTCGAGCACAGAAATCCTCACAATTCCCTGTTTCTTTCTCCTTTCTCTTCTGTCAACAGCTGACCATCTTTCAAAGTCAAATGCAGTGTCAGTTTCAATAATTAAAGCTGCTTGTATTTCAAATAGAATATTTCATTTACAAATAAAAATCATATGCGGAGCAATACCATTGGATGGACAGCTTTGCATCAATGATAGAAAAGAATAACCACACAAAGCCCATCCCCCCACCTGTGAAAGTGATTACATTTTATGATTAAAAGGAAAAATAATTGAATGCCCCTGAAAAACTCCAGTTAATATTGACATTTTCACCAGAGTGGATCTTGGTTGAAAACAACACAGATGATTCTGTTATTGTTGTAATCTTTAGATCAAAGGGAGCTTTAATAAGGCCATTATAAATACATCTGAAAATTCACTCTGATATTCAGCAAACAAATCAATACAGGATGTGCACCGTTCATTGGTCTTTTATTGCGGCACTGTAGGCCTTTGCTGAGATACCACAGCATAATGACCAAAAAACGTGGAGGGCTTCAGTGCCCCCGCTGTGTTCAAAGTCAGTCATATGCAGTGTACTTTATAATTGAAATAAAGGTAATCTCTCCATCCCTTTGAGCTGCAGCTTACATTATTCTGGTGTTGTCTGCAAGAAATGTGCAATGGCCAGGTAGTGGTAGGAGTCTATTAAAGAAAGGGAAAGCTATGGTCACCACAAAAGTCAAGTGAGAGGCTCAAGTGTCTTGCTTGCGTGCTGCTGACCCTTAAAGCGTAACTCTCGCCAAAATGCAACCTAGGTTCTTTTTGTGAATGTACCCAAGTCAAACTTTTGTTTAAACACATAATAGGATGGAAGGGCCACTTTTAAGATTTACCGTATTCTCGTTTTCGGTCAAATGACCTTTTGAATGGGAGTACTAGGGTCATTACTATGATCGCATCAAAATCGCTATTTTTAAAACACTAAGAAGGCTCGACACAACATGAAACTTTGCTCAAAGTATCACCAGGGGCTCTACACATGAACTCCAGCATTGAGAACATTGTGTACACAGAGTTTACTAAAAAGAAAGGTTTTGAACAACTCACTTTAGCAGTTGTTTCCGCTCGCCGCCGTCTTGCCAATCAAAAAGTGTTGATCTCCGAATGCAAATGAACGGACTCCATAGGAGGAAATGTCACTTATATGAGGCTCCTTTTTCAACTACAAGGTCAATATTGTTTTTCACTAACGACAAAACAACAAATTATCCATGCATTTATATGGAACTAAGCTTTTGGAGCTTTCCATCTTTACTCTCCTCCCTGTTACGTTGCATTCGGGGATCGACACTTTTTGACTGGCAAGATGGCGGCGAACGGAAACAGCTGCTAAAGTGAGTTGTTCAAAACCTTTTAGTAAACTCTGTGTACACAAACAATGTTCTCAATGCTGGAGTTCATGTGTAGACCCCCTGTGTTAGGGGCTTGTTCTTACCCAGAACGCAGAGATTTCACACAGACAATGAAAGCAGTTTGTAAAGGTTTTAATGAACAAAACAGTACTCAGATACAGTGTGGGTTTTGTCTGAGCGGGGAATCTCCTGGCTGGTCCGAGTACCGAGGCGAGCCGAGGGGGAAGGATCCAGGTCGTACGAGACTTGAGGCGGACAGGGAAGAGTTCACAGTAGTTTCCACAGGTGGAGGATAAGGCTGGACAGTAAGGCTGGAAGCTTGTAGGCACAGCGGAGGAGGCAGCAGGTCTGAGCGGTCACTGGACAGAAACACAGGGTAAGTATGAGCTCAGGAGAACAAAGACAAAAGCTAGGGTGTTCAAGACAACACGGACACAACTTGAGTAAACTGAGAACTCAGAGCCAAGTTACCACATGGGTGTAGATAACGAACTGGCGCCGAAGAGGTGATCAGCCCGGGTTTAAGTATTGCTGGAATGAATCTTGGAGATGAGCTGCAGCTGTGAGGAACGGCTGTGCAGTGTTGATTCGGACACGCCCCTTGACCTACTTTCCTCTGAACACACCTCCAGCACTCCAGGTGGAAAAACACAGATACAAGAACATCCTTCTTGTATCCTCAACGGACGCCTCCCGGCGTCCCTCTATGCCTCGGCTTGTCAGGGTGAGCTTGATGGAAGTCCTTCACGAGTTGCGGATCTAAAATAAAACTTCTGGGAATCCAGGAACGCTGCTCTGGTCCATAACCCTCCCAGTCGACAAGGTACTGGAGCCCCCTGCCCCGCCACCGAACATCCAAAAGCCTTTGGACAGTGTAGGCCGGGTGGTCGTCAATCATGCGTACAGGTGGTGGAGGATCCGCAGGCGGGCACAGAGGACTGGACGAGACAGATTTCAGTTGCGACACATGAAAGGTAGGATGACACCTCATAGTCCGTGGCAACTTTAACCGCACAGCAGAGGGATTGATAATCGAATCAATAACGAAGGGACCCAAAAACCGAGGTGCCAACTTGCGTGATTCAATCCGCAGGCGAATGTTCTTTAAAGCCACACCTGTTGTCCAGGCTGGTACTGGGGGGCTGGGGTGCGCCGATCTGCCGAACTCTTGTTCTGCTTTGTGGTCCTGAGCAACGCTTCACGGGCATCACGCCAAACCTGATGACAGCGACGTAAGTTCTCCTGAACAGAGGGAACCACCAATTCCTTCTCTTGATCAGGAAACAGAGGAGGTTGATACCCCAGCGATGCCTCGAAAGGGGATAGGCCGGTAGAAAAGGTGATTAGCGAGTTGTGGGCATACTCGATCCAGGGAAGGTGTTTCGCCCAAGAAGATGGATGCTGAGCCGCCACACAGCGAAGAGACGCTTCCAGGTCATGGTTGGCTCTCTCAGTCTGGCCGTTTGATTGTGGATGGAATTTTGCGGAGAGACACAGTCGCACCGAGAGCAGAACAAAAATCTTTCCAGACTTGAGAAATTAACTGTGGGCCTCTGTCAGAAACAATGTCTACAGGTATTCCATGGGGACGGAATACATGTAAGACTAAGAGGTCCGCTGCCTCACTGGCAGTCTGTAATTTTGGTAATGCTACATAGTGAGCAGATTTAGAGAATCTGTCCACAATGGTGAGTATTGTATCATTACCTTTGGACACAGGGAGACCAGTGACAGTCCAGGGCTATGTGTGACCAGGGACGACTAGGGACCGGAAGGGGTTGCAGCAGACCCGAGGGAGACTGGTGGGATGCTTTACCTTGGGCACAAGTGGTACATGCTGCCACGAAAGCCCGCACATCAGCTTCTGCTGACGGCCACCAAAAATGTCTTCTCAGCAACGTAAGGGTACGTTGCATCCCTGGATGGCAGGCGAAACGGGAAGAATGGACCCACTGCAACACTTCGGACTGCACAGATACAGGGACATAGAGCCGGCCAGATGGTCCATCTGCTGGTCCGGGGTCTGATACTTGGGCCGTCTTGACCAGAGATTCGATCTCCCAGCGAACTGCGGCCACAACGCAGGTAGAGGACAGGATGGACTCTGGTTCACTGGACTCAGAGATGGAAAACTGGTGGGACAAAGCATCAGGTTTTACATTGCGCGATCCTGGATGGTAAGTAAGAGTAAAGTTAAACCTACTGAAGAATATGGACCATCTGGCCTGGCGAGAGTTTAGTCTCTTAGAAGACTGGATGAAGGCCAGGTTCTTGTGGTCAGTCCATACCACAAAAGGCTGTTCCACCCCATCCAGCCAATGCCTCCATTCCTCCAGCGCCAGTTTCACGGCCAGCAACTCCCGGTTTCCCACGTCATAGTGTCTTTCTGCTGGAGACAACTTCTTGGAAAAAAAAGCACAAGGATGGAGTTTTTGATCCGTGGGGGAGCGTTGTGGTAGAACCGCGCCAACACCGGATTCTGAAGCATCCACTTCCACCACAAAAGGCAAAGAAGTATCGGGGTGAATGAGCACAGGGCAGGTGGAAAACAGTTTTTTCAGGGTACTCGTGGCTAGATCAGCTTCAGGACACCACACAAACGGAACTTTAGGGGAAGTGAGTTTGGTGAGGGGAGCAACCACCTGACTAAAGACCTGAATGAATCTCCTGTAGAAATTAGCAAACCCCAGAAAACGTTGTAGTTGTTTGCGAGTCTGGGGAATGGGCCATTCAGATACTGCCTTAATCTTGTCGGGGTCTGTTGAAACCTGTCCCTTTTCAATAATGAACCCAAGGAACTCACACTTCTCTGCTTTAACAAAAAGTTTGTTTTCCAACAGACGTTGCAGGATGAGACGGACGTGGGAAACGTGTTCTTTAAGGGACTTAAATCAGAATATCGTCCAGGTAGACGAAAACAAAATGATTTAACACGTCTCTTAGCACATCATTCACCATAGTTTGGAATATAGCTGGTGCATTTGTGAGTCCAAAAGGCATTACCAGATATTGGAAGTGTCCAAGTGGTGTACTGAAGGCTGTTTTCCACTTATCTGTTGCGTAACTTTAGCCAGTAGCTGACTGTCAATGGTTGTGACATTGATAGGGGATGGGAGTGATTTGAGGGGAATGTCAGCCTGCTTAGCCAGATTAAAGTCAATGAAGTTATCTTCTGCCCCTGAATCAATAAGAGCGGATAACGGTAGTGACAGCGTACCCAATTGGAGAGTTGCAGGGAGCGACAGACGAGGGGATGTGGGCTCAGTTACAGGAATGGGGCTCGCTAGTGTACCCACTCTCACTAATGAGCCTCCTCTTTTGGGCGTACAGGACAATTAGCGAGAAAATGGGAGGAGTTGCCACAGTACAGGCACTCACCTGCCTGTCAGCGGCGCAAGCGTTCAGCTGGGGAAAGCCGAGCCCCACCCAATTGCATGGGCTCCCCCTCATCTCTCGCAGCGGGGACAGGTGCTGCCGAGCGCTCTCTACGGGGAGAACATGAACTGGGTCTTGGTGTCCTGGAAACCCGAATGGGAACGGGTCCACTCTTCTCCCGTCTCCTCTCTCAGATCCTGTTGTCAATCTTAATAGCCAAAGAAACAAGACTATGTAGGTTACTGGGTTCATCGCGAAGAGCTAGCTCATCTTTGACAGTGTGGAATGAATCTTGGAGATGAGCTGCAGCTGTGAGGAACGGCTGTGCAGTGTTGATTCGGCCATGCCCCTTGACCTACTTTCCTCTGAACACACCTCCAGCACTCCAGGTGGAAAAACACAGATACACACACAGAGACACACAGACAAACAGAGAACAAAAACACCCAAAACAGGGCGGAGAGAGAGAGCTGCCCATAACACCCTGGTGATACTTCGAGCAAAGTTTCATGTTGTGTCGAGCCTTGTTAGTGTTTTAAAAATAGCTATTTTGATGCGATCATAGTAGTGCCCCTAGCACTCCCATTCAAAAGGCCATTTGACCGAAAACGAGAATAAGGGCAATCTTAAAAGTGGCGCTTCCGTCCAAATTATGCGTTTAAACGAAAGTTTGACTTGGGTGAATTCACAAAAAGACCCTAGGTTGCATTTTGGCGAGAGTTACACTTTAAAGGAACACGCCAACTTATTGGGACTTTAGCTTATTCACCGTATCCCCCAGAGTAAGTCCATACATACCCTTCTCATCTTCGTGCGAGTTGTAACTCTGTCCGAAGGTTCCACCGGTAGCTTAGCCTAGCACGGATCCTGAAGGTAATCGGTTCCAAATAGCCTACTGCTCCGAATAAGTGACAATGTTGTGATTTGTATAGTCACAGCGTGTACAAATAACAAGGTCACATGAGACACAGACATCTTCTAACCGTATATAAACTGGGAACTATATTCTCAGAAAGGCGAAGCACTGCTACTTCTGCTACTTGGGCGGAGTGATATGCTTTGCAGCACCTGAGAAGCCCCGAGCAGATCAGCAATGCTTCGCCTTTCTGAGAATATAGTTCCCAGTTTATATACGGTTATAAGATGTCTGTGTCTCATGTGATGAGATATACATCACATGAGATGATATTTGTACACGCTGTGACTATATAAATCACAACATGCAAATAGGAAAATGTTGGCGTTATGTTGTCACTTATTCGGAGCAGTAGGCTAGTTGGAACCGATTACCTTCAGGATCCGTGCTAGGCTAAGCTAACGGTGGAACCGTCGGACAGAGTTATAACACACACGGAGATGAGAGGGGTATGTATGGACTTATCTAACTCTGGGGGATACGGTGAATAAGCTAAAGTCCCAATAAGTCACTGTGTTCCTTTAAGTGTTAGTGCATGTGTTAGTTTTTAACCACTGTATTTTTGTGTGAATAAAAAATAAGTTAAATAATGTATACATGGCTATGGAAGTGGGCAGTATGGATGAAATTCATATTCGATTTGTCAATACATATTGTGAAAGTGTACATTTTCTGGAACATTAATTGAGAAGCTGTTTATGGATAACACCAGACAGGAAAGATAATGCAGTCCTGTTCACCCCTGATATTTCTTTTTTTACCAGAAACTCCCTCTTATATTAGAGTGTTAAAAATATTCTGCTCTCTTTTATCATCTTTTGACTTTGCTCTCACTGCCCACTGCAGCCCTCTGGAGTCACCGTCCCCATTCAGCAAACCTGGTGTCCCGGAGGGGGCTTTTAGGCCGCGCTCCTACACTGAGGGGCCTGCAGCTCATAAATATTGCAGAGGAATAAAGTAGGCTGGTGGTCAGGACAGGCGTACTGAAGCCTAATCAACCATCACCTTGCTCCAAACGAGAACAGTAACAGGGATATTGATTTAGAGATACACTTTGCCATGACTGTTTAATAAATAATGAGGAAATATATGCGTTATTGCACATCCTAAAGATGTTTACCAATGGTACAGGAGATCTGATAACGTGCCATGCTGGTCTTCAAGCCTGAGATGTCAGTCAGTCAGTGTAGAACACCACAGCTCTTGGTGTGTCTTGGACAGTTTTAACACAAGTAAAGGATTCAGGATTTCTACACGGGAATGGCTATATAAAACAGTAACACTTTATTTTAAGAGTCCGTAATTTCTCACTAATGTCCTCGGAAGGTTCCTAGAAAGAGCCATGTAATCTGGTACTAATAATTAGGAAAATAGAAACAGAGTTTTGAGAGAGTGTTTTGAGTTTAAAAGCAGTAGTTGATTTCCAGATGAATCTCCTTTAAATAACTCATCCCCTTAAATAAAATTGGCAAGAAATATGATTAAAAAACTAACGTAATAAATACAATATGGAAAGTTTGAAAATGATACGTTCTATACTCATAATAGGTCAACTGAAAACGTACAGATCTTTATAATAATGTATGTTTAACTGTGATGTGAGTGTCATATCCGCCAGTCATTAACACCTAACTACACATGCCACCAAAATCAATCTTTATCCAAAATAAGTGTTGCAAAAGAGCAGTCATGTTATAATCAGGATAGTCTTATGTCTGTACAGAAGTATTTAGGAAAATCTGTAAACATGTGCCTGTAATTTGTTCAGATTTATATATATATATATATATATATATATATATATATATATATATATATATATATGAACAAATTACCCAATAATTTTGTATTTTTTCTTGTCTGACAAATCTACTGACAAATATATTGCAACATGTCCAGGGAAGTTCACAGAGTGATTCTGGGAAAAGTGATAAAAAAAATCTGTTAGCCTTTAGCAATTGAACATAATTGCATAAAAGCAACAGTGTTAATAAGATATAATTAAAACCAGTCCAACATGTTCTTGTTTACAAGCTACAGGTAATATATTTAGTTCCTTTATATCCACCATAATGATCACAGTGTCAGTGTTTCTCAAATAGCAGGTGAGGACCTGATCAGGCATCTAAACCAATAATGTGTCATTGTACAGCTGAGTCATTATACCCCACAGCCACAGACAAGGTTGAGAGAAGTGATCAGCTTCCCTTCTTACCTACAGCACATGACCACTTTACACTCCTTACCTCACTATTGTGCACTGCAGTATATAATAAACCTTGTTTGAAGTACATTAACCTGGCTCACAACAATGGTAATGTGCACCCTGAGGGGGAAACCGGCGTTATTGACTTCCTGTTCCTGGAATGTTTTTCTCCTGACTGTTAACTGAACTCGTTTTAGGTTTGCAGGCATGTGTGGAAAGAGAGTGTATTAAAGGCATATCTTACTCTTTAACTGTATGAATGGGGATTGATTGTTGATTGCAGGGAGAGCTGGAACACATCTGGGCCTTAGATGAGATGGTAGAAAGCTAAATTCCTCCAACCCTAAAATACCTTGAGATTCTTAAATAACTTGGGGTCGCAATGAACATTTGCAAAAACACAAACATACTCTTCAGACATCCACAATACAATAAAGAAATAAATGAATTGATTTAGAAAAGAATTGAAGGAAATGAAAATGGTCCACAAATCATTAAGTGAAAAAGTTCCGCCTGTAATGAAAATACACACACACAAAACCAACAAATGTGTACAGTAAAACTCAGCTCAGGCCTTTTCAGGGAAGACATGTTGACATGTCACAGTAGGAAAAGTCACAGGTGTAACTAAAATGAAGGATGGCCTAATTCCATTTCGCTGCTTTAGTTTCAGGGTGCTGTATTTTGCATGCTGGGTCACTGTCATGGGACACATGAATAGAACAGAGGTTACTGGAATAAAAAAAAAAAAGTTGATGTTACAGAGCCATCGTTAATGTTATAAGTAAGACTTGTGCTTTTCCCAGTATGACAAGTCAAAATGTCTGCTGTGAAAAAGGCATATTAAGAATTTTTATGATATTCATAATAACGAGACACAGTAAGCGTGGTTAACATAGTGGAGCATGTAGCAGTTAAAGAGCCTGATAGTTCCCTCAGGAGTTGGTAGAGACCAAATACAGAGCCAAAAGAGAGTGAGTATTGGGTTTACATTCATCAGGTGGACAGAAACACGACTCAAAATAAAGGATCATGTTGCACTGTAACTGCTGGATGTGTAAATAAGCAACTGATTGATAACAAATTCCCCATATCAACTTAAAAGATGACAGTGCAATGTAAATATCAGTTAAAGGCAACATTTAGGGTTTACAGTTACAACAGCAACAGTTACAAGTTCACATTGTATTACTTTTGAGATCAAGCTAGTTGCCAATATCAAATTAGAATTATTATAGTTGTTATTAGTCCCATCAAAGGGTGAATTTACCCTTTGTGGTGGTACATTATTTAGTCATGAATATTGATTAATTATTATTCTTTTACTATTTTGACATAATAATTCCTGCTGTAGAAAGGATGAGACTACAAAAGCAACTCTTGAGGCCTCACTCATTTCTTTGACATTAACAAAACTCATATGTAAAACTCACACTTTAAACTAGTCCAGATATAGTTGAACTTTTCCCTCCAAATGTCAACTGCGAGAAATGGGTTTTGTTATGTTTGGGTTATGACACTATTAACATTGTATTATTGTCTATCTCACTGTCCACAACTATTCACTGAATACTCCTAATATGCAGAATGCAAACTGTAGCCTCCATAATGTCATCAACATTACATTAAATTACAGTATAACTGACTGTTATTGTCATTAGTGTTTTTTTCTCTTTAACTTGTGGGTGTCATTGAAATAAGAAACCAAAACCAGTGTCTTATTTTCCAGATGTTTGCAAATGATTTCCATGAATTCTACATGATGCGATTACATGACAACTTAAAGCAACACTAAATAACTTTTCCCGCTTCGGTGCCCCTACAGGTTGGAAGAGGAGTTGTCCATTACATTACATTATGAAAGTTTGCCAGATCGGGTAGCTTATCTGTAGTTCAAATGAACTGGACGATGTAATGTAATGGACAATTTTGCTTCCAACCTGTAGGGGGACCGAAGCAGGAAAAGTTTTTAGTGTTGCTTTAATGTGATATTTCCTAAAGTGAGATACCCAAACCTGCATTGTGTTAGTCAGGTTTATTTCCTTTGATAAATGTCTCAACCAGTTTTCAGTATTTCTATTATGGGATTGAAGTTACCTAAAGGAAAAAGCATTTATTTGTTTTATTATTTACTTTTTCACTTTAAGTAACTTAAACAAACTAATGTTGTTTGTTAGATTTTGAAAAGCACTACATATTCATGAACCTTACAGTAATAAAGGGTACATTTGTGTAAAACTTTGAAGAAGAAACCCAACCACTCTGCTTTGGAAAATAAACTTTTACATTAATTCACGCTCTCAGAGCAAATAGATGAGGAGACAAGCTTTTGGGAAGGTTACATCCACAGAGCTGTTTATCAAAATAAGCAGCCAGTCCAGAGTGGTCAGCCTATTGATTGTCCGCCAAATATAATCTGTTTCATCATCATAAATCTGTGTCTGACATCTGCACAAAGCCCCATTTTAGCCAAACACTGCCAAGTAAGGCTGTTTATTCACTGATGGTCTGATAGTCTCCATGACAACGCTCACTACAATTAGACAACTGTAATCCCGCCTTCAAACATGCACACAGTTAATTATTTCAGCACAAAGTGAGAGGCGAAATGCAGAGAGGGGAGATAGCATGCAACTGTGGAATCCTGGTCTGCTGCTGTGAGACCGCCTCATGCAGTGTGTGTTTGTGTGTATGTGTGTGTGTGTGTGTGTGTGTGTGTGTGTGTGTGTGTGTGTGTGTGTGTGTGCGTGTGTGCGTACATGTGCGTGTGTGTGTGTGTGTGTGTGTGTGTGTGTGTGTGTGTGTGTGTGGGTGTGTGTGTGTAGACTCTGAACACAGCACAGCCGGCCTTTAATGAAGACCAAACGAAAACTGAATAATAAGAAATGAGGGATGATATTGAGAAATAAAAACAAAAGTGCACCCAGAAGTCTTTGTTAGTATTAGCTGTCATTTATGTAATTTAAGTAGTGTACTGATACAATTTTGAGGTGCTTGTATTTTACTTGAGTATTTACACTTTCTGCTACTTTATACTACTGCACTTAATTTATTTCAGTATAGTCACTAGTTACTTTGCAGATTTAGAATAATAATACAAAACAAATAAATTGTGAGTTTTATTACAGGTAAAGCTAAGATTTACCTGTTATTTGGTACACTTGTACAGTTTGGGGTGCCAAACATTTTTAGAAAGTGAGAAATCGCACCTCCTGACAGCCATGGCAGCCATTTTACTTTCCGCCATAACCGAATTATGTGTTTCTCCTGAATCAAACATGTTAACACCGAATGGGTGATGTCTACCCCTATGTTTTTGATGGTCCAGGATTACAATGATACCAAATACAACATCATAAACTGTTAATGTAAACTGTAAAAAGTTAATGGTGCATTTAGTGACATTGAAGAAGGAAATTACAGTATCAGAGAACTTAGGCTAGACTTTAGATTATCATGTCTGTTGCATGCATGTTGTGTAAAGTTTTGAACATGTAATTCTTTTGTTCATAAACCGTGATGATACAGTGACTGAAAGTAATGGAAAAGTATTTAATATGACCTTAACAACTAAGCTTAAAAAGAAACAATTTACTATAAATATATAACTAAACTATAAATATAAACTAAACTTTTATGTTTTGTTGCGTTGTTGAGAAGCATGACAAAGGAACTTTACTTGGGTTTTAAAGAGCAACAGCATTAATTTAGAGACACACTGGATGGACCCACTTGCCTGTAGAAGAGTTGTCCACAATGGTCTGTAATCGCATGGGTCCATCAGCCCATCCAGTCTGTTGGAGATGGCATATTTGATGCCACCTTCTGGCTTGTCCCTAACAGTGTCCTACTTGGTACACTGGTGCAGTACATTCTTACTGTCACCCTGCGCAATGTGGACACAGATGTTCTGGTCCCAGCTATTACCCATGTGTCAGAGCTGCACATTGAGGAGCTGTGGGTGGCATTTGGGACTTGCAAGAGCTTAAGATACATACCTGCCCAGCGGATTTCCAAGTCTTTGGGTCCTGACAAATCCAAGGCCCTTCCTGTGTGCCAGCCAATAACAGCATGCAGGGTCTGATCCCGAGGCACAAGGCACTTAAGCATCTGTATGATACCAAGCAGTGGTGCATTCACTCTCTGCATTCACACAAAATCAGGCAACCTTCATGGTTGTGCAGAGGTGTGCGAAGGTGTGTGTGTGTTTATGTGTGCTTTAGAACATAACCGCCTTAACATAATCAGAAAATAAAGTTCCTCGCATTGCCAGCCCTATCTCCACAGTGATGTGGGTTGTTTGCATTTCTTCAAACCAATTACAATTGTCTTGGGCAGCAGTAAGCTCAAGATGCAGCAACGGTGGCTCCGCTAAATGACCTCGGAAAGGAACTTGTTTTGGAACATTTGCACCCCGCAAAATAAAACACCACAATACTAAATAAGGTCAACTGTTACACACAATACAGTAACGTGAGCTATTTAAATTAGTAGGATACATGATTAAACCTAATTTGTTCTTACCAGTGTATTGCCGTGTGTACTTCGTCCACAGCAATCCCACCAATCGGTCCCAGTTACAGAGGAAATGCAGTAGACATATTCTTTATAACTCTTTACAATCATTCCCTAAAAGAACCCATTAGGCATGCCTTGTTGCATGTTCTAAATCTTCTTCAAAATTTCAGAATGTAGCTTGCTAGCTCAAAGTTTGTTGTTGTTTCCAGGAGGGAACAGAGTTTGAAAACGGTAACAAAAAGAGAGAGCGGAAGGAGAGGGTGAGGCAACTATCCTGGAAATGTTGATCCAGACTATGTTCTCGCTAACGTGGCGCCCTCTTTTCATTCACTCTAGCTTGCTAGTTATTCACCCTGTTGGCAGTGCATCCCACCACATCGCATCTTTTAGGCATTTTTCTGTTATTTACTAGCAGACGGAGTTGACGGAATTGGAACCTTTACGCATTACAAAGTCAATGAAGAGCGATGAATTGTTTTCCCCTCCGTTTTCGGTGGGACTTAATTGTGCTCTTTCGCTATACTGTTCTATTCTTTACAGTCACTGTATCATCAGGGTTAATGAACAAAAGGATTACATTAAAAACTGCTGCACGCATGCAACAGACATTATAATCTAAAGTCTAGTTTTTGCGATGGCTCACTTTCTGAAAATGTTTGACACCCCAAACTGTACAAGTGTACCAAATTCTATGCTTTTATGAAAAAGTGAACATTTCACCTCAAAGTTGGCACATATCATCCGGTCTATACAAGGAGATACTTGAGTACCCAGCAGTATATAAAGCAGTTATAATTAGCACCTTTGCAGCTACAAGATTAAAGTGATGTACACATGAATGCATCTTTAAGTATAATACAATACTATTATTCTGAAATGGGCCATTCTGCATAATTAGTAGCCTGCTTTGACGTCTGGTTTTAAGTATCTTTTTATGTTAATATATTAGACTTTTTACTTAAGTAAACTTTTGAATGCAGGACTTTTATTTGTAGTTTTTGTTTTATTATTTGAGTATGTCTACACTGTGCTATTGTTTTACTTAAATAAAAGATCTGTCCTCCACCATTGAACACCACACTTCCAGTTTGTGATGCAGGAGTTATACATTTGTCTAACCTAATAACACCCTTAACGACCACAGAAAACCATATATATTACTATGAACCATCTGGACCACGGAAAATTAACCATCATCTGTAATTAAGAAGTAAATGATTACATAGATAACTGTTTTCAAAGACTTAGTACTCCCTGACTGATAAATTAACCTCCATGTGTAAGATCAGAGTGCCCCTTTAAGGATCAAAATGTAATGCTTCAAACTCCTTCTCTAACTCCCTCTCTTCATCTATTGAGTATCTCTAGTCTGTCATTGATATTGATTTAATAAGGAAGATCGATAAAGAATAATGTCTTTTACCTGGATTTAATTAATCCGAGTACTTTCTGAAAAGAAGCCCCTAACATTTTGTACATTCAATCGATTAAGCATAAACTCCTCCATTAAAGAAATATTGTGCAGCTCAGATAAAGTGAAAACCAGGAATGAGAGATGATGAATGAAATGCCGTCAATGAGGTCTATTGACGGAATAGACCTCATTGACGGCATTTTATTCATCATCTCATGTCAGGTTGTGTTTTCTCAGTTGTTAACTGTTCATGTGTTCACGTTATTCCACAGAATACAGCACCACATGCTTCTTCTTTCCTCCACAACCTGCTTTCTTCAAATGTTGACTCAGACAGTGCCCCTATTCCCAGCAGGCCCTTCAACAAGCACCATTTGCTCCTGCTCATACCATGTTAACAGGAAAAACTCATTTGCCATGTATTGTTAAAATTTTTATTAATAGCAATTTATGTCACTCAGTCAGAGCCTCTGCAGAAAAATAAAACATGTGGGCCTTGTACAAATCTATCACTCAACTTGTCAAAAAAATTTGTTCTCATACAATATAAATAGGCCTTGAGTCTGTGGGTAGAGAGATGGGATCTGTTTCTGTGAGGGCGACGGGCTGGCTGTTTAGAGACTCCCAGTAAAACAGGTCATGCTGTTCACATCATGAAGCCTCAATCACAAACAAATGTTTTATTTAAAGAGCCAAAGCGTTGTTTACTCCAGTCTGCTTACTCTCTTTCCCTTCTCTTCCTCTCCCGCTCGGGTGTGCTCTGTGTGATCAGCACATTTGAATGCTGGAAGCATGCTAAGAGGAAACAAAAACACTCCTGACAGGAAGCTCTACCCTGTCACGTAAAGGAACAAATAGGTAGGCATGTAGCTAAGTGAACAAATTGCGCCGACACAGTTTATTAAAGGAAGCATTCAGGGAGTACAAATGTGTGAACCGTTGCAGAACTCGCAACAGCTGTAAATAACCTCAGCAGTGCTTGTTTGCTGAGTGGGAGGGTACATCTGAGTAAAGTTCACAAGAAGTGTTGGCTTTTACTGTATTTGTCATTGATAAATATGGAAGGTTGATGTGCTGCTGTCGTCTGAGGTATTGTCAGAATCTGTCAAGTTATTATGAGTCTACTGAAGGGTCTCTGCCGGCTCAAAGTCCTCTCTGTTGTCCTATCGACTGCATCTGTGACCGAAAGCCGATTCTATTGACAAAATCAGCAGAGGAGGGGTCTACTATCAGCATTAATCTATAACTATGGTTCCATAATTCATCAAGGTTGTTGTCTCCTTAAAGGATAATTCCTTCTAAAAATGTATACTGCATAGCATACTACTCTTTTGCAACAACAAATATGTTTTGAGAGAATTGTAATGCTTGTAAAAAAGCTTCAAAAACATGGGAAAAAACATCAAAAATGTCAAAAAATGCAAAGAAAAAAATCAACTAAAACATTGGAAAGAGTGACAAAAAACTTGGAAAAAGGCTTCAAAAACATTTGGGAAACGACAAAAGTGTTGAAAAGAAGACCAAAACGTTGAAACAAAACATTGCAAGGTCGACGGGAAGACAACACAAGGGTTAAGCTACGAAGCCAGAAAGCGGTTAGCTTAACTGATCGTCACTATGAGGTTGCCAGGCAACCAGAGGAGACTCAAGGAAGTCACTCTATCCGGCCCAGAAATAGTACAGCACATAACCAAGGGGGTAAGCTTCTCCTCGGAACGCGTAGCGCCTATAGCGCCATTTTGATGATACCAAGCCATCACCTCCCGTTAGCATTCCATTGACTGCCATTCATTTTGGTGCCACTTTGACGGCGAATAACTTTACATCTGAAACGTTTAAAGACTCTATTTGTCCATTGTTTATTTCTAAAGAAACACGACAATGTATAAAAGGTTCCATTACCTTGTATCTCACATTATGGCTCCGTAGCAGACGTTTTCATAAAAATAGGCTAACGATTGTATCATAACCACGCGACTTACTGTCGCGCACAGTAGAGAAATTACCGTACAGTACAGGAGAAGCTCGCAGCCAGTTTCGACTCACATTAGCTGTTTAAGTTTAATTATTAATGTTAACTAGCATTTTACTTAGTAATTATTAGCCTGTGCCTATGTTATCTCCTTACATATATATATATATATATATATATATATATATATATATATATAGATAGAGAGAGAGCTTGTTTTATGATTCATGAGGAGTGTACCGTTTTATTGTATTAATAACTGGCACTTTTTGAAGTATTTAATGTGTCAACTCTAACTGATTCTTGCTTACTCATTACATGGCGTTAGTAGTTTTAAGGAGTAAGAGTTGCTATACATATTCAGGGGAGCGCAAGGACGGGTGGTATTTGTGATCTTATGCGGTGGGCCGGTCTGGGCCAAAATGCCAGGTCTGATTTTTGGTCCCAGACAGTCCGTCCCTGTCGATGACATCATTGATGATTTTGCGTCAAGGAAGGCCAGAGAGGTCAGGTTTTAGTTTTAGTTTGTGTTTTCTGTTCTTAGTGCTATAGTGTAGTGTAGTGTAGTGTTTTCACCGGAAAAGTGCCTCTAATATCCTTCACTGGTCTCTGTCCAGAGCAACGGGATCTGTTGGTCCATTTTATATATGTCAATGCACATAACCTACCATCAAACCACAATTTGGCTTTTTACACTAACAAGCTTCTGGCTGTAGCTTAATTTTTACTGTACAGACATGAGAGAGGTATCAATTGTTTTATTTTACTCTGCTAGAAAGCGAAAAAGCACATTTCTTAAAATGTCAAACTATTATAACATTTTTATAGTTATGTTTAGGCGACTCAAAGGACTTGGTTAGGAAGGTTAAGAAAACATTGTCATCTGGATTAAATATTGAAAACGTTAACTGTGGCACAAGAAAGGATTTGTAAACTTCTTCAATATTTGACAAATGATCTTTCCCTCCCCTTAACCAAAGTGCTTTCATTGCCTAAACCCAACCACATGCAGGACATGAACCCTGGTCTCCGGTGTCAAAATCCTGCATTCTGCACGCCCACATCAATCGGAGCACTACGTACAATTACATGTTCTCCAGAATACCATTTAGCAGGATATAAACAGACAGAGGTGGAAAAATGAGCTCTCCACTGGAAACAGTCACAGACCAACGACCCGTTTGTAACCTTGACTGACTACATTTATTGTAGCTGTGCGTGCTCACAATTTTTTTGTGCAATGAGGGATTCTTATCAACATAAGGTGCACTCAATTTTGACTTCACCTCCAAATAAAATGTTTTTTTGATTATCTGGCTAAACCTTTGGATTGTTTAAAACCTGTTTGATCATTTGATTGCCCATGTTTTTTGCCGCAACATGGCTTTTTTGTTGTTCCCATATTTTAGCAATTACTAGTGAGTACAATGGTAACACAAGACCCACAAAATATCCACATTTTTACTGGTTCTGATGTGTGTGTTTTCACACATTTTCACACACCTTTAGCCCCTCAAAAATGTGATTCATCTGGGAGAATAATAATAATATTAGTAATATTCCTAGCTATTTCAATAGGGCCTTTGTCGACCGAAGTTGTCGGTGCTCCGGCCCTAACAACTAATATAGCCTAAATGATGGCCAAGTTTATGAAAGTAAGACCTAAGTTGTAACAAACCTGAATCTTCCTTTAACCAGCACTATAACCTGCACTGTACTTTGTGTTCATGTTCAGTGAGTTGCTACTTTGATGATTTTCATTTTAAAATACAACTATCTATCTATCTATTACTCAGAAGCACATTAACGGCAAGTGTTTCATTAGTGCGGCTGTTGTTGTTTTTCACACTGGAAGGCTCCTGTTTTGCATATGATGAGATGATTGTGTGTGTGAGCGGGAGGGACTGAGTGGTGCTTAATGTGGTGGACAGTGATCAGCGCCGCACCCCCCCTCAGGACTGCAGGCCATCTCATTTACATTCCCCCCTCCATTTGTGGACAGAGCGCTGCAAATCTAACGCTGCTCCACGCTTCCTGCCTGCAGCACCCACCCAATATGTGCTTGCGTGTGTGTGCCACTGCCAAGTCAGCCAAGGAGGATTTTGCACAGGTTAAAGCCTCTAAATGAAAGCAGTTATTCTCATGACTAATTCATGAGATGCTGAATTATGGCTGACAAACAAGAGACATTTAAGCATGACAAGCAAAATGAGGCATAAAAGCTTGTATTCTGAGAGTTGCAAAATGAGATGATTGAGGGAAGTGTGGGAGCTGTTCCTCAGTGCAGTGTAAAATCAGACTGACCTGGTCAAATACAACTACACACTCCATCCTTGGGCTTTTGATGTGTTTGGTTCCCCTCTGCTCTAAACCCCCACTAACACAGAAAACATGTGTTTTGTAGCTGCAGGCCAGGAAGATGGAGTGAACGCGAGAGAGAAAGGGGGGGAGGGGGGAGTGGCAGGCAGGGGTGCCATTCTGCTGGCTAGAGTCCGGCTCTTCACATGTCCTCCTCCAGCACTCACAACAGCACCATACAGTGAGACAAAAGGTGAAGGGTAGGCAGGACACACACACACACACACACACACACACACACACACACACACACACACACACACACACACACACACACACACACACACACACACAAACACACAGAGGAAGATTTCTACCCACCTTTTCCCCCATCTCCCTCTTCATCTGCCACTCTCTTCACTTCAACCCCCTGCATCCCCACCAACCAACCTGCATTCATTCTCAAGCAAGAGATGTGAAGGTTAACCTGCCTCTCATCCCGCCTTAAACTACAACAAAAGAAACGTGGAGTGTTAGTGCCGCTTTTGTATAGATCTAAAGATGTCGGCGCGCATAAACCCAGTGTCTATCTTGATCATGCAGGAGGTTGACGTGAGAGAAAATAGCACTTCAAATGAAATGCTACACAGCACTGGCGACAATTTGCGGGGAGTTTCTGCAAACTGTGATCACATGTGTTAAACACAGACCCCTTGACATTTCAGATGGATGGTTTGTTTGAGCTTAGATCAATGCTGCGGGCAAAGAAGAGAAAAGAAGAAAAAAGGATAGAACACACTGAAGACTTTTTTTGTTTTGCTTTACCGTCTGTTATTTACCTGCTAAGCAAACATGTCATAATGTTTGCAGTAAAACTTATTCTGACAGCAATTGCCCTAGAGGCTGGGAACAATTCTTCCCTCAGGGCAAAAAACATCATTCATATTATTATTGTTTGAGTATTTCCCCCCTTTTTCCGTTAATTCAAAGGAGTTCTATTTACAACACGGATCTACATGTCTACAGTATTGACTGAATAATTTCTAGAGTGTGAATATGCAAATAGCCGCTCAAACGTTAGAAAATACATGCCCTAGGTGCAGTTATGTAAATTGTCTTTGGTTATCCATTCAGTTATTCACCCTTGTATTCGCTCATGCATTCATTTGTCATATTAGGGGCTGGCGGTGATGCCCTGAAAGCGGCCAGCTCTCTCTGCAGGCTCTGTGGACAGACAATGGGCAGGGAGAAAATCCCAATCTCCAGAGTTGTGCTGCAAGTTGACCCACTCACAGCACACAACACCATATGAAGAGAGCTTGCACACCAGTACACAACAAAGAGCAAGAGCCACTGCACACACACATGCCTAGGCACACACATAACACACACACACACACACACACACACACACACACACACACACACACACACACACACACACACACACACACACACACACATACACACACACACCCTTGACCTCATACACACACATACTGTACATGAGAACTTTCTTGTTTCCTGGTGTAAGTCACACACACACACACACACACACACACACACACACACACACACACACACACACACACACACACACACACACAAACACACAAATACTTTTATTTTTCAGATCTTTTCAGGAAATGTGAATGAAATGACACTCTAAATCAAAAATGTCATTGAATCCCTGCTGCTTAATATGAAGAAAAATTTGGTTTTGAAAAGCAATATTAGACAATAAAGCTCACACTGTTCATGAGAAACACTGATGTGGTAAATGATGCAATCTGCCGCCGCTCCAGGACCTATATGCCACCAGGACTCTGAAGCGTGCTGGAAAGATTGTGGCCTACCCCTCCCACCCAGGCAACAAACTCTTTGAGACACTCCCCTCTGGCAGGAGGCCGAGGTCCATCAGGACCAAAACCTCACGTCACAAGGACAGTTTTTTCCCCTCCGTCACTAGCCTTATAAACAACGCCCGGAAACCACCCTGACTCTCTCCACACCCCCCCTCTGGCTCTACATGCCACTTTACTTAATCTGCTCTTTTTATCTTAATTCTTACTCTCTTATTTTTAATACATTCTGTGTGTGTGTATATATATACATATATTTATACTTATATTGTTTGTTCTGTTTAACCTGTTTGTTTAACTTATTTTAGAGAATGTGTGACATGCACCTACAACACCAAAACAAATTCCTTGTATGTGTAAAAAACGTACTTGGCAATAAAGCTTTTCTGATTCTGATTCTGATTCAGATTCTGATGATGGAGGAAAGAGATGCAAGTTGTTCAAAGTAGATCAAAAACAAAGTTGTACACCCTCAGGCATGTCTTTACTTTCCGTGCTTAAGTAAATGTTGCCCTTCATGTTTTTGTGCCAATGCGAATATATACATTAACCCATAAATACATTTCTTAAGAGCACATGGGTGGGTCACTCCAAGGATTGATTTCCACGAGGACTGACGTGAAAAATGTACACATAATGTTGGGAACACCTGGTTCTGATCAGACTTTTGACCTCCACGTAACCTGCAATCACCAATTTTGAGCTTGCTTCCATATGAAGCGGGAGTGCGGTATTAAAGGTGACATGCAAAAAAAAATATATAAAGAAAAAGAAAAAAAGAAAGCTTAGAAAAATAAAGTACGGAACTGTATTGTGTCATAACCGGCCAGTCACGGTGAGATATTTTCATTCCTGAATAGCTTCACTGTGTAATGTGTGTGTGTGTGTGTGTGTGTGTGTGTGTGTGTGTGTGTGTGTGTGTGTGTGTGTGTGTGTGTGTGTGTTCAGGTGGGTGTTTTATTATTTCTTTCTCCCACCTCCATCCCCTCTCCTGCATACACTCCCATTCATTAGGACTCATGCATTAAGGCTAAGGTGGTATTGATTTAGAAAAGCAAGAAGAGCATAGCTGCCATATGGGTTTACTGTACTGGCTAATATTCAGTCCCAAACCATGAAACAAAACAACAAAACCACAAACTGATGTTGTAACATTACACACCATACGCCGAGGCTGTAGTCTGATATAAAGCGTTGCTGGAGGGTGAGAGCGCGTCCCGTTGCGACACCCAGGGTAACTTAGAGATATGTTTAGCAGAGGAACAAAGAACAGGAAGGAAATGCAGAAGACACACTGAGCAAAGAAAAACATTTTTAAACACGACAGCAAAACACACCCTCCTCCAATCTTCAGTATTAACTAAGGGAGTTACAGTAATGAGTTCAGCAATTTCCACTGTTAATGTTATTGTTATTTTCTTTCAATTTGAAATGTCTTTACCTGGTGTTTTGTCATCTTGTGACATACTTTGCATGGCTCAGCTCAGTTGAGCATTTATATTTGCATGGAAGCTGCCAATAGTAGTCATATTTTACTGATGAGGGCAAAACATCCAAAAAAAGCCAAAAGACTTTGAAATGCCACTTTATACTTTTACTCTAAGTGCACATTATAGTGCACATTTCAGTTTATTCAGCTGTACATGAGAAATAAAAATTCCACCAACTCAAGTAACTCCAACAGTACAATGCTACTTACACATTAATGCATCAGGAATAATAATTCTGTAATATCATACAGCAGTAGAACACTAGCTGCATTGAGTATTTTTTTTACTTTTGTTACTACACAATTGCACTTTTCAAAACAGGGCTATTACTTGAACAGTATTTTTTACAGTGTGCTATTGCTGTTTTAACTCAAGTAAATTATCTGAATACGTTCTCTACCACTGTGTGAAAGCTTCTGAAATCCACAGACGTGACTTTAGCAGCTCCTAAAGGCAAAGTAAACAACTGACACCCCTTAAGATGTTTAGTTTGAATAACACTCTCACATCTGTCATATGGACAGGATGATATGACACCAAATGGCCACTGAAAAAGAACGGCTATCACACCTGGGACTGTTGTTCTGGTGTTCGCACTGGGTTCTGTTTGTGCGTGTTGCCGTGTCTGTTAGCACTGTATGCACTTTCATCTACCCTAATCCCTTATGCAACTTTTTAACTTAAATCTATTTATTTATTTTAACCTTGTTAATGACTGTTTTTAATGACGTGTTATGCCATCAATGCGGATCTCTTAAACTGCTTTTTGTTGTCTGTAAAGCAATGACAAATAAACTATTCTATTCTGTTCTATTCTATTCTATAACTGCACCTCCTGGACTCATAGGATATCCTCTATCAGCAGTGGAGTCACACACAGACATAGTACGACACAGTCCTACATCTCCAAAGTGCACCTGCTTGAATGCTAATAAAATTAATGTTTCTCAGATTTTTGAAGTACATTTTCCATTTCCTGTTCGTGGTGGTATGTGTGTACAGTGGAAGAATTGAAATAAGGACAATCAGCTTTTCATTTGAAACTTGTAAATACAGGCACTTTCACCTCTCTTGTAGGGAGTGCTTTTTATCCCCTATAAGTGCAATTCGTCCCTGTGTGTCGGTGCATCCTCCACACGCAGGGCCTGAAAACGCTCCATGCTCCATGTTTGGGTAAACTGCGTAACAAATTGGAGAAAAAAGGCTGGAGTGGGAGACACAGAGTAAACTCCCTCTTGGACAATACCATGCTGTATTATTAAACAACAGCATAGGTCCTGGCGTTGTAACCTGCTAAAATGGGGCAACATGCTCATGGATGATATCAAGGTGACTGAACACACACAGCGCAGCAAGCCAGCTGCTGTTCAGGCAGCATGGTGGGGCTCACGCTGTGGACTAGGTGCCTGGCTGCATAATTGGGAATTATTAAACATGGCTCTTGCAGCGAGGTGATCATGAAATTGTATTTCCAGTCTTGAGGGATGAAAGTAAGAATTAAAATGTTACCGTTTGTTAGGGAGAGAGAAAAACATATTGAAGAGTCTTGTCCTAAACCTCCCATGATTCAATTTCTTTTAAGAAACAAAGGAAATGCATTTGGACAAGCGGGGAGATGGATGATACAGACTGCTGTCGGAAATTGTGGATTGTTGTAAATTGCAATCTGGATAAATATTTCAGTGGCAACTGGACCAACATGATGAAACGCAGGACGAGATGTCCATTTCTCTACAAGTGAAATAAGCAAACAGCTTCAAAGACAAACTAAGAGTAAAATGAGAGAATGACAAGATTCTTAACGTTGTCAGCTCAATAAACCTGATCTTTAAAATCACATATCTAAAAATAAATAGCTTACCTTCTTCATATGCTATATATTATTAGGCAGGAGTTCTGCTTTATAGTCTATGAACAGGCCAGACCATGAACAATGGTTCAAATTAAAGGTTATTATGATATAAAAGTACAAATAAACAAATACAACAAAACAACATATAAAATATATTTTCTTTTTCCTTTTTATACAAGAGCACATATTTCTTTGGGTCATTTCTACCTTTTAGACATTAAAAATTAAAGGTGTCAAGAGGGTTTTACCACTGACCTGGTCTTTTTGAGCAATAAAAAGCATATATATATATATGAATATATGAAAATTAGGGCTGTCAATCGATTAAAAAATGTAATCTAATTAATTACATACTCTGTGATTAATTAATCGAAATTAATTGCATACATAATTAACGGTGCCTGAACCGATACTTTTTAAGAAAGTAAAAAAAGAAAAGAAAAAAAGAAGGTACTAAACAACAGTTGGTGATATTAAAGAATGGCTTGTTTATTGCTAAGGCCATATGGTCAAAATGAAATGATTTAATAATAATGTATAACAATAACAATAACTAATTTCAGTAGTAAATTGCTGTTGAACCATCAGATGGGAAAAGGACATTTACAATAACTTCAAATGCACCACGAGGCTGTAGTTTACCAGTTTCATTGTCTGTGTTGTTTCTCCGACGGCAGCTGCAGATTGTTACATACCGGTGTTGAATCCTCTACAGTAAAACACAGTCAAACTTAACACCGTTTAGCGTTAGCTGTCAGCATTTTAACCGTGTTTAATCCAGCTACTAGCTAGCGGTAGGCTAACGTTAGCTGCTGTTGAGTATTGTGTTAACTAGCTAGCAGTAGGCTAACGTTAGCTGCTGTTGAGTATTATATTAACTAGCTAGCAGTAGGCTAACGTTAGCTGCTGTTGAGTATTGTGTTAACTAGCTAGCGGTAGGCTAACATTAGCTACTGTTGAGTATTGTGTTAACTAGCGTCACATGCAGCGGTGTTTGTGTTTCCTGTAACGTCTGTTTCAGAGCAGCAGAGAGAAGCACAGACATATCAGTGGCACCAGATTTTCGTCTGTTTGCAAACGTCAATATGGAATGGATTAATCTGCGTTCATTTTCTTAACGCGTTAATTTCGATTAATTAATATGAGAAAAAATAACGCGTTAAAAAAATTATTTTGACAGTCCTAATGAAAATACATGAAAATAAATGTGTTTTTTTTCATTGTTATTTCCAAGTGGTTCGAATTTCCTTTGTATGTCAATTTTCCACCACTATATTTATTAATGTGATGGAACAGACATGATTGAATTATTTTGTTACTACTACTAGTAGGTTAGGTTGAGAAAAAGATGATGGTTTGTTACATAATTTAAGTTACTTATGCAAGTTAACAAAGTACATGAACGAGTCAATATTGACTTTTGGGGACGCATTCAGCCCCAACAAAAACGTAGAACTATGTTTATTCAAAATGAAACAGTGTTGCATTGAACACCCTGTTCTGTTATTCTGCACTGCCGTTTTAATACGACAGGGTTTGTACAAGCTGGTGATTGGGTAACACCTTCCACACACCCACCAAATGAAAGAAAACCTCAAAGCCTGTTGCACAACTGTTTTTTGGTGTACACCATAGCACCGTTAAACCGTTTCAACTGTAGGAAAATGGTGCACACTGTTTTCAATTTGAACATGCCCTTGGTTTCGGGCACACGGGACATGATATGTCAAAGACAAATGGAATTCGGGACAAATTACGCTTCCCTCGAAACATAACTGAGAATGCATTCTCGCTCTATGGTAGCACATTTTTTAGGAGACAGCACTGAACGAGACATCGAGTAAAACATCAAAAGTGACGTCAGACTCCAATCTGACTGTCCAGACTTAGGTCCTGTTTGTTTAAAGATTATTTTTTTGGGGCGTTTCCGCCTTTAACAGGACAGCTAGGTGAGAAAGACATGCAGGAAATCGTCACAGGCCGGATTCAAACCCTGGAACTCTGCATTGAGGCATAAACCTCTCAGTACATGTGCTCCTGCTCTACCCACTGAGCCAACCCGGCCACGGAATTAGGTTGGATTTTAAAGGTATGGTTCAGAGTAATTTCACCCTAGGGTCCTTTGCACCATGACCTCGAGCCAAACACAAAAATATCTGATTTGGGTCACTTTGTACTGCAGTACTGTGTTTTTTTTCCCCCTGCTGATTTACTTGAATTCACCTTTTTACCAAGAAAATTCCGATGTAAAATTCATGCTGCTCACCAGTGCTGTTTGACATTTCACTATATACTGTTTTATCTACCATAGCATGCCATTTCCATCACACAATATGGAGTATTGTATGTACAGTATAGAAATAGGAATTTCAGTTTTTGCTAATAAGAGAATTGTAGTTATGGTTAAAATAAATTCATAGAACTTAACATTATGTAGTGTATATAATTGTCACTTAAACTGTCAGACTTCATTGAATTATTATTAAGCTCTAATAAAACAACTATCAAAATTGTTTCACACCGTAAAATCAATTAACAACTAACATTGTGAAAGTCATGAGAGTTTGTAAAAAAATCTTTAGGTATAATCTAGTGTTGCGTCGATATCCTTACAATATCATCATACAAACTTCTGTGGGGATTTCCTCTGAATGTTTAAATACAATGACAAAAATATCTATATAACCAAAATAAGTTATAGAATTACATTCAAATTAAGTTAAGGTGTTGCATATATTATGTATTACATACATGCATTAGACCACAAATGTCAACAATTACAAATAAAACAACCAACTTTCCTCTGTTCATCAAATCAATTATTATCCTAAACTTTGCAAAGGGAGCAAATCAGAAAAGTGTGACAGGCAACACGCGTCTTTGAAATGAGTTCATCTCACTGGAATCATTAGTTTGGAGCTGCAAGCAGAACATTTTCCTCTATAGCAGCAGTTTCAAATCACAGTGCAATAATATTTTCCAGCATAATCTAAAATGATGTCGGAGAAGAAAAACGGAGAGTGGCTTGATGTGGCAAAGCAGCAGAGGATGTTAGCAATTGTCCTATATTGCTCATGCTCTCGTGGATTACTTAATTATCAGCCCGTGCCGACGTTGTGCTCTGTTAATGGTAGGCAATATGGCCCTTACCTCACTTAAGGAATAAATTGTATTGCTCCATCTCTCTCCTTCTTGTAACGAACACACCCTCCCACACACATATAAACACCCTTCCCTCCTCTCTTCACTGCTCATATAGATCATTTAAGATGGAATGGGATAGTTACTGAAGCAAAATCCCGATGAGATCCAGTGCTGTTTCACAATAACAATTTCTTTAATTGGGCATCTCTGCCTATATCACTGCAACCTGTTTTATTCATCTTTGCAAAAATCAGGGATGGGATCCTCATTGACGCACGCTGGGTTTATGATTTTGAATCATGAGGAGTGTAACTTCTCCAAGAAATTGCCTCAGTGGGAAGCATTGTTGTGAGCAGAGGTTTAGAAGATTAAAAAAACTATTAGGTTACTCATGATCTCAGTCAGTCAGAGAGTCGTGAGCCGTGGCAGTCGACATCAAAAAGACAAATACACATCTTGAAGAGGAGGAAGGCAGGGCAGAGGATACTCTAGGTATCTGTGTCATCAAGGAGTCAGTGTCATTGGCAACTACAGGGCAGCAGACTGCTGGGCCAAAAGGAAGAAACAGAGAGCGTCTGACAGTGCTGATTTTAGACCCTTTTTAGGGGGGCTCAAGCTTTGCACCTGTAACACAGTCAAGGAAAGTTTTATTTTTTATTCATTTAGTGTTTACACCTCATTATCATTTCATTTGAGTCTGGTAGTCCATAAAGGGACTTTCATAGTTTTTTTCGTATGTCCAATATTTTGCATTTATCCTTTGTTATAATGATGAATACATATAGCCATTGTTATTCAGTGAAATTACTGATTTAGCAAGGGGGGGGGGGGTTAACACTTTTACAAGGTGCTGTATCCGTGTCACATTCTCATTAGGGGCTGAGCCCCCCTAAAGGTCTGCTCCTAGAATCGCCCCTGGCGTCTGAATATTTGGCTGTTCTGGGATAGCAAAAACACATTATTAGATTTTTTTTTTATGAGATATGTAAATGTAAATATGTCTTACTGTAAGTTTTGAGGTGCCGTGTCCTACATGAATGAAAATAATTTTAAAAAACAATTTGTTATTCACGGGCAATAGTTTGACATTTTAGGAAATTAGGGAGGTAGATTAAAAAGATCTACACCACTATCTTATAGTGGTGTAGATCTGCAAAGTAAAGTAACTATAACTGTCAGAATAAAGTAATAAGCCCAATACTGCCCTCTAAAATGTAGTGGAAGTTTTAAGTACAGTAATTGCATAAATGTACTTACATTACATTCCACTACTGGTTGGAACAAGCCAAATATACTATATGATGATATGATGTTTGGACTTTTCCACCTTGATTTCAGGACTTTAATGGGAAGAAGAAAACAAATATCCCCTAAGAGAATGCTCATGATGTGTCGTTATTGGAAAGTGTAATCAAGCCATGAGTTACTGAGTCCCTTTGTATCTGAGATGACAGCCGAGATGCCTGCAGTGTGTATGTACAGCAGCTGACCACACACATGCACCTACAGGACAGGGAGGGCAGTGAGGGAGTCTGACACAGCTCTAAAGAGTTCCATTGACCTCATCATGAGTTGCACTCTCAACAGGAAGTCTCCTCTGGGTTACGCTTTCACTCCACTGTACTGAAAGTACACTCAAAGTGGCTCAGAAACCTTTAATGGTATGCCAGGTCGGTGTGTTTTCCCCTCACAGGCTTGTTTGGAGTAAATATCTGGCATTAATATCCACACACAGATCTTTTGCCAGAGGATTATTGAACATTAATTACATTAGCATTTTCTCTCTGACAACAAGGTGGCTTCTTATCTGTGATCTTCAAACTGCGACTGGGAACTATTGATCTGGGCCATGTTGTCATTCAGATGATAATTAGGAGTGGGTGAGAGGTCAGCTTCCAATCCGTTTGAACATCTGGATGAGAGTTCCTCAAGGACAATGGGAGCCGCAGGATGCCGCCGCTCTGTCGAGCCCTGTGTGTCTTCATGTGCCTAAGTCCATTATACAAATTGTCTAATTAATTCCCACATTCCAGCAGAGTGGCCCAACAATCAATGGAGACAAAACACTGAGAGAAGAGCCCAGTGCACAGTTACAGTTGATGCATACAGAGCTGGAGGTGATGCACCTGCTGCAAGGTTTAACTCTGACCTTTTTCTTCTGGGAAAATGACAAAAAGCGACAGTTCAGATTAACAGAAATTGCAAAGTGCAGTCACAAAACTAAAGAGAACACTACCTATTACTAACAGGTGTGAGTGAACATATTATTTTGTGACTGACTACTTTGACCATCTTATCTTCCTGAAGAGAACACTATTAAGATTAATCTCTAAAATTCTACAGTAACAACATACTGCGAGTGTGCCATAGCTGTAGAGGTGGCTCTATCACAGGTTAGCATTATCTATAATTAAAACTGTATTTTAAGGACATGCAAATGGGGATATTAGCAGACCTAACATATATCCTTCTTAGTGTGGTGGGGACAAGAGTTCAAAAGAATCGTTTTACAGAGAAAGAAAAGTAGTTCAATGTATTCTTTTTCATGAGTAAATAAAGGTAATCTCCACGGGTGTATTAAATTCTGTCGCTGCTGCATTTATGTTATCGTTAATGCGATGAATAATTCCGTTTGTACACTCTAAAAGTGCTTACAGCAGAACTTTGGAAAAATCAACTGAACAAATTGTATAAGAAATTCCTAAATGGTCTTGTTCAGAGTGTTTAAGTGTGGAAAAGATCTCCTGCCTCTCAGCGTTTTGTACCAAGATGTACTACTGCATGCTTGACCACTTAGAACAATGGCTTGTTAATCCCAAGTTCAAAGGAAACTGGAGCAGGGTAAGACAACAGATGTTACTCTGGTGACATATTCCAAAAGTACACATAAGCACTGGATACAAAAGAGAAGCGGCTGTTTTAGTCTGTAAATTATTATTGCCTGTAAATTGTAACATAAAGAGCCTGTGGTGCTGTTAGTCAGACAGTGTGAGCTGTTGTCGCTACAGGCAACAGCTTATCGAGGTTTCTGGTAACATGTTGCAATGTAAATGAACAGCTAAACTGTACTTGATCCAAATGTGCAAATGCAAAACATAAATGTAAATCAGTGTGTGTGCCTGGGGAGGATGCAGACAAACAATGCAAATATTGCCCCCTTGTGGTTCATGCGCACTCATGGGTGTTGAGGGAAGCTGGCAGCCATCTGGGACAGCAGAGACATGGTACTGTGCCTGTTATAGCTTGATTTCAGGACATTAAATAAAGGTTGGAGCAATAGAGGAGGGGATTTTTTTTTTAACTGATATCATGTTGGAATCATGAGTGACATGAGGGGGAAATCAGGGTTATTAGGTTTTGTATGATGTTGAAAATTAAATAAATGATTTCTTCTACAACCAAACCTCCAGATTAAGTCCATTCCCTTTTCATAACCACATCTCTCTCTCGCTCTCTCGCTCTCTCGCTCTCTCTCTCTCTCTCTCTCTCTCTCTCTCTCTCTCTCTCTCTCTCTCTCTCTCTCTCTCTCTCTCTCTCTCTCTCTCTCTCTCTCTCTCTCTCTCTCTCGCTCTCTCTCTCTCTCTCTCTCTCTCTCTCTCTCTCTCTTTCTCTCATTAGAGCAGAGTAAATTTCAATGTCACTTGAAGTCATGGCTGTAATTTATTGGCTCCTTAATACTGACGGACAAAGGTTGTGAGCAGCGCTGTGAGGCGTTCTATCAGGTTTATCTGTGCAGGTCATTAACCTTGACCTGGTGTAAATGCACTTCAGTCCAGGAAGCTCCCCTGTCCAGCATGTGCACGTTTTCCATGCCCCCAAGAAGTTCCTCCCTGCGACAGCCACTCACTCCGCTGCACCGTTAGCTCAAGTGCTTTAAACTTGCCTTAATTGTCATATGGCAGCCAACGCAGCTTTCTTAATTGATCTGACCTTTCACAGTGCTTTCTAATTTCCAATCCCGCTTTCATTGTTCCATCTGGCACTTTTAAAGCGACATCTGGTTGACTGT
Source organism: Sander vitreus (assembly GCF_031162955.1). NCBI lineage: Eukaryota > Metazoa > Chordata > Actinopteri > Perciformes > Percidae > Sander > Sander vitreus. The sequence goes on from NC_135858.1 coordinate 3,889,406, forward strand.
ACTTTACCCAGTGATCTCTGTACAGTTATTTTTAAACTTAATGTATGCTTCAACAGATGTTAGTTTTTATAGGTGAGCGAGGCGCTGGACTGCACTCTCAACACCGGCCCGTGTCCATAACACTTCCCCTCAACAATTCAAATATTGACAACTGAAATGACAAGCCGGGTCGCCAGCAAACTCCATGCTATTACGTATGTTGGGTTTCTTGTTTTTGTTCCCTATTAGCTAAACATCAGTTCAACACAGCCTTCTCCAATCACTGCCCATAAATAAAACATTGTCAGTTTAATGAACAAATAAACAATTGTGTTGCCATGCAGAGTTTGGTTTTGAAACCATGTCTGATGTCAGTGAGAAGGCAGGAATATTTGTTTAATAAATAATAAGCTGAATGAGGCCATTGTTCACCATTGACACTGAGAGGAAAGAAGCTCTCTCTCGTACTGTAACAATATGGCTGATACTCAGATCTTTTCCAATGGAATCCCTATCAGGAATGTTATAATATTCCCTTCACTATCAAGACCGTAGCCTCTTTTTTCTTCACTCAAATTGTCTGATTAAAACCCCTCTCTGCAGAACAGTTATTTGTAGATCAGTTCTACCATGGGGCATCTTTCTCTCTGCACGTTCTCAACAAGATTCCGATAACTTCAAGCTGCAATCTCTCCTACTCATACTGTACGTAATCTTCTCTTTAACCCTTTCCCCTAAACTGCAGCTCTCTGTCCTCCCTATCTCCAAACATGGATGACATGTTGTGGACTTCCACATCCCTCCCTTTGAAGACTTCATTTTCTGCTTGGACATTTTTCCAAAAGATAAATTTCCTATAGCCTGTATTTTCATGGGGAAGTGCTCAGAGATGGCTCTACCTGCAGGCTGTTAAATTAGTGCCATATAATTGACTGATTAAACGCTTATTGATTGCTGAGATCCGGATGATGGAGGCAGAGGATATGGATACTCTCTTGCCCTTGCATTTTACACTGTCCTCTGCTCATGAGGAAGCATAATACACGCTAAGCCAAAGAGAAACTGATCTCTGGCTCAAAGAAATCCTGACTGGTGCTACATATTGTGGACTGAGGGTTGGACTTTTACCAAGATTTCTGAGAATTCATCAGGATTGTTACTTTTTCTGAGCAGACACTTTAATAAATGGATATCAGAAATGAAATGTAATGTGTTTGTACAGTTTTCTGTCTATTTGCTAACCAAATAGGGCAGTGTTTGATAGTCTCACAGGGCTTCAGGTGACAGGAATTGACATGCGGCAGCCTCAAGGTCAGAGTCTGCTGCTCCGCTGAAAGCCTCCAGCCACTGATAGACACGTCTTCCCTCCTGAGCCGTGCTGGAGCGAACACACCACAGAACATCTGTTCGCAAACAGCCCTGATGGAGCCATACTGACACCGAGAGCGCACCCGCCACCCGCACCTCACCACCCAATTCCCCGGCCGGGGCCAGATGGCGGCCCGCGCTGCCTCTCCCTCCTCTACTCATTCAGGACAAATCACGAGGAAGAATGGCCTGCAGGTACCGCCCCAGGCACGCCTGTGCCACTCACCGCTGACCACCCTCTGGTGGCTTCCAATGTTCCCTCCTGTCAAAAGACAAATTGTCCAACAGATTGCTCTTTTATGAATTCACCCCGCGGTCCATTTCTCAAAAGAGGTTAAGGAAAATCCTTGGCCTGAGCTGCTCAACTTTGAGACAGAACTCTGTTCTCTGTAAAGTTAAGAGGCCTGGAAACAGAGCAAAGCAAGAGGTCATGGAACGGGGCGCTACTTCAAGCTTCTTCACAGTGGATGATTGGTAATCCGAGTCCAACTGGCACAGTCACCTCACTGCCATCCTCTGTGCCAGGCCTCTGAATTATGTGCTCTGCTGCAACCATAAATAGGAACTTAGGTGAGGAAGCAGAACACTTATTTTTCAGAAATTACCATCAGTTTAAAACAGCCAAGCTTATTGCTGGAAAATAAAATACAGACTATTCCCATCTCCTGGCAAATGTTTATGTAGTGTCAGTTTGGAGAAGCTGAACCTAAAATTTGAAAAGGATGAACACACATGACTGAGGTTAACCACCAACACTGTGCAATAACACACACAGCATCAATCATCAAGCAAACAAGCTAAATCATCTCATCACCATGAAAACCAATTGTTTTGTTCTGTGATTCAGCAGCTGCTGATGTGCTTTTCTCTGGTTACTCTTATGTGATTTTGGGTTATTTCTCTGTGCTGGCTCTTACTTTGAGAGCGGGCTGGAATATTTCAGCTCTGAAATCATCTCTTTACAGGTGACCCGGTTAGGAATGCCACCACAGATCAGGGATAAGTGTGATTAATCTCCACTGACATTCTTATGGCACCTTTACACAGCGTTCATCTTGAGGCTGCACAGGAGCGATGTGTGGGAAACAATATATCTCTAATGACAGTAAAAATCTGCCTCATGGATAACTGCAATATTTGCTCATTTAGATGTAGTGCTATTTTGGGAGTTACCTTTAGGTTTGCTCTAGTTATAGTTACCACTAATATCCTTGCTGGTAATTCTGAGAGCTGTAGATCAAATAGATGAGATGTTCTTTCACCACAGTGTCATGGTGTAAATTAGGTTTTAAATGGATGTACAACTGCTTGGATGTTTACATTATGCATAATGGTTGCCATGTCAGTTGCACTGGCATTTATTCTTTATGCTATACTTACAGTATAAAGTGGGCCCAGGCAAGTTTTTAATAGGTCAAAAGGTAGGTCGGAATAAGAAAAATTATCCATTAATGCTTTGCCATGCTGTCACAGTAGCACCCTGTATTCCCTTGAACAACCCACCTCTTGGTACATCTCAAATAAACATGATCTGCCTCTACTCTTTATTTTACGCACCAGAACTCGGCCCAGGAAATGCATTTAACATTGACCAGGTATTTTAAAACTTATCACAGACAGGCTACAAATAAATGCAAAGCTACTACTACTACTACTACTACTATGCATAAAAGTACTTATAGGGTTACAGTAGTTCACCCAAATCACAGAACATATTTCCCACTTACCCTTTGTGGTTTACAATCATGGCGATAGTTTTGTCTTTGTCTTCTGAGATTGCTGAGATTATTGCTGAGAATAAATGGTATTTAATTTGTGGTGCTTAAAGCATAAAAAAATAACAGTGACATGTCTTTCCAGAAACAATGTCCCTGTTACCGTAACTCTGGATGATCAACAGACCTCAAAGTCAACAGTTTTTTATGAGAGTTATTTTCTGAAAGAAAAAAAATAAAATAAATCAAGTTATGTGAATTGTCCTGAGTAACAGGGACATTGTTTCTAAGAAGAACTGTCATTGGTGCGTTTGGTAATTTTTAAATGCCATGTGTGCCAGAAACGAAATTCAGTACAACCACGCTTTATTAGGGTGGCGGCAGTAGTCTCACAACCTCACCAAATAAAAAAACATTACTGTCTGTATGTATAGTACAAGGGGTAACTGGGAAAATACAGTGCGTGTTTTTGTACATTGGATGAACTGACCCTTTAAAGGTTAAAGCTGGGGATATTCTATATTTTTTTTTATTGTCAACAAATCCCATGAAAATGCCTAAAACCAACAATAGTTTGTCTCTTAATACTTTGCAACCTCCCCAGCCTGATTGTGGCTCTCAGATATAAGCCAATTCATTCCTACTGAAAACATAAGCCTTAAAAATGAGTGGCATGAGTTTTTTTTTAAAGGCTCAGTCATTTCCTAAAACAGCTGGGCAATATAGTTTTTATCAAATGTCATTCAAGTAGGATTAAATAGCCCACTTGTTGGGGACTTTATTCATGAAGGAACACGTCATCCAGTGCAATAGTGTGGCTCAAGCCGCATACACATGATCCGCGGTAAAAACGCGAGTTAAGGGCTTTTCACACGGGGCGTGATTGTCGCGCCTCGTAATTTATTTTCAATAAGAAGCGAGCGGGCAGGTAGGGGGGGGCGCGGGCAGTTTGACAGGCGACGCAACAAGCGGGCGCAATCCCGTGAAACTGTCGCTTTCATGCTCGTCACACGCACACGCCCGCACCGCTGCAAGAGTTTAACTGTGTTGAACTTTTCCCTGCACAAGCGACGCGCAGTTCAAATCAACGAACGAGAGACGGATTCTTGCTTGTTTGTGAGTTCCCTAAAATATAAAACTGCTTTCTAAACAGTTATCAGAACATAGACAGCGGGGCTTTTGCTTGTCAGAGCATCGGCACAATGTCAGTAATTATGAATATGCTAATTTAGCTAACTTTAGCTATCAACAACGACAGTCCGTGCTTAGGAAAAGACTAGGATTACCACAAAACCCGCAGCGCGGGTATATGTCATCATTGCTTCTGGAATTGGTTGCGCCTTGAAAGGTCAGCGGCAATGAGGTCAAAGTTGAAATAATTTGAACTTTGAGCGCAGAGCTAGGCGGCAATTCCGAGCGGTGCGCGACGCCAAAGTTAGCGCTCGTTAGCGAGTTGTCTCCACTGCTCTCTCCCCATAGGAAAACAATGGCAGAGCTGGCACAGAGCAGTTTTACTGCAGATCATGTGCCATCGGCTTCATTGATATGCTCTTGATAGTTAACCTTAGCATAGATAGCATTGGAGCTCTATTGCACAGAGGAATAAGATATATATCAGGGTTTGGCTACACAGACAATGCATTGCACTAGGATACATCATTGTTGGTTTAGATTTTTCAGTAGGCTAGTTGAGTTTTAAGTAGAACATCACCACATTTATCCTTTAAAGGCACCTGTCAGATTTAATACAATGTACCTTTGTCAATATTGCTTTGGACCATTTATTTAGCTTTTTACTCTCCATATTGCTTTAACTCATATTTGATCTAGATGTTGTTGTTTTTTTCACTTTAAAAAGGATTGGAAAAAAGGAGACAACTTTTTCTAAGTTTGTATTTGGAGAAGCATTTGTAAGTTCAAATGAGCATAAATAAACTTGCAGTTTCCCAGTACTGCCCGGAAGATCTATTGGGAATGAATAATCTCAACATATTTATAAAACATGCCCATACAAAAGCAAACACAAACTATCTTGATACGCCACCTTGCCAAGATTGCAAATCACTTACCGCTAAATCAATGGTGTGTTACTGGTGCAGATATATTCAGTTGACAACTTGCATATGTGGGAAAACCCAATATCAGCTGATTATAAACTGAGAATCCTCTCAGCTGTGTTGGGTTTTGATAATATTTGTACCTCAATGATACATGAGTTTGATCTGTCAGCTGGTTTCGGTATCCACATAATCAAACGTTGCCTCTGCACGATCAAACTCTTTTCTCAACTCCATCCAGAGCACAGCCTCTTGACCCATGCCAGCTGCCTGGAAACATTTAAACTAATATTTACACCACTTAAGAAGTTCCATAAACATCAAATATCAAGTCGAGCATTTTCAAAAAAGCCTCAGAAGTGCTCTTAATGAGAAGATATGACCAAATTTGGTCAGCTGTTGCATCATCTGGATGACTCACCAATTTTTGGACAGCTTCTATTCAGCTATGAAACCATTCTGCTCTGCTATTTCTTGAGCAACCATTCAAGCATGTTTACAGTAAAACCAAGGCCCTTCAGGCATACCACGCAAGAGCACACTTGACCATGTGATGTGCTCTCTGAGACTGAGGTAAAAAAACGTCTTGAACTAAGCAGGCCCCTACAGCGAAAGATCGCCACCAAATTGCACTGGTGTTATTCATTGAGATTGCGCTAATTAAAACCGTGCTTCATGGAAGAAGGTCGGGGATGTATTTCTCCAAGTACTCCCAAGCTTAATGGTGCAAAGGATTTCTACCTGATGAAGGCATTCCTACCACAGGTATGTGTCCCGACTGCCAGCAGCACTGCCAGCCAAACTGCAATTTAGCTCTCCACTACAAGTGTTTACACCAAACAACCATGCTGTTTTTTTAATATTCAGTGTGTATTTATATTAAGGGGGTGATTTTAAAAAAACTTGCAAATGGTATGCTAAGCCTGTATGGTTTCATCTTGAGCCCTCACGGGCCACAGTGTGAGCTTGTCCCTGCAGAGCTGTGGCTGAAGCCCACTCACTGTCAGAGTGGAGCCAGTTGGCGCTGCAGGGAGGGCAGGGATAAAGGGAGGGTGTTAGTTGAAGGGGCTGGAGGAGGGGGGCTTCTCCTCTGCCTTCAATCCCACATGATCTCACTGGTCCTGGAGAGTATATCAGGCAAAAGCAGCGTGATCATTAAATGCCCATGCTGCAAATCTTTTTAATTATTCTTCTTCCTCCCTAGCCTTTTAATGAGAGGAGTATCCACAGATAATGCGGGTAATTGGACAATGGGATTCACTCATTCAATTATTGACCACTGAATCTGTTCAAGAGTTGATGGGTAATTCTCTGCTCTGGCTCCGGGGCTCAGCGTTCAGCATCCCGGTTAAAAACCCCCAAAGAACACTCCTTCTGGTGGATTGTAGGTCGTTTAAGTCAATTTTTTGGGTTTCATCCAAAAAGCATATTACATTATAATTTGTTTGAACCATGAAAGGGTTAGATCTAAATACTGTGTGGCAGGCCTATCCATAAAATCTTGCTAAGTAACCTCTGGTATGCGATGCTGGCCTTTGCACTCAAACCACATATGCCAGTGGGAGACACGTATGTTGAGTAATCGGCTTTTGTTTGAAATCCATTGAAATCGGAGATGAGTGTGTACTAGTCATTTTAATGGTCTGCTCTGAATCCAGCAGAACAGTCGAGCTGCGTTCAGAGTGTCCACTGGAATGATATTAAATGTTCATGCTGAGAGGTGGTGGTCATTAAAGGAATGGTTTGACATTCTGTGAAAGCTTTTTCGCTCTCTTTCTGAGGGATAGATGAGAGGATTGATACCACTCCCATGTCTGTATGGTAAACAGGAAGCTACAGCCTGGAGAAGTTTGAAAACAAAGAGAAACAGCTAGCATAAAGGTCCTTGAACACTGAATCCGAAATTTAAAAAAAGTAAATACCATCTCACTTTGTGTCAATCACGTTCACACACTGCCTCTGAAAATTTCGTCCGTCATCAAAAAATTCGGAACAGGTTCAATTTTCTGTATTTTTTTCTCATCCGTAGCAAACATTTTGATGTGTTTTAAGAAGGAGAAGGCATGAGCCCATCCAGAAATGCAGCACAGAAAGACGCTTGCAGAGTGCAATGTATCATTTCATAACTCAGATAGTCTCCTGTCAACAGGTCGGATGGTAATATCTAGTAGGATGATGATGAGAAGAATGGAAGAGGGGAATATGAGCAGGGGCGTAGCACAAAATTCTGGGCCCTGTAGAAAGGCATTTTCTGTGGGCCCCTCCCCGCATCCACAGCTATTCATTCTATCATCTTTTTGGGCCCTCCTCACATGAGGGCCCTGGGTACTCAGTCCCCTTTTTCCCCCCAATCTGATGCCCCTGAATATGGGAACACAGACAGAAAAAGGAGAGCAACAGTGTAGTGATGGAGACAGAGAGCGAGGGCAGCGCAACTCTTTCAGGTAGCCATGGTGCCAAACGCAAGAAGATGCAGGCAGAGTGGACAGCCAGCGAGGTAACTTTAATGTCAACGGAGAGAAGCAAGGTATGAAGTGAGGGAGAAGGAGAGAAAGGCAGAGCGTCGCATTTTGTATTGTTTTTGCGAAAATATTCGCAACGGATTAATTCATGTGAAGAATATTTTATAAAGACAGATACGAAAAAACACATACGAACATTTCGGATTCAGAGCGCAAGGATCTTAACTCTGTATCTCTGTAACAAAAGTTGCCTTCCAACACATCTAAATCTCACTAATTAACATCTCTTATCTCTTTTGTTTAATCTGTTCAAAAAGGCATAAAAACTACAATTTGCTGATTAATGGGGGTTACATGCCAAACTGATTGCATACAAAGTAAATGGGAAGCATATTTCCTAAAATGTCAAACCATTCCTTTAAGTAGAACAGTATAAAAGGCAACATGAGTGAACAACATTTTTTAGCCAATGAATCTCATCTTTTGGGTGTTCCTTCCACACAAACAGCACAGAATCTGCTGCAGGCCTACAGTAACTTCTTTAGACAGGTATTAATGATTTATACGAGCTGACATGGGATTGCAAGTAGCAAAGTAAACAGTTTCCCGGCTAAAAAATAAAAGGCGACTACTTCCCCCCATCTGGACCCCTGTTTAATGTTCAATTGAAAAAAGCCAGTCTCTGGATAAAGGACTCCTCCAGTTTGAGTGAATTTCAAACCTGAAGGCAAAATCTACAAACCACAGCGAAAACCCCAGAGAGTGGGAGAATTCCCCCACTGATCATCCAATTTAGATGATAGCAGTGTGTGTGTGAAAAAAAAGGAAAACAGGGAGAAGCAAGAGGAAAAAAAAAATCTTACAGGAATCTTCCATCACCCTGCGTCTTTGCAGCGGCCCACATTGATCCAGCGCATTAATCATGAGCAGACAAACAGCATGTTGTGTCTGTTGGTAATTACAAAATGACTCTCAAACATACTTAGCCTATAGCTACTCTCAACATGAGCTGATAAACTACTCTTTTACTACAGCACAATGCAGGACACGTTCCGTCAATAGTAACTTGAGAGCAAAAAGCTTCCTGCAGCAATATCACAAAAGGCAGTTTATCTGTGTTCAGTAATGGAATAACACACATTCTACAGAGAAGCCAAGATATTTCCGCAGTGGCATTGCTCTATCAGAAGAAACTGGTGAATTTTTTTTACACTCGGAGAAGGAGGCTTGCTACTATAGCTTTCCAGCATGGCACGCATATTAACAACCCCCCCCCCCCCACACACACACACACACACACACACACACACACACACCCCACTTGTGAAATTCACACCTCCAGCTAGAGTCATTATCATAATTGTTACCAAATACTGTAACTCCCAAGTTTTAATTGCAATACCATTAATTTCCAATCTGTATGATTCCCTTGCACAGACAATTTCATTTCCAAATTGGCATACCCACTCAAATGATTTCAAATAAACACACTGATAAAAAATAATAATATCTCAAGGGCCACATAGCAAGAAAGAAGGGAGGGAGGGAAATTATTGTTTTAGGCAGGCAAATTGTATCAAGACCTAGTCACGGTTACTCCTCCAAGGCTTTAAAACAAATATGCCCTTCAACTGACGCGTTATCATCGTCTCCTCACTGCAAATAAACTATGCCTTGCCTCATTTCATTTCAAGATAAAAGACCAGTCGTTTGGGCATAATGGTCAGGGCCAACAAAATGAAATAAACCATTCATTAAATCAAGCACACAAGTGGTAACTTTTCTAATAAAAGATTCTGAAAGTTTAATTAATAGCAGTCGTTAGCGCTCGTTTAAAACTTATCGATTTAAACATAACAATATGTTAAAATAATGTATCCTGCAACAGTCATCACCCTCCCTCGGCGGGGCCTCTGCTCACACCACATTGTAATCAACAGATTGTTAGACATGCATTTTCTGGGCCACTGACAAAGCCTGATGTATGGGGTCGAAGGGAGCATTCGTAATCCATCCATTGCCTGCAATTTATTATCTTATTTTAATTGTATACACAAACATTGAGGTGATTTAGGTGACATGGTGGAAAGATGAAATCCGTTTATATTAAAAGGGTTGCTCACCCCTGGAGCCCACTGCCAGCAACACCTTTCAATGACTGCTTTTAACAACATGGTTATTGTTTTATTGATCAGGGTTTTATTACAGATTTGACACCTATGTTATGTGTTAATCGAACTGCATATAATTTTTTGACACATATTTTACGAGATTATGACTGCAATTAATTTAATAACTATTATTTTTTCGATGATTTCAGTCTTAACGAGGTTTGTGGGAGAGTGCTCCATTTGTCTTGGCCGTGTTGTCACTCATGCACTCTCCGGCACGGTGGCGCAGTGCATGACCTTAATGGAAGCCACGGAAATGGCCAATCGAGCTAGCGTCCGCACTCCCCTGCTCATTGCGGAGCCACCTTCTTTTGTTCTAGGAAGTCACTATCACTATTAAGGAAGCCATTCATAGCCATATAATTCCTCCTTTCTACACTTAAACGCTCCAAGCTTATGGGAAAATTATACAACTCAGCCTTTGCTCAAAAGTACTTTGAGGATGTGTCATTTTTCAGGCAGTGTACATTTAACCTGGGAGGGTAAAAAAATAACCGTTTTCTGCAATGTGAAGTAGGATTAATATCTTTTCTTAAAACACAAATTATTGGCTTTAAACACAGTAAATCAGGAAAACATGGACGCCTGCTGACGGTACGTGGGCAGTTAAAGCAGGACAGGGGGACAGGGACCATAACAGTGTGTCAAGCTGAGATACAGCTCACACGTCTATAAAGGCAGACACAGACAGGGGCACTGTTGGTCAATAGCCTCCATCTGTGTCTCCTCTCATCTCTAAAAAGTGCACATCTGCTGAACATGGCACAATTTATCTATCAGAAGAATTATTAATTAATAGTTCATCTCATCCTGTATAATTGAGGACAGATCTGGAACACCATTAGCTGTGATAATAAAGAGAGCGATACCTCCCGCCCACCTGAGCACATGGGAAAAACCTCCTCTACTCTGGTTCTTTGTGGCCTTGTCAGCAAATGTATTCTTTTGCACTGAGCAGTAGTTAACAACTTATAGGTTTGTCAAACCAATTTCCTCCTTTTTAAATCTTCATAGCAATTATCTTTTTGCATAATCAGTTTCAAGACCTTGGGGGTCTACTGGGTCTTGTAACGTCTTAAAAATAATTGTTCATATAGTAATTTGAAGTTTTGTGGAAATTGCTTAATAATCAGATCCCAAAGTCAATATTTGGCTGAGGAACTAAGTTGTAGATGGAAAAGACTTCATGGGGCTCTGACAGAAAAGAGGACCAGCTAAAAATAAAATTACATCAGAAGTTGGAGCCAACTCAACATAAAAGCATGCGTGTGTGTGTGTGTGTGTGTGTGTGTGTGTGTGTGTGTGTGTGTGTGTGTGTGTGTGTGTGTGTGTGTGTGTGTGTGTGCTTGGATGTTCAAGGGTGTGTATATGTGTGTGTCTGCTTGCACACTGGTGCAAACCAGTGTCCACGTGCATTCACATTACACTGTAGTCCATGTGTATGTGTGACAAAGAGCTGAGCTGTACAGGTGCACGTACAGGTTTCCGGGAAAAAAAACTGCAGATAAAGTAGACCGATTTGAACCCGTTTTAATTTTCCATTTTAACACACCATCAAAAGAAACAAAGTTAAACAGATATCAGTGGGAATAAAGCTATATTATCATGAAATATTAACAGCTGTTGTGGACCTAACACAGCGGTTATCTACTTTGAGTATTTGAAAGATATCCAACTTAAAGGGAGGACGGCACGGATTTTTAATGTTTGTCCCAATTACCCTTGTAATGAGATGTATCTGAGTCTGTAGTAATGACAGTAATGAGAAAGATAAAATGACAATGTGTAACAACAGAGCTGGCATATCAATGACTCGCCAGACAGAGCTCTCCGTCTAAAGGGACAAAGGAAGTACCATGATCCCCAACACCAAGGACAAATAAAAGAAAATACAGGTCTAACACGGTGCTCCCATTGACTCCTAAAGTATATATGAATCACTACCCTTATTATCACTCTGACACAGCAAGGAGCTTTGCTTTATGAATGCTACTTAAGGAGCATCTCATAATGTGCACTGACTAAACCCAATCATAATCTGTCTTGCCCAATAACAACAAGACAATGCTTTACAGAAAAACTCTGATGTCATATCATCATTACACTAATAGCAAGAGCCTGGGCTACTCTCAGCCCCACCCAATTAGTCATTTTAAACTGCTTATTGGTGAGAAAGCATCAATGATCAATTCAAGCATTTAGCCCGTGGAGCAGGCCTTGAGTCAGTGCCAACATTGATTATCTGAAGGAGCAAATTGGTCCATAATAATGGGTATTTCTCATGATGCCTGTGTGAAGCTGCGAGGGCTGTTCATTTTGTACAAAATGCTGTACTGATAGAGCTCAGGTATATCATCAGTTATGCAAGTTGTTGTTCTTGTGCCACTTAATGAACAACATGTAAGGATGCATATAATCATCTTGAATGTAATACTTTTGGAAAATAATAACTCTCCTCCAGAATTTTAAAAAGGAATTCTATAATTCATTTCTGATTAACGCTGCATTCATCAATAAATGTATATTAACAATGGAGCAGCAGACAGTTTTCAGTGTAAAAGAAACCAATAATATGACAGTACACTATCTGGTGAGCACCAAATGCTAGACAGACAAAGTTAGAGTAGAGAAGTGGAGAACTTAGAAGCTAAAGAGGCAGATATTTCCCCCAAGAAGCAAGCAAAGCTAAAAGTAGAGTGAATATTGGATTTACATTTGGCAGGTGTCCAGAAACACGACTCCAAACGAATGCTAATGTTGCTCTTGTCTGTTGGATGTGTCAGGCAAGGGTTTGCTAATGTGTTAGCCATGCCAACTTTGTTCGAAGATACAATAATGTGTCAGCAGTGTGTTTACAACTTGTTCTGCTGCCTCCAAGTGGCCAAATGAGTGTCGCAAAATCTGCTTTAAGCATTTATGTAATAACATCTGATACTGATATAAATAGGCTGAATATAAACTATATCTTTCCTTTATTTTAGTTTACAGCACTAAAGCACCGAAAGCTGGCATTGAATGTTTGGTGGGATTCGTAATCTTATTTACTCTTTCAACAAATAGTTCCTCATTTTAATTTTTAATTTTTTTTCTTCTAGTTTTAGAATACTTTAGTAAGACAAAAATACTGTATAACTCCATATAACACTTGAGAGCTTATTTCACTAAAAAGGTGTTTTTTTAGAAAAACATTTATATTTCTCAATTTAAGGTAATAAAAAAAGATTTGTTTTTGGTATCATTACCAAAACCCAGGTATCATATCATCGACACTTGTATTCAAACAATACCCAACCCTATAAGGATCACATCAAGTAAGTTATACAGCAACTGTGTAGAGCTATCCACGCTGCTGTTTTAAAGATATATTTTTAACAATATCATAAAGAATATTATATTATTATAATTACAAATGTAACAAAGCTTATTATTCAGAGGATTTGACCCCTTTTTAACCATTGTTTGATCATTGTTGACATCCAGTGTGGTACAAGACCTCAGACATAAACAAATCTTAAAGCTATGCAAATACAGTATATTGACTCTGTAAAATGAAATAAATTGCCTGAAACCAGGATAGAAGCTTTGAAATCAGAGCAATACAGCCTAAATGTTAATAGAAAAAAATCTATTTAGCCTTGAATAACTTCAAGGCTTTTTACGAACACCCCATGGATCATCAGGGGGTCCCAGGTGGGACTGTTGCCTTAGGAAACTCTCACTTCCTCCACTGTGGAGTGAATCCCCAGTTGGTTTAAGTCATATACTGTTAGACGCCAAAGAATCCAATTTACCCCATTCCCATACTTCTTTGATTTCCTTTGCTTTGTAAGGTCATTTATCTGCAATCTTAATTTGGAAACTGTGATTTTGTCTCTTTGTGACAAGCAGCAGGAGTTTCTTCCCCCTCTGCTCAGCTGTCATAAAGGCAGGCAGGTGTCCTTAAATATGTTGGAAAAAAATGTAATACAACAGACATGTTCAATTAGAGCAAAATGATGTTGGAAATGAATTACTGTGTTCTTAATGGGTTGAGCAGAAAAAATCCCCGGAGGAAGCAAAGGTGAGCTCTGCTTTAAGGGAACAGCACTTTAAGTGGATCAGAACAAACTGCTCCACAGTAAACTCTGTGGTAGTTAATGAGGACCACGAATAACTGCTGAAATCTATACTCTCAGAGATCTCGCCAAATATGTTTTACCAATAGCACCAGAAATGGATTCTTTGATTTCATATTTCATCCCCTGTCAAGCACAGCTCAGTTTCTCAGAGGTGATTTTTCAGAATTATTACCTAATCCTGAAGGGAAATAGCTATTGGGACAAGTGTTCCCATCTCCTTTGCACTAAAGTTTACCACGAGCTTGATGTGAAAACAGATGGTAAAACACAAAGAATCGAAAGAGTACTATTACCTAGAAATTATTTTTTATAGCAAATGTAGACCATTATTTTGCATTGGATTGGCCGAGCCATTAGACTGTCAAATAAGCACAATTAATAAAACATTTATTGGCTGACATTTGATAATTACTTTCTGATGTATTAAATATGTCTGCTGTCATTAGTTTGTTTCTATTGCAAATAAAGCAAACACACACAAAACATCCAGGGTTTATTGATTTAAAAATGTACCTATTAAGTGATAATCATTAATTGGACATTGTTACATTCAAAACTGCACAATTTATGTTTAAAGTGAAAGCAAATATATATAGTGGATATATAGATGTCATCTAAGAGGACAATGTATGTTCAACCAACCTCTTGTGTGAACTGCCGTTATTAAAAGCATGTGTGTTTCAGTGTGTGGGGTGACCTTATGGAATGGACTGAACAATGACATCAAACAGAGCCATAATATCATTCAGTTCAAAAATAGATTAAAAAAAATCAATACTTGACCAATACAGAAAAGAATAGACCGAAACACAGGAATGGAATTGTAATGTAAAGGTATTGTTGTATATTGTTGTATTGTTGTAAATTATTGTAAAACCTGAAAAATGGTATGCTGTATTTGCATATCTATTTGTTTTGTAATAATATGATTTTGTGAAATAGGGGCAGGACCAAATAAGCTATTTGCTTCCGCCTGCTCCTTCTCGAACTAATCCTTTTTTAGTTTTTGTTAAATACTGATTGTTTTATTTTGTGGTTTTAAAAGTTTTTTTGTTTTGTTTTCTTTTGCAACATTGTTGATTGTTCGAGATAAATAAGAAAAAGAGTGAATATGACATCAAGAGTCGTCTTCTCTTTGTCTTAGCCAGCCTCAAGGTGACATGGGAGTCTGCTCTCATCAGAGCCAACTATGACACTTATTCTCTGTGGAACTCATTAAGGTGCAAAGGGGACCTCTGCACCGGCAGCATGTTCAACAAACTAAGACATTTTACTAAAACCGAAAAAAAGAAAGAAAAAAAAAAGTCACAATTTCCATATAGTTCTACGAAACACCTGCTACGTTCACACACATGCCTGGAGTAAATGTTAAGTTGTCCTTCCAAGGTGATCTGGAATTATGCCTTGATGCTGCATTGAAAGAGGACATTTTATGCTCATTTTCAGGTTCATATTTGTTGTATGTATGTATTTTGGGTGTTTATTATAAAATGTTTGCATGCTTTAATGTAAAAACAAAAACACATATTATTATTAATATACTTATATTCACTGTCTGTCTCAAACGATCCGTTTTAGCACCTGTCTCTTTAAGCCCCTCTCTCAAAAAAGCCCAGTCTGCTCTGATTGGTCGGCGTTTCCGTATTTGTGCTCTCAGTGTCTTGGCACCATCATTGCGGTACCTATCGTTGTTACATCCCAACCGTACGGAAAATTGTTAGATATGGCTGTTTTATTTATGTATGTAACCCAAAGGTTCATCTTTATGTTCCCAGCAGATCATTTGCTAACGCTAACACTTAATAATACACTGTTGATTAGACAGCTAGCATTAGCTGAAGTCTTCTTTACAACTTCTTTACAAGTTGCTAATAATTTCAAAATGAGAAACAATGTCAAAAATAACATGTACATGCAAAGAGCCCAGCAAACCCAGCGCTTCTAATGGAGTGCTCTGCCACAGTGTGGTTATAACCAAATTGTTATTTAAAGGGAAATTAAGATTGGAAAGCCAGAGTAACAGTCTCACCTCTGAGCCACAAATAACACATAAACACAGCAAGACTGAAGCTGGATGTGTATGAGTACATGTTTACAACTGTAAATCATGGAGTGGACTGTAAGTGCAGCGAAGGGGGTCAGAATGCTGTCACTTATATAATGTAATTTGTACCTGAACTTTATCTTAGGCTGTCACTTCACTCTGCATTAGGGAAAGCTCTAATGGGGTGGAGTGTCAGCCACTGTGACTTTTTTTTACTAATGCAGGGCCAGACAGCTCATTCCACAGAGCGCACATTTCCATGGGAGCCAAATTAACCACGCAGCCTGCTGAAACTCTGACGGCGTGATTGACGTTAACCAATAACACAAAACCTGCTGTGTCAGTTAGAAACAACAAGACCACAAAGAGGGAATACAGTGTTGTCACACATCGCCTTTTGAAGAACGCAAGAGCACAATCTTGATTTGGCTGTTCTTAATCACATTTTATCACCATAACAACACAAGGAATATGAAAGGAGGAGCAAAGAAAGAAACTAGAATCTCTGTGGAAGTTCTCTTCAGGAGTTGTATTTACACTGAGTGCAGCATAGTAGGAGCTCAGTAGACAAATACTCTCACATCTTAATTTTTCAATTAGCATGGCTCTTGTTCTCTAAACATATGCAAACACAACGGGGAGTCTATTAAAATGCAACTCAAGTGTTGAGCCTAATTAGAGTAAATTGGTTGGCTTGTATTCTGAGAAATTTGAATGCAGCTCACTATCCATGTTTCGCTGCGTGTTTCGCTGTGTTTCGCCCCAACAAACAAACTGGCACCGGCTGCCTCATGCATATGTTCAGCAGAATCACAGCCTTGAAGGAGTGAGATGTTTTGTGTGTGGGTGTGTATCTAAATGTGTGCTATATTGTCTTGTCTTGACAATAATCTGCCAAATATGTTAATGTACTTAAAAAACAGTGACTTTTCTAATTATATAACATCACAAAATCTCTTTACACTGTGTCCTGATTGCTAAATAATGCATTTGTATATGGAATTGCAGTTTTAATGTGAAATGTCCCTTTATTATGTGATGCTCTGCATTTGCTTTTGGCTTCATTATCACTTCATAGAGGGAAAAGAGTCCAACTAATAAAATGTTGCTGACTTTGTCCCGGTGATGTTTTAGTAGGAGCGGATATCTAGCGTTTTTGCCAACGTCATTGGAACATTGGAAAGGCTTACAGTACAGTAGGCAGCAAGCCAAATGGACCCTATGCAATGTAAAGGATAATTTGTCCTGTATGCTCTCTGCTCTCTAGCCGAGGTGAATAGCTGCCTCCACAGCCAGGATGAGAAGACCATGTCGCAGCCCGCTGCGTGAGAACCTAATCCTGAGAGCTGACGAGTGAATGAAGACACAGAGCTGTGGTAACACTGTGTTTGACATCAACTCACGTTGGCCTCAGCTGTGCGCAGCCACATATTTTTGGCTTGAGATAATCAGGTTTGTCATAAGAAGTGCATTTTTTATTTGTGATGCAATGGACCAGATGGCAGATGAAATTACTCTGAGAGGCGATGTGAAAGACAAAGGGAGAGTAAACACTCCTGAGAAGAGCGCTACGTGGGTGACAGGAGGTAAGTTAATGTGACTCAGGTCTGTGGAAAATATCTGAGCATCAGTATTGAGTCATTGTGTTTCTTGTAAACCTCTGTTAGGATAACATACAGCTGTCAGTGTCATTCTTCCTGTCCCTGAAGCAATTTCACAAGTCTACTTACTGCTATATACAGTATGTACTTTATATTTAACTTGAGAAATTAAAAAAGTTGCAGTTTCAGAACGATTTCCCCAGCAAATCACAATTTGCAGCCATGGAATAAATGGATTTTCAGGCCCTTGCTTACATACATTCTTAAAATTGTGTGGATGTTTTCTGTGGTTCTGATGTGCTTCAAAATAGAGTTTGCATTTTGCACGAAATTACATTATCTTCAGATCCATTGCTATTAGTTACTGTGCTGTCTAATGAGTGACTGTGGTTTGGTGAAACACTGGAACAAAACCTGAAAAATGCATAGAATGCCTGCAGGGCACGGACTAGCTGCACTTCTCATTTGATGCTTCTCCATTCAAACATACAAGCAGACGGCAGTGATTTGAAGTGCTTTTTAACTTGTACTTCAAATACCAGCCCAGGCTGCCTTCTTCACGTCTCATCCAAAAACACAGACAATTCTAATGAGAAATAACAGCAAACCTCAAGCTGACGAAAGGGAGACATGTTTTGAGCATTATTTCATACGTATTAAAAAAACTGCTAATAAAATCTTTAAAATGGCCAATACAGCCCTGAGCAACATCCATTTGTATCCGTCTTTCAACAATTTAGGTAAGACAAATACAGTTTAGACTTTCAAAAACGTGTCCAGAGTGTGAATAAATCATTAGGCATTAAATGTTAAATAAAACAGAGAAAGAAATGGTAAATAATTCACTTAGAATAGGTGGTGAAAAAGTAAACAGTCTACACCCAACGCAATAATTCATTAATATCTATTTTATTCAGATGTTAACAAACAGATCTACTCCTGCCCGCTGGAAATTTCACAGACTAACTCAGACTCGGCTCTTCAGGTACAGACTGTATATTTAGTGGTGCAAACATTATAGGTTTTATACATTAACTAAGTACATGCTTATACATACTTCTCATCAGCTGTTTCAGAAGCTATGAAAGTGTTATGAATTGCTAGGCCACACGTTTTGGTCATGACACATTATGAAGCTCACAGGCTCCACTGATCTGTGTCTCTATGTGGTGTCTATTAGTGTCAGCCCCCACAAGAACCACTGTTCTCAAAGATCAGGAGGTGATGGACAGCTGTCAAGTTTGTGTCAATCAATAATTTCCAACTATTAGATCTACCTTACTGATTCTGAAACTTTAAAGAGTATCCATGGCTTTGTAGGCAGGGGCGTAGCACAAAATTCTGGGCCCTGTAGAAAGGCATTTTCTATGGGCCCCTCCCCGCATCCACAGCTATTCTTTCTATCATCTTTTTGGGCCCTCCTCACATGAGGGCCCTGGGTACTCAGTCCCCTTTTTCCCCCCCAGTGCGACGCCCCTGTTCGTAGGCCTTTATTTCAAGTTTCCAGTTTGCAGGGTAAACAACTATAACAGTTTGCCAATATATCTGACCAATAGTGGCTTTTTTACAACACGTCCTCATACCTAAATGACAGAATAGGTTGATTGTCAACACTCCCAATACGACATATATGACCAAGCAGCTTATAACGACCCATTAATATGTTTCTTGTCAGGCGGCGACCTCTCTTGGCTGTAGTAGTTATCGCAAAGGCAATTTTAATTTCTATAATTTCTATTTAACGTAAGGGGCGCAGGTTTAAAGGGTTTAAATTTAGGGTTAGTAAAACATCAGGGATTGGCTTAAAATTAGTCAAGTTAAATTACTAAAATTAGCACGTAACTCAACATCGCAAACGTCATTGTCACGGACTAAGATTACTTTCTAAAAGTGACAGTTGGCTTATGGTTTTACATGGGACATACCTCAGTCTCCTAAGTGAACGTTCTGTGTTTGTGTAATGCTCTTTTAAAAGCTCTGACAGAAAAAAATCTAGACTGTGTTGGTTTACAAATTATCAATTTGAGGATTTTTTATTCCACTCATAATCCTGTTGTTGTGTCGTATTATGTCATGTTGTGTCGTATTGTATCGTGTCGTATTGTAGTGTCGATTTGTGTCATAGTGTCTTGTGTCATATTGTATAATATAATTTTGTCGTATTGTATCATGCCATATTGTGTCGTATTGTATCACGTCATATCGTGTAATGTTGTGTCGTATTGTTTAGCACGTAGGCTCTACGCAGAGCAAGTAAGTGGCCTACGCTGATGCGCTGGTGTGTCTGCATCAATCTGGGGTCTCTCTTTAAGAGAATAGCAAAGCTGTATGTTTGTGTGCGTGGGGAGTGAGTGGTAGAGCGAGTGAGAATGTGATGGGGGATAGCTTGGGAGCGGGGAACCGATGCTGGTGGTGGAGATGGAGAAACAAAGTGTCTCCCCTGTGTTTTCTGACCACGGTCGGAAAGCTGCAGCAGGGAAAGTTAACCTTTTCCTTGATTTTATGTTGAGAAGGAGAACCAGGAAATGAGTAGGGGGAAATGCATAGACAGCATATAGAATGGACCAACAGATCCCGTGGCTCTGGACGGAGACCAGTGAAGGATATTAGAAGCACTTTTCTGGTGAGCGCTGAGCGTTACTGCGCAGCCTCCAACTCAGAGAGACGACGTAGATGTGACGTGAACAGCCTGTCTGAAAGTTGGAAGTCTTCTGGTAGCTGTGCCAAGAGAAATCTCAATCATTCCGAATCTTGCAGAGACGGAGAGTGTAGGTATACGTAAGGAGATAACATAGGCATAGGCTAACTAAAATGCTAGTTATGCTAGTTACCATTAGTAATTAAACTTAAACAGCTAATATAAGTCAAAACTGCCTGCAAGCTTCTCCTGTACTATAGCCTATGGTAATTCCTCTACTATGTGACAGAAAGTCTCGTGGTTATGACACAATCGTTAGCCTATTTTTACAAAAGCTGCTGCTACGGAGCCATAACGTGAGATACAAGGTAATGGAGTCTGTTATACATTGTTGTGTTTCTTTAGAAATAAACAATGGACAAATAGAGTCTTTAAACACTTCGGATGTAAAGTTATTCGCTGTCAAAGTGGCGCCAAAATGAATGGCAGTCAATGGAATGCTAATGGAGGGTGAGTGCTTGTTAGCATCAAAATGGCGCTATAGGAGCTACGCGTTGTGAGGAGAAGTTTACCCCCTTGGGGAAATGCAACACTACCAAGCCACGGCCAAGCGGACCAATCACAGTTGGGGAGGTGCACGTCAGGCTACGGCGTAGAGTATGGTGTAGGGTCCGTATCCACGAACATACCTACGGCGTAGATTCAACGCAGAACCATAAATCCGTCTTTAGACTTCTGTGCTCTTGCTGGCATTGTGGACTTTTACTTCTCAATCACCTTGCCCCAAATAAACAAATTGCACCTGTAGAGAAACTGATGTGCCTTTTTTTATTTAACGTTTCAACTCATTGACAGAAAGGATAGAAAGTGAGGCTCACGTCAGCGGCTGGAAACTTGGTGCCTCCGCAGACACTGGGCCTTGGGAGACTGGTAGAGACAGAGACACTCAGCGGCCTAGAGAGTGTGACAGCTCTTCTTCCCCTCTGCTCTCTTTGAAAAAGTACCTGAGGAGGTCTTCCTCTGCAGCATCCTCCACCACAGACTCTGTGTCTTCTTCTCAGCAGAGCAACATGGGAGGTTAGTGACACTAGCACTTCATCATACCCATCTAAGGCCCTCTAGCAGCACACACAGCTGCTGAGAAAATCTTGTGTTGAGCTCTCAGCCTAACTGTTATCATTCAAATATGTTTCTACTAATGAAATAAACGATGATTAATATGCAGACTAATAATGCCACACACCACAGACAGAATACAAAATTTTACAAATTGCAAGCTTAATTCCTCACCATGCTGTGAGAATGCTTTAATACAGTTCATATAATCAATTATGAAAATGTGTGAATAATTTAGAAACTGAAACTACAGCAAAAAAGAAAAATACTAATGCAAAAAAAAAAGAAACAGCCATCAAAGTAGACTTGCTACTATGGATGCAGCAGTGATTTCACTACTGAGTGTTTATGTTCTCATGCACTTCATCATTCCATCAAATGAAATATTAAATTAACCAGTATGTATTTAAAATTAAGCTTTCTTTCCAAGAGAAGAAAGCTTAATGTCTGAGAGAATCTCATGTCTGTGCACCAAATACGGAGTTGGAGTCACAATGTGGTTAGCCTAGCTTAGCATAAAGACTGGAAACAGGGACGAACAGCCTGGCTCTGTAAAAAGATCAGAAATACATATAGGCCTACCTACCATTCTAAAGTTCCATAATTAACACTTTGTATCTCATTAGGTTAATCCATACACAGACTGAAATGAAAGAAATGACTTTCTGGTTTTAGAAGGAATTAAATGCTGGAACTATTTATTGATGAACAACATAACTTATTTTACCACTTTATCCATGGGACAAGTGGTTACAAACTGACCCCATTCAATAACTAATGAACTCAAACCAAAGAATTTGCCATTGTTGTTTATGGACCCGGTATTACTTACGCCTCTCAAAATGGCCCTTAACGTTAGATAGCAACACCACTTCAAGACCTCAATAGCATGAATTCAGGTAACTAAGGGTGCACTCACTCTGGCACAAATTGGATCTTTCGTAAATTCTGAGCGTTTTTGGAATATACTGTTCGGTTATTCAGAGCACCCCACTCTCAGAGCACTCAGTCTGAGGAGACGGAGCAGCAGAGAGCCAAGCCCAGTGAATGTGTTATGAACAGTTGAAATGGCTGGAACAACTCTAGCAAAATGCAACAACTGTGGACTGATGGGTAAATGAAATCAAATAATTCTCATCATAACGATCTCTTACATTGTCATCCTCACTGTCGACAAGCTCCTGCACAAGAGGCACTACATTTTATATACTGTATACTCTGCAGTAACATTAAAACGACGTAAGTCTGAATAACCTGAAAATCAGATAAATTCATGCTCACAAAAGGCCCTTATAATACCATAAAGGATATTCTCCCAAAATCAGCATTATTGACAACTGTATTTTGGTCTTGATCTAGGTGCAGATATAAAAATGTTTTAGATAATTTAGATAATTGTGTAGCCTTGTAGGAGGTGTGCTTTCACTACATCCATTGCCAACACAAGCCAGATGGACTTTCCTACAACACGTCTTCGGTGAGTAACTGTTAATGGTCAGTGTCATTTGATGATCTCATGCTTTATAGCACCCATGGGGGCATCATTTGGCAAAGGCTGCTGGCACACACGGTAGTACATTGTTTCAATGCAACCACAAGGCAACTTGAAATGCTCCTGACAAAAGTATAGGAGAGACTTCTGGTAATTGATTATGTCTCCAAACAGCTTTCTTGCTCTGATAAGGCATGATTTCCTAAATTATGCATGGGTAAAAGATGAAAAGAAGGCTTTTAAAATGTTAGAGGTTTAAGTGAAGAGCAGCTCTTATAGAAGCACAGATTATTTATGTCCCAAGATATGGTTTAAACACAATTCATCACACATTAGCTCAAAGAGGTCATTGCAAACGTGTGAAGAGGAAAGGCCTTTTGTTGAAGACCAACAAAAACTCAAGTGTTGAATAAATACAATAAGGCAAACCATGTTTTGAATATCTTACCTGACTGTCTCCCTCAGTTGACTGTGCAGGAATTGTCCTGAACTGTCTCTTCTGCCGGTTCTACAATATGATCAATCACTGCTGCCCCAACTACAAACAAGTCGTCACCGCAACGGAGTCTACTCCTAGCAGTAACGATGACTCCTGCGTGGAATTGGACTATGGTCTGTTCGGTTCCTGTGATGATGCAAGTGACTGCCTGGAGTTGGCTATGGAGCTTTCTGAATTATGCTATCACTAATGGGAAACCCATACAGCATTAATCACCAATCATGATAAGAAACTGGTTGGATAATCACATATCAGACTCCTGTGAAGTGGAGGATTTCTAAGGGCTAAAACACAACTAGAAAGAAATTTAATGTAAGAAAAAACATACAATCAAATGAAAGCTGTAATATGCAACATTTGGGATATTAAAATGATAATAAATATATACATTATCCATCTGTGTATGCATGTAACCTTGTGTTTGTTTATATGTCTCTTGAATGTATGAAATAGACCCTGAATCAGTATTCAGCCAGAACATTTTATATTGTTGATTTAGGAATGGGTTGTTGATAACTGATTGATGCATCCACATCCCAAACTGTCCTTGTAAATAAATATTTCTTTCTGTCTGACCTTGTTTTACTTGGTTGTTACACATCATTGCTATGACAATCACCATCTACTGTAGATACTGAATGAATGAATACTTTAACAGTCTGACTAATGTAGCGTCTTGAATTTCAGCAAGGGAGCACTGTCCTCACAAACAACGCACGGGCCTTGAGGACTGCAAATTCAAATCGCTGCGCTGTTGATACACACACTGATACACCAACAGGCACTCCAGCTTCAACATGATAGTCTTTCTGAAGTATGGAAAAAAAATCTTGAAGCCTGTCCCCTGTTGAGTGTGCCTATTTCAGTTCAAGTGTCACTGGAAACACAGGAGCTTGTGGATATGGCATTTGTAGGACACTTGTCCTTGTCGCTCCCCTCGACCTCTGTTCTCAAAGACAGTTCTCTCAAGTGGTAGATCACTGTTTGGAACACTTCAGTCTGATATATGTCCTTGTCACATAATGGGACATGGACCTAGGAGCATGGCTGCTATGTCAGTGTGAAAACAGTATACAGGACAACATTGTACTTAAGCATCATCTGTTTCCCAGAGAGGTCAGTGTGAGAGCCGAGGCACGCAACACAGTGTTACCCGATTATCTTCCATTACCAAATATTTGTTTTCTGCCATTACATGTAAAGACCAAGAGAGTAACCTCACTCGATAAACAAGGAGACTATTATATTGCAGTTGTCAGAAGCACTGCTGTCTCCTGTTGTCACAGTTATACACTGTGGTAATGGTAGCCTACTGTACTACAGTCCTGAGATGAAAGCATGGCGTATGGATTTGACTTTGATACTTTGCTATTGTGTGTAAAGCAGATATACCATGATCTATAATTTTTACTAACGTGTTTCAGCTTTGTAGCGCAGAAATAGTTTATTCTTGAGCTCCTTCTGAATTACAGTGTGCGAGGGGGGTAAAGGTTAGCGACGCAAGCTTGTGACCGGTTCAATCCCCAGACCAAGATCTGGGTGGGGAAAGTGAAAGAGCAGCACTTGTCCCTCCCTCATTACCACCACTGAGGTGCCCTTGAGCAAGGCCCTTAACCTCCAACCAGCAGCCAGGAGATCAGACAGTGGTTGTACTGGGCAGCTTCCAGGTATGAATGTGGAACTGTGTGAATGTGATGAGGGCGTTCCTGCAAACGAGAGGCTGCCTCTCAGTGAACCTTCCCTGAATAAATAAAGGTTAAAGGCCTTAGTGAGTCAATGGAAGATGTCATGTTTTGCACTGAAAAATAAAGGGTTAGGCTATCAGTGCTGCCTACAAAAGCCTGGCTGAACACATTTATCACGGACGGCAGATAGCAGCTAACAGCTAACAGCTAGCAGCTAGCAGCTAACAGGCCAAGCTACCCACCGGCAGGATCAAGACAGGGTAGGTGAATTTAAACAATGTCTGAGTTGAAAATGCATCTTGTTGACACGTAAGGGCCCTGTTCATGTGGCACAGACATATTAATTGCATTTTGTGTTTGTTAAGAGGCACAAAGGCACTCTAAAACTTGCCCCGCCAACTGCCGTTTTAGCTCAGGGGACGCTTGTACATGTAGCTGCAGCGGCACCGTGGCTCCGGCACCGGCACCGCCCAAGACGATTGTAATTGGTTTATAGAAATGCCAATAAACCAGAGCACGTTTTTCTCCCATCCTGAAAAGCTGTGTGGACTAGCCAGACCCTCCTCCTCCTTGGTCAATGTTGTTATACTGGCTTATGAACTGAGGTTCGAGACAAGTCATATTAAAGAAATATTTTGCAAATGCAGTATTTTCTAATAAAATGTGAAAGTTGTTTGACAGTATATATAAAATCAGGCTGGAACAGCTGTGGAGATAAGGGTTCCTCCAAATCCAAATCCTCCATCATTTTTCATTATAATACTTTGATCAGTTGTGTTGAAAGTTGCACTTTAGTCACACAGCACAAACAAGGGTTAGTCTGCATTCATCAGGAAATCACAAGCAACCCTGAGAGAGGCTGTTCAGTTATGTTATTTTATGAAAACCAGACCAAAATATTTTGTTCAAATTCTCTGGGAATTAGTTGCTTTTAAAGGAAAACAGAGGTGTAATGCAAAGAGTTTACACATTGCAAACAAACAAACGTACATATCTAATACCATTTATATGTTCTGACTGAAGATCTGAAGAGGTCAATTTCCTATGTACTTTATGCACATAAAGTCTATGGGTATTGCATGAAGTAATGAAAACTGTTGTGTCTCCATTGTATTTTTAGGTGGAATCAGTCGTCTTACAGTATATGAATTAGGCTCTAAACTGTGACCACGTTAGACCTCCCCAAAGCGCCACAGGAGCTCAGACAGCACTGCATAGAATACAAAAAATAAATGTAGATACTGCACATGCTGTGCAAAATTGTATGTTGCGGGTTACATCTACAGGGAACACTGCTTGTGACCAATTTTCTCATTACCTGGTGCAGCACAATTACAAAGCTGAGTGCTCTAGCTGATACTGCTCCATAAAACCTACTGGAGGTCCTTTGTGGTTTTGTGAACATAAAGTGTGCCTGCATAAACAGATGCCAGTTTTAGAGCGAAAAACATCTGCACATCTTAAACTCGCTGGATCTCTTTCAAATTACCTGATGGCTTTGGGAGTAGCATGGGCTTCAGCTTTTTTAATAACATCCAAATGGCCTTTCCTTTACTGGCTGAGCTCAAAAATGGCCCCATCCTGGACGAGCGGATGTGGACAAGGTCAGGTGATTTTCACTGCTGCACAACACATGCATGCACCTTAATGGTTGCTCAGAGGATAGTGTTAACCCATTAGCTTGCATAATACTCCTTTAGTTCACAGCTTAATTCAAAACACTTGTGTAGAGGGTAAAAAATAAACTGTAGTATTGAAATGATTAAATGTGAAATTTGTTGTTGCTAGCGAAACACTTCAAAACGCTGCATGCCGCTCCGCTGTTGTGTTTAGTGACACAAGACTCGCATTAAAAAAGTGATCTAATCGCGTGCTGCTTTGCCATGTTTACATGCATCTCTGCTCACTAATCGGATATGAGGTTTCTTCAGAGTTCGGGCCTTGATCGCTTCATTAGTGTGAAGCTGCTCTTCCTCCAGAGCACACAGCACTAATACTGTTTCCCTTCAGACACAGCGCTGCAGCCCAGAGTGGCCTCCCGAGGAAGCAGCACCATTAAATATTAATGCCATGTGTTTAGAGGATTTTTATTTCAAACAGCGGGTTTGTCAGCATCTTATGTAGTGTTCCTCAAGATTAAGTCCATGTGGAAAACAGGGTCCTGAAGCTTTGTGTAGCATTGTGCCTCCAGAATAATTTAGGCTTGTTTTCTAATGGTCTTTCTGTGTTAATATTGCCAACATTTTTACTGTGATTTTGTCAAGTGAATGGAGCATTTTTAAGTGGCTGAGAGTACTGCTCTCTGTACCTTGCAGCGTGCAATGTAGCTGTCACAAGGTGAAGAATGTTTGGGTGCATTCAACTTGACGTCACTTCTAATATTTGATGCATGTGTTTCTCATAAGCCCATTTTGCAGTTACACCCATGATGCAGAACACTATCAGAGCAAAATAACAATTAGCTTCACTAAATTATGACATTAGAAGACAGAAAACAATACAAAACACAGTTCCCTCAACATAATCAAGTCCATACCATTTACTTTCATTGCTGGTCTACCACGCTACATCTGTAAATGCAGCGGGACATGTCTAAATGTATTAAAAATCTGTCAAGAAATTTGTCATATGTCCTCATTTTTTTGTCATTTGTTCTATTGTCCTAGTTTACATGCCAATTTCACAATTACCCCCTCAAATGAACCTGACCTCACTCTCATATATGGATGTGGTGTGTGTGAGCATCATCCTCAATTAGGTCAGGGGCGTTAATAGTACGGTGGAAAACGAACACTCCCCACAACATCCTCCAGGAATTGCGCCTGACACTACTGACTGTCTTGAATCTATATTTGGGCCAAGCGCGTGGATGTGTGTCACCCAAGACTACCCTCCTAATCTCCGCCAGAGAAAGTAAAGTGAGTTGTGTGCCCATGGGCGGAGATTGTCAAGACACAAAGGGAGCTCCCAGCAGGCACCGCAAAAACCAGGCCCTGGGCAGGTTTTTATGATACCTTTCAATCAGCGGATGATTCCCAGCTGAAATGACAGGTGATTTGACTCAGCCTCCAATTAATGACCTCATTTTAACAATTAAGAGCAGAGGAGGAAGGGGAAAGCCCCACGAAAAGACAGCGAACAGGGCCGGGGGCCAAGTTTTGATGCCTTGAAACTACAAGGCGATCTCGCCACGTCGAACGTGACTGGAGCCTGTCGTCCCGGCTCAGGTGACCTCTCTCTCCTTTAATCAGGTGGCGTCCTGCAGGGAGAGCACACATTGGTGAGGAGCTGGCATGCGGATGGGAGGGTGGAAGGAGGAGGAGGGTGTGGCTTGGATAGGTTGAAGGGGTGACAAGAGGGTGGCAAGGGGATGATGGAGTGCATCAAGCTGTGTGCCCCCCCCCCTTCCACCCTCTCTTGCCCCCACCCCCCACTGCATAGAGGAAATTAAAGAGCTGTGTAGCAGGAAGAGAAGAGGGGAGGAGGGTGGTGATTTAGAGCGTGGCGCAGGGGGATGGGGACCCGGCGCATTGGAGTTAATTACTGAATAATGAGGAACAATTTATTGTGTTCTTGTTAGAGACATCAAAATGCTGCTGGATAGTGCCTATAGAGAAGAGCATGCCTCTCTCACTCCTTGTGCGTGACACAAGACTCGCATTAAAAAAGTGATCTAATCGCGTGCTGCTTTGCCATGTTTACATGCATCTCTGCTCACTAATCGGATATGAGGTTTCTTCAGAGTTCGGGCCTTGATCGCTTCATTAGTGTGAAGCTGCTCTTCCTCCAGAGCACACAGCACTAATACTGTTTCCCTTCAGACACAGCGCTGCAGCCCAGAGTGGCCTCCCGAGGAAGCAGCACCATTAAATATTAATGCCATGTGTTTAGAGTGATTTTTTATTTCAAACAGCGGGTTTGTCAGCATCTTATGTAGTGTTCCTCAAGATTAAGTCCATGTGGAAAACAGGGTCCTGAAGCTTTGTGTAGCATTGTGCCTCCAGAATAATTTAGGCTTGTTTTCTAATGGTCTTTCTGTGTTAATATTGCCAACATTTTTACTGTGATTTTGCTCAAGTGAATGGAGCATTTTTTAAGTGGCTGAGAGTACTGCTCTCTGTACCTTGCAGCGTGCAATGTAGCTGTCACAAGGTGAAGAATGTTTGGGTGCATTCAACTTGACGTCACTTCTAATATTTGATGCATGTGTTTCTCATAAGCCCATTTTGCAGTTACACCCATGATGCAGAACACTATCAGAGCAAAATAACAATTAGCTTCACTAAATTATGACATTAGAAGACAGAAAACAATACAAAACACAGTTCCCTCAACATAATCAAGTCCATACCATTTACTTTCATTGCTGGTCTACCACGCTACATCTGTAAATGCAGCGGGACATGTCTAAATGTATTAAAAATCTGTCAAGAAATTTGTCATATGTCCTCATTTTTTTTGTCATTTGTTCTATTGTCCTAGTTTACATGCCAATTTCACAATTACCCCCTCAAATGAACCTGACCTCACTCTCATATATGGATGTGGTGTGTGAGCATCATCCTCAATTAGGTCAGGGGCGTTAATAGTACGGTGGAAAACGAACACTCCCCACAACATCCTCCAGGAATTGCGCCTGACACTACTGACTGTCTTGAATCTATATTTGGGCCAAGCGCGTGGATGTGTGTCACCCAAGACTACCCTCCTAATCTCCGCCAGAGAAAGTAAAGTGAGTTGTGTGCCCATGGGCGGAGATTGTCAAGACACAAAGGGAGCTCCCAGCAGGCACCGCAAAAACCAGGCCCTGGGCAGGTTTTTATGATACCTTTCAATCAGCGGATGATTCCCAGCTGAAATGACAGGTGATTTGACTCAGCCTCCAATTAATGACCTCATTTTAACAATTAAGAGCAGAGGAGGAAGGGGAAAGCCCCACGAAAAGACAGCGAACAGGGCCGGGGGCCAAGTTTTGATGCCTTGAAACTACAAGGCGATCTCGCCACGTCGAACGTGACTGGAGCCTGTCGTCCCGGCTCAGGTGACCTCTCTCTCCTTTAATCAGGTGGCGTCCTGCAGGGAGAGCACACATTGGTGAGGAGCTGGCATGCGGATGGGAGGGTGGAAGGAGGAGGAGGGTGTGGCTTGGATAGGTTGAAGGGGTGACAAGAGGGTGGCAAGGGGATGATGGAGTGCATCAAGCTGTGTGTGCCCCCCCTTCCACCCTCTCTTGCCCCCACCCCCCACTGCATAGAGGAAATTAAAGAGCTGTGTAGCAGGAAGAGAAGAGGGGAGGAGGGTGGTGATTTAGAGCGTGGCGCAGGGGGATGGGGACCCGGCGCATTGGAGTTAATTACTGAATAATGAGGAACAATTTATTGTGTTCTTGTTAGAGACATCAAAATGCTGCTGGATAGTGCCTATAGAGAAGAGCATGCCTCTCTCACTCCTTGTGCATCCGTTAAAATGTGGTGTTTAACTCACAGCCATTAAATACCCCTGCCTTGCTTTTCCTTAACGTATACAGTGGGGGTGTTGCAGGTCTTCTTGGCTGATGGGAGGACTTATCACATACAGTACTTCCACTTTCCTCCAGACCCTCTGGGTTTATACTAAAATCTAATGAGAGCTACACTGACTGGCTCAGTCTGTTTTCAAAGCTTGTGCCGGCAATGTGTAAGCCAGGGGTCTTCCATGTTTTTTAGGCCAGGGACCCCTTAGCTCAAAGAGAGACTGAGTAGGGACCCCCTACTGCATATATTGTAAACAATTGAGTTGCATATTAAACTGGGCCAAATGGATGAAAATAAATGGGTATTTTTTATACATCGTGTTTTAACGTTAAACATACATGTGGAAGGCACAGTGAATCTTTGAAAAAAAAAAAAATATATATATATATATTTATATATATATATATATATATATTTATATATTTATATATATATATATATATATATATATATTTATATATATATATATATATATATATATATATATATATTTATTTTTATATATTATTTTTTTATTTTTTTTAAAGTTATTTTGGCAGCCCCCCTGCAGTAACTCTGAGGACCCCTTAGGGGTCACGGACCCCCTGTTGAAGATCTCTGGTGTAAGCTATAACTGACTGTTGATTTTCACCTGTGAGACATTCCATTCTCTCCGGTCATTTACAATGATAACGATGGCAGACTTAACGCTCAAAATTTGTACAAGTTTCTGAACCAATGAGCTCTTAATTTCAAACAGAGGAAGAGTAAAGCTGACCTCAGATTTGTAGCCGGAAAAGGTTGATTTTGCCCGCAATGAAAACTGCCACTGGCGGATTTGGTCAACTAGCAAGCTAGCTAATTAAGCTAACGTTCACTCCTTGAGTTGGTTAAAAACACAATCTGCAGCTGACTTTTTATTGTTTCCAGTTTACTTATATTAAAACGCGAAACCTGTGAAAGGGGTCAATGCATTGGTGCATAAAGACTACACTACTAAAGCTAAAGCTGTGTCCCAGGCAAGAAATCAACCCCCTCACCATGCGGTTCCATGTAGAAGACATGGACATAAAGAAACAGCATATTGTATAGCGGTGTAGTTAGTCCCAGTATAGTCTGGATCAACGGAAGCACATTTCCAGGATAAAGCCTGAAATCCACGTCAGGCTTTGCCGCTCACCTTCCACTCTCTGTATATTGCTGTTCTCAAAATCCCTTCGCTACAGGACACAACAAACGTTTTAAAAAACATTTGGATCGTGCAATAAGACAGGCCGGCTTGGTTCTTTCGAGGTATGATTGAAAAGATTGACAAAGAACATGTTTGCGGAATTTACTATCTAACTGGGACTTTTTGGGACCAATTGGTGGGAATGCTGTGGACGAAGTACACACGTCGATACAATGGTAAGAGTAAATTACGTTTAACCATGTATCCAGCTAATTTAAATAGCTCACATTACTGTATTTTGTGAACAGTAACATGATTTAATATTTCATGTAGTGTTTTCTACAGCCTCCCGTAAAAGTGAAAATGTTTGCTTTTTATTATTCCCGTTTTTAAATCATAGTTCTATATATGGACCTCTTCACATCCGCCTCCCCATTTCCGCTTCTTCACACACTTTATTTGAAGTGAAATAAAAAAAATTTAAAAAACGTCTTAAAATACATCCATGAATAAAACCAACCGCATTCCGATTCTAACAACATATTTCTGTTTTATGCTGGTTAGGATAGGAACTTTTTTTTAAAGCCAGGCCTTGTTTGTGGTAGTGGACAGTATGGATACTGTTGAAGCTCAGCATCAAAATAACTGAACCAGCCCTTTGTAAATCACGGGTCGCAGACACAGTGCCCTCACTGACCAAGGTGCAAACTAACCAACTAACCAACTTTTGTTTTGGTAATATGCAAATAAGATTAAGAGAATAAATCGTTATGCAAGTACTTTTACTTTTAATACTTAAAGCACATTTAAAATCAGGTACTTTTTACTTTTACTTAAGTAGGGTTGTCATTGTGGTACTTCTACTTTTACTAAAGTAAATATGTCTCTGGTTATTTGTACTTTTACTTAAGTACTGAGATTCAGTACTTCCTCCACCACTGGTTTAAAGAAATGCAAACAACCCAGAGCATTTCTTTCTCCTATCCTAAAATGTATCTGTGTCGTAATGCGAGACTAGTCCCAGTATTATAGGTATTATTATTATTTCAGTCTAATATAGCTGTTTGGCTGTTTAATATATATATATATATATATGGTTCATATTTTACACACAATATGTTGCTGGAGTATAAGCATCCCCAAATCCTATAAAGAGCAGAATAGAACTGCTACCTAAACTCTGGTAGCGCCCAGGTTTCCACTCAGTGGGGAAAAACTACACAGTGGATGTACTAGTTGTAAACGGGGCCTTTTCTGTTTATGTAACCTGTGGCACCACAAGCTAATGTAGTCCATTAATAACATGTCAATTATTGGCCTTGGAAGTTATCTTGGGTTAGTTACTATGATAGTAAGCTAGATAGCTGTACATGCTAATCATTGCTGCTCATGTTACTGCAGATAAATCCATTCCTTACACTTTTGCTCCTGTGTTTTTGGTTTTGGCGAGGCTGAAAACCCTACAAACTCTTTAAATGACACAAGTATCGCTCTTGCTACAGTCATATGCTCGCTGCCTCTGCGTGTGGAGAAATCTGAACTTGAAAGGCCTGCTGTGCCTAGTTATATGGTTAATAAACTATGATTGGTTGATTGTTGTTTAGATCAGGGTTTAGCTGGCTTAAATCATTTAACTGCAAAGTCATTGTTACTCTACAGACACATCCCTAGTGTCATCCCCAGAGCATGTTCACAACAGTTATGAAATCCACATGCTTACAGTACAGATTACTCATATAAGGGACAGTTTTTTAAGTATGCTCTCATGCTGCAGGAATTTCCTCCCAATAATGCTTTCATTATCACTGTAAACATGACACTTCCTCTATGAAGTTTACCGCGTTCCTTGTAAAAGTGTGCCTGCGTATAACTTCATTTGTCTGGAAGGGAAGCGAAAAAAAGCAACACTGAATGCAACTTGACTTTATTCTCCGCCAGAAAAACGCCAAATCTCTCCTCACCCAACACCAAGTGTCAGACTTGCTATCAGTCCTTAGCAGAGTGTGAAGTATCCCAACTCTTTGATGTGTTAAATATGAAATCTGACCATAGAACAAAGCAGCTGTCAGCAACCAGCACGTGTCAAAGCAATCCACGCCAATTATTATTGAGTTTCTGTCATGCATGCATCTGCTGTGCAGACACTGAGGTGTGTTACAGTATTGCAGTGCTAACAAAGACTTCAGACAGTCTTCAAAAATAAACATCACAACCTTTACTTGTCTTCATCAAAGTCTGCAAATACAGTCCAAGATGTACCTTTTGTCCAGGGCGCTTTGATAATAATCTGCCGCAACACAGACAGAAGTGGTAGTCCCAACACTGTACTGTGACCTAGAGTATACGACTTTAACTTTGTCAAAGGTTCTCCACATTAACAGCAACACAATCACTGGATCACAAATCACACACTGTAAGTTATGAGAGTTACATGCTGTGTCTCTCATGACATTGAGGGGGAAAGCGAGAAGGTGCTTGCTGAGTGTGTAGCCATGCTGTGTTGCCCAAATAGATACGTTCCATCTGAGAGTGATGCAGCCTTCGGAGTGATCCCGCTAGACAGATGAGTGCTACTTGAATGTTAATGAGGTCTCCTTTAGACACGCATAAATTAAATGATTAGATGTCTGCAATCATGCAAGGTCCTTAGGTGTCCCCTATTTATGGCATTTGAAATGTAGCGGCCTTTATTTACGACATGTCTCCCCTGCACAGGCTTCGCCACCTGAGCAGCCTAACGCTTTCAAAAGACGAGTTTTTTAATGACCTGAAAATGAATCACTCTGGCAGAATCGTAAGAGAAGCGGAGCCCTCCCCCTTTTTGAAAACAAAAAGGGAAATTGTGCCATCTACTTAAAAAAAGCTTGCAGATGTCTGGAATGAAATCCCTGCTACAGGAAGTGAGTGATGCAGTAAAACATATTTGTTTCAGAGATGCTGCTTACTGAAATATACACTGTAAAGCCTCTCAGAGGGCCTCAGAGGACAGCGCAGTCTCTGATCGCAGTCACCTAACAATGAATCTTCTTCCTCCTCGGTTCACACGCTCTTCATTGTCGTTTTCTAGTTTCAACAACAGCTATTTTCATCTTCATGATTGCATTAATTACAGCATAACTCATGTCTCTTGGCTCCAGTAGTGTTTTCCCCATAGAAAACAGCGTGTCAGAGCTTCAACAAAGGAAGGGAACAGTACATATACTCAGTTGGCACTTCATTAATCAACATAAGAAATCAGCATCACTTGACACTTATCCAGCTCACAATGAATCTACGACTGTGTTTTTCTTTAAATGGTCTATATTCTATTCTGAAGGTTTTAATGAGATTTAGGCTGGACTCTGATTGTTGTAATGATCAAAGAGATGCAGCCACATATATCCAAATAGCTCAGTATGTAGCGATAAAGCTTAATGACGGACAGGCAGCAAGTGACTGCTTCTTTATTGAATCATCAGGCACATTCTAAAGACTTATCAGGGTCCCAAGAAGACCCTAGGGTGCAGCAATGATTAGAAGCACCTAAGTTACAGTCATCCACTTTCAGGCCAAAGTAAGGGCTTTTTTTTGTGTTTTTGTGGAGAGAGGGAGAGAGAAATTTCTCTTAAGATTCTCACTCCCCCCCGCTATTTATTAGGGTAATGAATTTCCGACTGCAGTGCCAGTTCCACTGAGCCTGCTTCTCGGCCTAATTCTCTGTAACATTTCCTCATTGCCGCTGGGGAACATTATATGAAGGCAGGGCTTACAATACCATCAATATGCCCAAGACGACAATCGGACGTCTCATAGATATTAATGGAAGTGCAAATTAAATCAAAGTTGGAGTGCAGCTATCTGGGCTATGATCAATGCCTTTTGCACAGTCAGATTTAATATGGGGTTTGTAATTTGAGTATCCAAACAAAATGTGCATCCTAATGGGAAAGATGAAAGTAATTCCACATGGGGAGGAAATAACACATTAGCTGCATTGTAATTAGAGAACTCGGAGTGCAATGTTTCCCCGGCTCAGTATTAATGTTGAATAAAAGCCTGATACATTTACGATGTGCATACAGGATGTGGACATCTGAATTGTTTTTGGACACCTCTTGAGATGTTACTGGAGGCATCCTTTGAAAAAAAAACCCGATCATAATCGTGTTGGGTAAATGCCTTAGTATCAAATCTAATACAAACAATAAAGAAGAAAAAAATATAATACAGCAGGAACACATCTATGTAGCAGTCATTGCAAATAATGAAAGTTAAAAAAACAAAGATTTTAAAGCCAAGAAACTAAAAGGGAACACAAGAAAAGTATGTGAAACATGATTTGGTTAAAAAGTTCGTAATAAAGCCTGATTGTGCAAGTCACCTCACAAGCATTCAAAGGGAATAGGATATAACAATGAGGCTTCCATCTGAGCACACACCAGCAGCCAGTTAAAATGACCCCATGTGAAGTCAGCAGGTAGCATGAAGAGAGCAAACAGCAAAACAGAACTTTCAATGAATAACACATGAGATGACAAATATCAGTAGATGATGATCCAGTGCCTTCAGCGAGTCAAGTGCAACACACACACACACACACACACACACACACACACACATGCAAAAGGCTAATCACTAATAACTTGATGCAACCTCTCATGATCAAAATGAAACAGCAGTCAATAGTTGGTGTAGAATCAGATGCTTTTGTAAATGAGAATTAAGTTAAATATTTAGAAATTCATTTATTTTGTCTTGTTGGTGATTTTCATCTCGGTTAGTTCTCTAACAAAATGTAGTTTTACATTTTTGGAAATACTAATTTTGCTTTCTTTGTCGAGTTACATGAGAAAATCGATACCCTACCACTCTCACGTCTGTACAGCAAATACAGTATGAAGCTAGTTCTAGCAGCCAGTTAGCTTAGCATCAAGACTGGAAGCAGGGGAAGCTGTCTGGAGGTGACAAAGTCCCGACCCTCACCTATACAGCTCATTAATTATCACATTATATCTTGTTTAAGTCATACAAAAACCAAACTGTAAAAATGGCAAGTTGTGGTTTTACACTAAGTTACTGTGGCTTCTTATTAACCATACAAACGTGAGTGTTTTATCAATCTTTTTATCTAGCAAATACACATACTGTATATCCTAAAATGTCAAACTAAGTATAGACATACATTTTTTTCTTCGAAATGCTATAAAATTGAATAAAACACCCAAATTCAATGAAAGTAGTGAACTGATCATTTATTTTACGGAACAATCCACGTTATTTAAAAAAAAAAAGAATTTTGACAATGTAGTTGAAAGAAACCCAAATTTTCTGCTATGGAAACTTTTTGAAAACGGGTCAAAATTGACTTGAGGACAAATTTGTACACACTGATATTTATAGGTTTGTGTAAGGTCTCTGAAATGTCTTAACAGCTGATCAATGAGCTTTTAAAAGTAACGATCACCACAGCAAAGTTTGTTTTGAAGTAAAATGACCATCAGATTTTCCATCAGTCAAATGAAATCGTCTCGGGTCAATAAGACAGAAGTTCACACAGCAATACCAGCCCTTATTAGAAAATAAATGTTGACATGTTTCTTTCGCTGTTGCACAGTCCTACCTAAGATGAAAGCATCAGGGGGCTCAACTCAATTTATAAGGGGTAACATGTCATCTTCAAACACCTCACTGAGTGGGTATGTAACAGGACGCCCTAATCTATCAATAAAAATGTAATGATATTGTCAAATGTTAATATGTCATCCATAAACCCTTGGGTCCTCTTGTCACGAGGACACAGCCTTAGCAACACATATTGCCTCATCGTGTTGTTTGGCATCGACCCGGGTCTCTGCTGTAAAATCTTGCATGCCGTGACAGAGAAGAGTATTAATCAAAGTTGATTTCAAGTGTGAGCGCAAGTGCCTTTTTCTGCTGGAGAACTGTTTAGCACAACAGCACTATGTTACACCAGAGTCCCACTCTTCAGTGTAATGGTAGCAAAAGGAGTTCATAAATAATGGATTCAAGATCACTTACACTTCATGAAGCAGGCCACTGTGTGGCATTCAAGGGGGTATCACATGTTGCTGCTCAAATTATAGATTTGGTTTTTTTTAGCTGCAATTGTAAAGGAAAACAAGACCTTCAAGCGGGCTCTGGAAGAGTTTAATATGGTGCAAAACATGACAGCAAAATAACAGTTTAGACACCACCACTGAATGATGGTAGTGAATAGCTGGAAACAGAAGCACTGTGAGTAAAAGCAGCTTTTGGTCTCAACGGTGTGTTACAATGTTTTGCATCCCTTCTGGTAGACTTGGGGATGCAACAATCCCTTTTATTTTCAGTAACTGTCAACACTGGTGTGTCCCAACTTTACCTGTATTCAACTTGGATAGTAGAGTACAAAAAGAAATGAAAAAAACACTGAGGTTGTTAACTGAAATCATATTTGTCTTAAGAAAACATTTGGTCTGTAGATGCAAATGGATTTTGTAATTTATCAGCTAGTGTTACAGATTCATATTTGCACTTCATTGTCTCTACTTTAAAGGCTACTCCATCTCCACTTGAAAAATGATTAGAATTACACGTTTAATGCATTTGAAATTGTAACTGTCCACTATCAAACCACATTTAATTGAAAATATGAGTATTTATTCAGCATTTCTGTGATTGTCTCTAGTTTAGCTGTTTGCATACTAGAATTGGAGAGGTGAACTTATATTATCTTCTACACGTAAGACAGAGTTCATTACCTATATATATTACCTATAGATGATAGCAAATAATGTGATAACCTCTTGTTGTAACATGTCCTTGTGTCAGGGCTGTAGCTGCCTGTCTTTATACTGCCCCTCAGTGGCAAGACAGGGAAATGGCCTACAAAATACAATTTGCCTTAGTGTGAACAAATTCTGCAAGACCTTGCATGCACACACTGTGGCAAACTTCGATATTTCACCATTAAGTATGAGGATAACAATCCCAATAATTTCTAATGTGCCAATGCAGCTGGAGATAAATAGCACAGAGCAGAGGAGATGATCAGATCTCACTCCATATCTTAATGGGATCCTCTCACACGCCATTCCCATTAATGACCAATCCCTCAATTATGCAAATCAGAGAATGGTCACTAACAGTGAGAAGTTGAAGTTGATCACATAAACAGCAAAAGTGTCACATTGCAGAGAGTGCTAATTGGCCACTACTTTTCGTATAATTGCAACGACAGGGGGTCACGTCCTCGACTAACCTCTCCTTTAAGTATTGTTTTTCAGCACACAAACAGTTAATGGAGCAATTAAGATGGCGCTCACAAGCACCACTTGTGCGGACCATTTGGCAAGACAGAGATGGAGAGACGTGGCCTGGGATGCTGTAATCCTGCATATGGTACACAAGAGTCTCAAACCAAAGGGAGGGGTAATCAAGGTGCACAATACAACTCCTACTCTGGTGTGAATGTGATTTGCTGCTCATCACTGTAACCAATCATTCTGGTACTTTCTGTGTATTTTATACATTTCAACCTAATAAACAAGGTTGTGATTTTGGTGCCAATATATACTGTATTTCTGCCTGGAAAAAGGACGTTTTTTCTCACCACTGTCGCACCAAATGCCTGCTCTTGGAAGGGGAAACAGTTGGGTCTTTGTAAATTATAGTGTGGTCTACGCCTACTCTGTCTGTAAAGTGTCCTGAGATAACTCCTGTTATGATTTGACACTATAAATACAACTGAATTGAATTGTATAACATGCAGCAAACTAAAGTTGTCAAGATACCACAATTTTAAACTCCGATACTATACTAGTTTAATAAAAACTTTACTGGATACCTCTTCTAATACCATAGCAAAAAGAAAAAAGGTCCTAGGCACGTAAAATAAAAAAAATTTAAATTATTTTTTTATTAACATTATTTTTAAATGTTTTCCCTACCTTGTAGGCCGAAACAACATTTATGTCGTTATTATTGCTAATAGTATTTATTGTCTTTTTTTTCTAATGTTGCTTCACTAAACACAGACCCAGTTGATTTTCTTCGCCGTTGTTTAATCTGTGGAGCCTTGGGTTCAAAATCTGATTGTAGATCTGTTTTTTGTGTAGCTTCGGTACTTTCGATACTATGATTTATCGCTAATTATACATTATACACGAACGTAGCGTAGTACTCGAATGTATCCTGGTATCGAAAAAGTATCCAAGTATCGATACTTTTGACAAACTGACAGCAAACGCTGCAGCTCACATGTGCCACATTGGTTATTCAAATATGACACATACAGTTCATGTACTCATGCAAAGAAGCCACCCTTTGTTTAACACAATACAGCCATACCTTTAATTATCTTGTAAAGCCCTTTGAACTGCATTTGTAGGAGTGCTTTAGAAATACACTTAATAGACACATTTTTTTAAAGTATGCTCTGCCTTTTTGCAACAAATACAATAAAAGCAGTGGCGGTTTTTGGCACGGGGAGAACCGGGTAGCCTCCCAGGGCGGCATTTTTTATATCACATGGAGGGTGGCAAAGCGGTTTTCTGTTATCTATTGTTTTACTGTGTGGGGAATTGGCAAATCAGCACCCCCCCCCCCCCACCTCCTTGCAGCTGCAGGCACCCTGCTGGCACCCCCTACTTTCACAATGAAATGGACTAGTCCATAGCGGTGCGGGGCGGGCGCGAAAGATAAACACACAGGAGAACTGGGAGAAACACGAGTCTAAACCTTTCTTTTATGTCAATGGTCTAAATGCGAAAATGAAACAAAAACTCATGATAGACCTCTTCAAATTAAAGCACAGGGCCTCTTGAAATGATACCAAAAAATTATATAATATAATGTAAGTGTGTGTATATATATATATATATACACACACATACATTATATATATATATATATATATATATATATATATATATATATATATATACACACACATATATATATATATATATATATATACACATACATACATACATACATATATACACATACATATATATACACACACATACACATACATACATACATACATATGTACACACACATACATATATATACACACACATACACATACATATATATGTATATGTATATATATACACACATGTGTATATATATATATATATATATATATATATATATAGCTTGTTTAATGATTCATGAGGAGTATACCGTTTTATTGTATTAATAACTGGCACTTTTTGAAGTATTTAATGTGTCAACTCTAACTGATTCTTGCTTACTCATTACATGGCGTTAGTAGTTTTAAGGAGTAAGAGTTGCTATACATATTCAGGGGAGCGCAAGGACGGGTGGTATTTGTGATCTTATGCGGTGGGCCGGTCTGGGCCAAAATGCCAGGTCTGATTTTTGGTCCCAGACAGTCCGTCGCTGTCGATGACATCATTGATGATTTTGCGTCAAGGAAGGCCAGAGAGGTCAGGTTTTAGTTTTAGTTTGTGTTTTCTGTTCTTAGTGCTATAGTGTAATAATTAGATTGTCTTTAGTGTGTCTTCACATTTGTGTGATGAAGGATTTGTGCTATTTAGAATATTTCTATATTTTATTTGTATATTATTCCTAATATTTTATATTATTGTTGCTCTCTGCTCTTGTTACATTTTTTATGATTGTATATATTTTTGGCACATTTATGTATATAGTGTATATTTATTTTAAGTTCTCATAACCTATACTGTATACCAATATTTTGTGCAGAATTGTGTTCATTGTCTTTTGGCAATGTTGGAGGTGGAGATTGTGCACCTTAAAAAGTGTGTTTCCTGTTGTAATTGCAATAGTTCTTTTTTTTTTTTTGGAGGGGGGGGTCGAAGGGGGGGTGCTCAAAGGGGGTCTCGCCCAGGGCGCCATTCAATGTAGAACCGCCACTGAATAAAAGGATCAGTTTCTTTCAGTGGTATTTAAGACAACACTTACAGTCACATTTATCAAAATTGTTGTGTT
Source organism: Sander vitreus (assembly GCF_031162955.1). NCBI lineage: Eukaryota > Metazoa > Chordata > Actinopteri > Perciformes > Percidae > Sander > Sander vitreus. Next base: position 3,930,974 of record NC_135858.1, read on the forward strand.
TAAACATTCGATGTATAAAATATATATAATATATGTCAAGAGAAAATACAGCAGAAATTGTGATGTGTTTAAAGGCACATAACGGTTTTCCTTTTCTTTCTTGGACTTCACAGATATATTCTCAGACATGTTAGCACATTTGTATTGTGTGGCGAGAAGACTGGCAGCTGTTATACCTTTTTTTTATTATATTTATTTAACATGTGTTTTTTATCCACTAAGAAGTTCAGGGTGCCACAGTCAGAACACACGTGAAACAAACCCCACCTATACACCACACAAAGAGAACAAACTAATACTAATACATATAAATTGTTGTAATAAACTAATACAACAAAACTATAAAACAGATGTTGACTTACCAAAAGTTAAACATCCAGTAAGATTTTAACTAATACTGCTGTAAAGGGGTCTTAAAGGAGATTGTGTGAATGCCACCTATTTTGGAGGCTAATCCCAGGAGAGTGAAGAGGGACAAAAAAACTTCTCATCTCTTCATCTACCCCCTCTACCACAGACTTTGCCCACCCTCTATGACTAAGTTATGCCCTGTCATGTAGTCAGAGGCGTCAGATGCCAAGTAGACCACTGCAGCTTGCAGGTCTGTCACTTGAGCCAGTCTACCAGCAGGGATATCTGACAGCCAGCGCTGCACCAGAGGCCTCAGACTCTCCGAGTGGATGAGAGGGGTGTCAACAATCCCCCTGAAAAGAAAAACGGAGAAAGAGGGTGGGGGGGGGGGGGAAGGGACATAGAATGAAATCAGAAGGCATCACAACTCAGAGCCAGGAGTGACAGCGTTGTTTCAGAGCCACCACTTTGGTGACAAAAATAAACCCAATTATCCTTTGAAGAAAGGGCATGGCATGCCATCTATGATGAGGTTTACTGTGGGACCGCTCAGGAAGAGCCCACGGGTACGAGGGCACGCCTGGCATAATTCGCACAAAGCCTTTGGTTAAGTCCTTATTACATGCAACTCCTTCATATTCCTGCTCTGATTCCTGATTGAAATGTGCTCCAACTACTCTGACAGTAATAAGGTGTATTGTTTTTTGTTTTTTTTGTTTTTTTTACACGGGTGTCGAATAGCTCTGTGACACCATTACTTAATGCACCATAACACCATAACAAATGCAGCTCTCTCTACTTTCTACAATCAAGTATCACAGAGCCTACATTTGAATAAATATGTCAACACGTCTGCCTTTGCCTAATATGAAACGACTTTTGACTTTCTACACAATTGACGTGACAGTGACTAAAAGCCATGAGGCCTGAATCATTGTTCAGTGTATTCTGGTGCCTTGATATGGAATTCCAACATTTGGCTAAATTAGCACCTGCAAGGAGCGTGTGACACCTTGGTTAACATATTCCACCTCAATTATATTTCTCTTCAGCTGCCATGTTATCTGGAACCTTTGCTGGCAATCAGAGGTACTGTTTTCCCTCAGCCAATTTTCTAGATAATGCAGCTTATCACCGCTGCGGCTAAAGTTGCCAATGAAATCAGGCTCCAGTCAACCTCGTGAGCGCTAATTGTGTCCTCTTTTTTATGCATATTTACCGACTGTCACTTCAAAGAAATCAGCGGCCCATTGAGACACCCAGTTAGCGAGGAGAGAGAATTGCTTCTTTGCAAATTAAAATTAGCAAACAAGCTGCCGATAAATAAAGCTGAGCATGGCGCATGTGTGAGGGCTTTGTTCTGGGGCTGTGACCGGGGCCTGGCTCGCCCGGTGCCACCGGGCGGATTTGCTCAGGGATGGCTGGGGCTAAGGGATGCTCCACTTATCTCTCACACACACACACACACACACACACACACACACAAGTTCGTCTCTGTACTTCCCCCTGCTTAGCTTCAAAGACAAATAAGACACAAACAAGGCGCTATTGTTGCGCCTACACTCGGAGTGATGTTGCAAATTTGGTTCCCTAATTGAATAGAACAATTAGAGCAAGTGTTTGTTTGAGTCATCCCTCAAGACGTCATCTAATTAAGCACTGATGTATTGTTTGAGGACTGAAATTAGTGCATCATTCTAGAATGGGGCTCTTCATATGAAAGCAAATACACTTATCACCACTTCCTTTTGCAGCTCAATCCCTTACAACACTCAAAAGGTGGACAAGTATGTTTTGGCAAAAGAAAACGGTAAAAGAGAAGAAGGCCAAGAATAGACAGCACTCACGGTGAGATGCAGTTGACATGCACTCCTCTGTCAATCCATTCAGCGCCCAGAGTCTGAGTCAGTTTGACCACTCCTGCCTTGGACGTGTTGTAGGAAAGCTGCTTCTGAGGATGAGGGACTGCGGGGTAGAGGATGGAAAGAAAATGAGTTCCCCTAAACAGACACAACACAGTGTTTTATAAAGATAACATTTGCTGCATCATTAGTAATGGTATGCACTTTCACAATTCTCAGGTGGCCTTTTTTTTTTTTTAACAAAAGAGACTAGCAATACTTCCTTTCTCACAAAAGCTGACCACATATACAATTTATATTGCAGCTCATGCGGTTTCTGGTGGATACTACATAAAAGCTCTTCCATTAGCTGCTGGGGACTCTGAGGATGAAGACATGTAAAATTAATTGCTTATAATGTCCAGTTATGCTCCGTCCTCAGCAACAAAGACAGGGAGCCATTTGTTTGCCTTGACCATCACAGATGCTGCACACTGCATGGGATAACGGGACAGGGGCTCATTTTCTGCTGGTTGATTAATCATCACAAGGAAGGCTCCAAGTTACATACAACTTTAGTAGTTAACCTCATCACCCGCCGATCTGACTGCCAAATGGCTTCAGTGTGAGACCGGGATGATAAATACCAGCCAGCTGCAGAGAGGCAGGGATCGGTCCTGGGGAGAAAAGGCTGCAGCATCCCGCATACATTGCTGGGTTAAAAGGAGAAACATGTGCAGGGTAGAGGTAAAAGTTGGAAACTGCTAAAGAAATAAGATGTAATAGTCGGGACAACGGTACCGTAGCTGAGAGTGTGGGTGAGTGGGATTGTGCAAAGTGTGGCGAGATAGCAGAGGATGGTAAGGTTGGGCTGGGCTGGATAAGGGTAGGCTAGGACCTCAGAGGAGCAGGCAAGGAGGAGCAGAGCCCAGGGCTTACACGCAGATTGAAGGTGAAATCCGACTTATCAGGACAGGAAACACAGCTCAAAATGCCTAACATCACTAATCCTCGCTCAAGACCTGATGATACGGCCCCAAAATACCATTCAGAAAATGCCTTCATCCTTTAAATAAACCTGCATTGATGTTTTCGCCGTCTTAAAGAGCAGTAATCCCCAGAGAAGGGAAAAGAGGGTAGAAGGAGAGCGTTCTCCAAAGCCCTCTTTAACATTCACCCTGCTACTTATTGCCCATTTCAAGTGGGAGAAAACATGCTCTTTATCAGGCACGCCTTTACATTTTGAATTCTTCTGAGTTCAAATGATGCACTTTTCCCAGAATCGCATGGCTGTTGTAAATGTACATTACTATGCAGCTGAGATCTGCAGGTATGAGTGTGAGAGTCACAAATCCCTCAGTAAGGTCATCATGCAGCCAAAATTCAGAGTGTGTTCATTTCAATTTCCTGTCTGGGTGTCTTTGAGCTGCTGGCCATTATTCAGAAAAAAAAATGGTGGTTGATGGTAGGGAGTGTGTGTGTGTGTGTGTGTGTGTGTGTGTGTGTGTGGAGGGGGTGTTAGAGGGGACACACACATTCTATTCAGCAGATGGACAAAAAGCTGTCATTGTGCATTTTAATTGGGCATTTACGGCTGCTTTTTGGGCTTCCACTTGGCTAGAACAGGTCCCATCTGATTACACATTATGACAATATTATAACAGATGTCCAGACCAATAAAGTAAATTCCTGAAGGACTGTATGTAATGCGAGTAATTGATCATTTTTTTTATGCCGGCCTCTATTTACCAGCATGCTCCTGTTTTACAGATTGCCCCTGCAGTCGGGACTGGGGCCCATATGGTACAGTGGTTTACTGGCGATTTGACTATACTGCTGATGAAGTGTTGCTGTTCCTCTGGAGGAACCTGTTGGATGAGAAACATTATGCAAGGCTTTTACTAGGCTCTCACTAAACTCTAAAAGTGTCTTCCGCTGTTCAAACAAGGCTGCTGGCACAGGCTGGGGTTTTGCCGCTGCACAGGAACCCTCCCTTCCCAAGTTGGACCTCAGGTTGCCTTCCACATCCTCCAGACAGCTCCACAGAGAGGGAATGTTTATTATGATGCAAAACCGCCTCGGTGAGATGCAATCACAACACTTTCCTGCTATGCTGCTTATTGTATGCAGGGGTGGATGCGTCTCTATAGAACGGTTTAACTGGGGTAAAAGTTGCAAAGGAGAAAAGCTGGCTAATCCCGTTTTAAAGGATACGTTGCTCAAAAACAGGAAAACTGCAGATGTTTTTTTTTCTTTTCTTATTTTAACCACTCTAATGGTCTAAAGTCAGTACGACTTTCTGTCTGATGATAAAAACTATTTAATGTGACGTGTACTCCGGCACATAGCTGTACAGCTCAAATGTATTTAACTCTCCCTAGCTCCCCCTCCTACTCTCGACCCAACTCTCCACGCCAAATGGAGAGATTAAAAGCAGACATGGAGGGGCTCCAGAGAGAAGGTGGGGGAATAGAATCATCACTCACCTATTAGACTGGCCATGGAGGCTGTGTTGATAATCTTGCCGTATCCTTGCTTCAACATCACTCGACCTGCTGCCTAAAGCAGGGATTCAGGTGAAAAAAAGAGACACATTAAACACCTTATCGTGGCACTGAAATGCTACCAAAAGTCTGAGCACGGATCAACACAAAAACATGTAGTTTATTTATCCTTGGAGACATAAATAGTGGTTAACAACATTTGGGTGGTAGGGCATGCAGTATACAATATCACACACACACACACACACACACACACACACACACACACACACACTATATAGAGAGAGAATGAGAGAGAAATGGAGATGTCTGACAGCATCTAGATAATTTAGATCTAATTTTAGTCAGTACAGAGTAGCTAAAGCTGGTTGGACCATCAGTAATTAGGTCATATTCTAACTAGTTCTGACAGAAAGAAACTACTGAAGGAAAACATGATTAAGAATCAATTTAGTTTTTCAGGCATTGTGTCACTTGTAAATTCATGGCAGAATTTACATTAATATCCATTTTAAATTTTTAAAGTGCCCATATTATGAAAAAAAAATCCACTTTTTCTGGGATTTGGGGTGTTATTTTGTGTCTCTGGTGCTTCCACACGCATACAAACTTGGGAAAAAAACATCCATGCTGTTTTGAGTGAGATACGGGTTTCTGAATGTCTTCTGCCTTCAGTCTCCGGGTGAGCTGTTCAAAATCTGCACAGCTTTCTACGTCAGTAACCGAGACGAGGTGGCTAACCGTGCTAGCGCTAGCATGCTAGCTTGTTCTCAATGGCAAAGCACTGCTACAACACACCCTAGTTCACCATAACCTACAAAAAAACTACTTACATGTCCCTGTTCTGCAGGTATTCCACGCAAAGTTGGAAGTGCGCCCTCGTTTAGAAGAAGTCTCCCGGCTAATCCTGCCTTGTAAGACTTAAGTTGTAGAAACAAACAGCTAGCTGATGTGATCCTTACCTAGATACTGCGCATGTGCGCCTCCCAACAAAGATGGGATAGAAGTGCGATGCCTCACTCACTCTGTAGCTAATAAAACAGAGAGCTCAACACACAGGGTGAAAAGAGGAGCTGCAGTAATGTGCAGTACAACAAAAATATGGTGTTTTTTGAAAATTAAACCATGTAAACCTATTCTGGTACAACCTCAAAATACAATTATGAACCTGAAATGAGCATAATATGGGCACTTTAATATAACATTAATTTATATTTTACAGGTATAACAAAGCCAAATCATCAACTTTCAGCCTATGGGAAAGCGCAGCAGCACAAATATCAGACTTAATGACCTCAGCTCCACAAGAACTAGAGGAGAGTGACTAGGCAAGGTGTGATCTCTGTTTGTTTGTTTGTTTGTTTGTTTCGTTTGTTTTCTTCGAGACCACAGAGAGTGGGGGGGGAGAGGGTCTTTGTTCTTGTTCAATTTGTGTTTCTTTGTTCTGTGCCCCACAGGTAGCAGGTTTTCCTGCTGTAGCTCTGTGGCTTTGCATCATTTGTACCTGCTGTACAGCGTACATACATACATATATATATATATATATATATATATATATATATATATATATATATATATATACTATATATATATATATATATATATATATACATATATATATATATATATATATATATATATATATATATATATATATACACACATATATATATATATATATATACACACATATATATATATATATATATATATATATATATATATATATATACATATATACACATATATACACACACACATATTATATATATATATATATATATATATATCACATATATACACATATATACACACACACTATTATATATATATATATATATATATATATATATATATATTATATTATGTTTCTTCTCCATCTGTTCTTCTCAAAACGTCCAGGTCCAGTTTTGTCAGAGCAACAGTGAAGGGTTTATATTGTATGGAGCACCATTTCTTCTTTGCATTTAATTTCACAGCAGTATGTGATTTTATGTAAAACTCTTATGACACTATTGTTGGAGTTAAACCATCAACATAAATGACATTTAAACTCAAATTTGATATATTTACATTTAAAAGTTTTTTTTGTTGGTCTGAAAATCTCACATCGCACAGATACAAGGCAGCGCAATACGGTAGAGAGAATAAACTGTCTCTGTGGTCACAGTCACTCTCACTCAAACACACAGACACACGCACACACCACACACTGTCTTTTACAGCAGGTGATACACACCTGACAGCACATGAATGCCCCCCTCAGGTTGACATTAAAGGTTTGGTCCCACTCTTCTAGACTGGTGTCTTCACTGGCTGAGTTCATGTTGATGCCGGCATTGTTACAGGCGATGTGGATCACTCCCCATTTGGAGACAATGTTGTCAATCATCCTCTGGACATCATCTGATTTGCTAATGTCAGCTGTGATCGAAATGGCATTGACGCCTGTATACGAAAACATGGACGCCTGTTAGAATACTTTGTACATTTTGCAACATTATGCACGATTTAAGCAACTTCTATCCTCGGATATTTTAGAAGTTTATTTTACAAATCCCAATTTGGCTTTATACTTTTTAAAAGGTAATTTTGCTTCTTTTTCCCTTTTTCTTTTAATGTGTAGGCAATTTCATTCTTTAAGATGAAAATAGAGGGATAATCACACAGGTTCAGAGGAACATGTAATGTATAATGTGATACAGTATATCTTATGCTTTAGTATGCTGCCATCTGCTGGCCAAAAACCAAAACCACTGCTAGGCCTATTTGGAGTTGGGGACTGAAGTTCAACTGGCCAGTCTGCACAAAATGTTGTCAAATACAGAGTTTCTGTTTATAGTAAACCTGCCTATGTGAAGCGAGGTACTGAGTAACGAGTTTAAGAAATGATAAACAGGATGGGGATGTACAGCTTGTGCTCAAGTCTACATTTGTTGTGTTAACACCCCTTACCTTTGAGGAAGAGCTCTTCAGCCACTGCCTCAGCTTTATCTTTGTCCAGGTCTACCACGGCCACCTTCGCACCGGCCTCACCCAGAGCATGAGCAAATGCTCGACCTATGCCCTGCCCAGCACCCGTCACGTAAGCCACCTTTCCATCAAGACGCATCCGATCGAGGATAGGCCGCCCCCCGACTCCGCGGAAAACTTTATCATCTGTTATTTTACTCTAATACAAATAAACAAGATAAGCAGACATGATCAGTGAGAATGATGTTATTACTAAAAGAAAATCCTCAGTGAAAGTATGATGACAGCTGTTTGATTCCATGTCCATTCTGGCTCATTGAGGTCTGAGCACTGGGGTTATCTAAACAATACCTGTGTTCTTGAGCACTCAGAGGCCACAGATACCCGGCGGATAACACTGATGCCATCTCTGAGAGGGATAATGACCTTTAAAACAAGAAGGACAGTCTTAAAATAAAAACAATACCTGTCCAACACATACAGTAGCATGTAAAGGTTTGAAACTTACCTGCTCCACGCGGGGATCATTACAGACAAACTGGTTGAATTTCCTGAGTGCCAGTCCATTGCTATCTGTGACGTCTTTAAGATAAACCTTGGCTTTGAACAGGCAGTTATCTACACATATGACCCCTCGCAATCTCAGCAGATTGTTGTCGAGAATAAAGTTGTAGTAGTTGATGTAATTATCCTTGTCAGCATCAATGAAGACCATGTCAAACTGCTCTCCTGCAGCAGCCAATTCCTGGAAGGGACAGAGAGTTATTAGGAAACTGGCCATGCACCCCACAGTCTGTTAACTGATTACAGTAACACCAAAAAAAGAAGAGTCAGTGTCATCTCTTGCCTGCTTTCATTATGCGAAGCACCAAGCATAACACACAGTTACTACTATTGTAAACTTTAAAGCTGGAGTGCAGAACTTTTGTCTCCCCTCTCTGGCAGTGAGAGTAATTACATGAACACTGCAATAAGCCGCTAATCTGTGAAGAACTGTGAGTGAGTCATCAAGGTTGGTTAACAGCACACCATGTACTGCTCATGTAAAGAAGTTGTTGCAAAATGAATACACTACTCGTTCTGAGTACTCCGGTATAGTGAGAAATAGAGAGAGCTTTCCCCGGCTGTGATAGGCTTAATCAGCATTGTGTGAACTAGCTTAGCAAGGGCTTGAACGTAGCAGACGTTCATTTATATGTAAAAGCTCCACACTCAAAGCGCTACATAAGTGTCTTAATTCATTTTTTCAGTCCGTACAGATGACAGTCCCTCAATAATGAATGAGGTGTCTTCTCTCACCTTTAGGGTGTCCATGGCGGACCCAGTCTTGACAGTAATCTTCTTGCCATGTGGAGACTTGTCAAAAATGGGCTGGGCAAAGTCTTTGAGGTATGGCTCTAACTCACAGGCAACTAAGCAGCCGTCCTCAGGAAGACCTTCAGCCATGGACAGTGCACCGTAGCCGGTAAACATCCCAATCTCTAGAACCCTCTTAGCTTGACTTATGTGGATCAGCATCTTCAGGGTCTGGCCTGCCAAAAAAAAAAAAAACACCCAAGAGCAAGTTATGGCAATATGGTAAACCAGTGAATAAAATGGCAATGAGCAGTACACATGTAAATGTCCTTCAACCTTCAACATGTCCAGTGATGCACTCCTTGGGAAGCTGGAACATAGTTTTGCCCTCCTTGTGCACTTGTTTCCAGTCATGGGAAATTGTTTTTCTACAATTAAGTATGAATGAAAGTATTAACATATTTAACTCACACAGTAGTATTTTGCGCTATAAATGATTATGTTTAGGAAACCAAGACATACTTATATAGCTCTGCTAGAGGTTCACTTTCCTGTGTGGTCATAAGCTCCAGGTAGTCATCCAGACCGCTGGCTATGTCCAGAGCCTTCTGCAACTGACATGTCAGCTCCTCTGGCACATTGCCACTCGTTGCAGCTATCTCCTTGGCTTTTTTTAGGAGCTCCACAAGGACTTCCACTGGGGTGTCTGGAACTGGGGGAATAACAATGTAATTTTAGTTTAGCAATCAACTTCATTTTCTACTGCTCTTTGCTGCTACAGACTATATAATGTAGGGCTGCAACTATACATGATGTTCATTATCCAGTTATCTGCCTGTTATTTTCTCAATTATTTGATGAATTGTGATCTCCACACAAAGAAAATCAGCAAAACCATGTAATTAATAGCTGGAATATGAATTTGTTATAAAAATGTTACCAAATAATTTGATTAATTGATTAATAGATTGATTGAGTAGTATTATCAGCCCTAATGATTCAACATTTGTGTTAGGCTTCTTCAAAAGAAAGAAGTTTACCTACATTATTACAAAAGCAAGTTCAAATGGTTTGAATAGAGCTCATAAATAAGGAGCTCACTTATACGTAATCACACAAACACAAAAACACACACACACACACACACACACACACACGTTCGTCTCTGTTCTTCCCCCTGCTTAGCTTCAAAGACAAATAAGACACAAACAAGGCGCTATTGTTGCGCCTACACTCGGAGTGATGTTGGATTATGTACTTTTTACATTATTGTAGCCTATGCACTTTTCTTAGCGTAACAACTTATGACTTCTTATGACCACGATCTAAACAGGCTTATGGCTGCAGCTGGCTACATTCGGTCTGATAAGAGACGCGCAGATACATCGGCAACTGCAATCCAGCGGAGTTTGGTTCCTAAAGTAATTAAACGTGTAAGTCTTAGTGATATTTACAGTACTTTGACCCTGACACAATGCCAAAAATAAGTATTTTTCTTACCTTTTTCGGCTGGCATGGTGCGCGGTTGGTTTATGGGCGTGACGATTTCAGCAGCCACAGTGGAAGTGTATCTGCCAACGTGGTGAGGGACTTCTGTCACAGCACAACAAATATGCAAATTGTTGAGTGAGGGGAGTGACCGATAGCGTGAACTCCAGGCGACTGCACCTGAGGTAAAGGGACGTTCGTGTTGGAGACAGACATTCACAGACCCTCAGAAAAACGTCTCATGCGGACCACAGTAATGTTACCAAATAGGGTTTCCTAGTTCATTTATATCTATTGGCCTATCTATTGTTACTTAAGATACCGTAGCTACACATGGTGTCTAGGCTACTATGTAAAAAGCCTCCTTAAACTAAATGTGAGGACATATAAGTGAGAAAAATGTTTGACTTAGGCCTAGTTGGCTACTTGAATCCCACTTATGAAATAAGCTTAATTGCTGAACATAGACCGCTGATAACAGTCTCTCAAGAGCAGCCAACTGTATAAAATAGTAGCATGAAGTAGAGGACTGCATTGGGATTGGGACACAAATATTGCCGGAGCGGGTGTTTTAACAGGGGCTGCGGCAGGGAGCTGGTGGTCCAAAAATAGACGGCGGGACCCGGGCTGCTTCTGATCAGTTCTGTAACCAACTGTTAGGTCCGCCTAGCTTGGTTTCATAAGAAAATCAGCAACGCACACGGTGCATCCAGTTAAACACCAGTCAAACGCTTTTTTAACATTCTTCCCTCTCTTTCACTTCTTTCCCGGGGCACTGTGCCCCCTTTCTCCTACAGCAACCTGAGGGATCACTCAACAGGGACTTTAACATGAAATCGGGTTAGAGAGTGCTTGAAAAGACTGGGACACATAAAGGCCCTGACACACCAACCCAATTATCGGCTGTTGGACAGTCTGGCGAGGTCAGTGACTCGAGTCTGTTCGGTGTGTTCCATGCCGTCGTCAGTCGGAGGAGCCGTCAGCCTTCATTTGGACCGATTTGAGATGTTGAATCGGAAGGCGGGCAGTCGGACTCAATGACCAATCTGATTGGTGGAGTGCTAAGCCGGAAATGATGAGCTGGATGAGCGTGACTGGAGTCTCTCAAAATCTGATGAAAATCTTTTAAACTGACCTTTGTCGATCTGAAATGAAGACAGATTCAGCAACTGCACGGCCTATTTTTCGTAAAATATGAGATTGTATTCCTACCTAGCCGCCATGATGGTCTGGCTTTGAAATTCCGGAGAAGCCAGACCCACGTGACGCGTTCGTCCAATCAGCTGCCGGTTTTCATTTTTTGGGCGACAATACAGATTAGCGCTGCCTGCTGTTTTGGAGACGCATTATGTCTTGCGCACAGAACATACGCTCAAGTCGGCGTCGCTTCGGTGTGTTCCGAGGCACTTTTTTGACCAACTCGGGGAGGCAGTCAGTCCGACTGCCTTTTCTGCAGAGGGTCGGCCGTCGGGTTGGTGTGTCAGAGCCTTAAGGAAATAAAACAACCTGAGCAAAATGACTGACAGCCAACAACACGTTCTAAGTGAAATAAATAAATGAATACAATGCCACTTTGCCCTTATATTGCACTAGAATAACTAATTATTGCACTTGAATGTAATGATGCACTATAGAACGTAATTTCCCTACTTATTACCGAAAGATATGCATATTTATTAATAACACAACTACGTTGACATTTGTCAGCTTAAAAACGTATGGAACACATGTTAGCGCAGTTACTTGTTTGCACTTCCAGTAATAATAATAATAGCCTATTGTTTATATAGCACTTTTCATTTAAACATGTTCAGGGCTCCAGACTAACTTTTTTCACTAGGAGTACAGTGGCCCCCAACTGAAAATGTTAGGGGCACACACCGTAAATCAACATGCTAACCAAATATTCACATTTCTACTCATTTCCACTGTATTACTAATAAACTTTGATACTTTGGCACATTGTCACTCGTTGCAGCTATCTCCTTGGCTTTTTTGTAGGAGCTCCACAAGGACTTCCACTGGGGTGTCTGGAACTGGGGGAATAACATAATGTAATTTTAGTTTAGTAATCAACTTCATTTTCTACTGCTCTTTGCTGCTACAGACTATATAATGTAGGGCTGCAACTATACATTATGTTTATTATCCAATGATCTGCCAGCTCTTTTTTTTCAATTATTCAATGAATTGTTTGGTCTATAAAAATATCCATAAGTTTCCTAAAACCAAAACGTGACGTCTTCAAATTGCAAATATATCATTTATCTCCACACAAAGAAAATCAGCAAAACCATGTTATAGCTGGACTCATAACATATGCTACATTGCCCTTCCAGTAATAATAATACATTTGTTTATATAGCACTTTTCAATCAAAACATGTTACAAAGTGCTTTACAAGACAATACTAAAATCAAATAAATACATGAGTAACATAAGCCTTAATGTGGAGTCGTGTTTCTGTATAGTTTATAGAATATGGCTCCTTACAAGCAGGATGGAAAACCAAAAAATGATTCAAAATGCTAGCTAGAGCTGGTAAACAACAGTCAGGTGCGACCCATTTCACATTACACACAGTCCTTTGATCTATTGTTGTCTGATATAGCTTAAGTTGTGCCAAAGAACCCTACTAACCTTAACTGCAGCTAAGCAAATGTTAGAGCAACAGATTTATCCAGTTACGCTTGTTACGAGTTGTGTTGTAAACTATAACCAATGTTCATAGAATTCAAATAAAGCTATTTTTTAAGGAATTTAAGGGTAACATTACAATTCTATGACAGTCAAATGAATTAAATTGAGATATTGACACAGAATTTCATCCAAACTTGTATGTATTGTTCTAATAACACACATTCAACTACAACTGCACTGTCAAATCAGCAACATACACTCTGTGGCAGTGAAAACTTGTGTGGATCAATGGGTCTCCTTTCTCCAAATTCATTCATTTATTCATTGTTGTCTGATATAGCTTAAGTTGTGCCAAAGAACCCTACTAACCTGAACTGCAGCTAAGCAAATGTTAGAGCAACAGGTCTATCCAGTTACGCTTGTTACGAGTTGTGTTGTAAACTATGACCAATGTTTATAGAATTCATCCATCCATCTTCGTCCATCTTCGTCCGCTTATCTGGGGTCGGGTCGCGGGGGTAGCAGCTCCAGCAGGGGACCCCAAACTTCCCTTTCCCGAGCCACATTAACCAGCTCCGACTGTGGGATCCCGAGGCGTTCCCAGGCCAGGTTAGAGATATAATCCCTCCACCTAGTCCTGGGTCTTCCCCGAGGCCTCCTCCCAGCTGGACGTGCCTGGAACACCTCCCTAGGGAGGCGCCCAGGGGGCATCCTTACCAGATGCCCGAACCACCTCAACTGGCTCCTTTCGACGCAAAGGAGCAGCGGCTCTACTCCGAGCTCCTCACGGATAACTGAGCTTCTCACCCTATCTCTAAGGGAGACGCCAGCTACCCTCCTGAGGAAACCCATTTCGGGCCGCTTGTACCCTGGATCTTGTTCTTTCGGTCATGACCCAGCCTTCATGACCATAGGTGAGGGTAGGAACAAAAACTGACCGGTAGATTGAGAGCTTTGCCTTCTGGCTCAGCTCTCTTTTCGTCACAACGGTGCGATAAATTGAATGTAATACCGCACCCGCTGTGCCGATTCTCCAACCAATCTCCCGCTCCATTGTCCCCTCACTCGCGAACAAGACCCCAAGGTACTTGAACTCCTTCACTTGGGGTAAGGACTCATTCCCTACCTGGAGAAGGCACTCCATCGGTTTCCTGCTGAGAACCATGGCCTCCGATTTAGAGGTGCTGATCCTCATCCCAGCCGCTTCACACTCGGCTGCGAACCGATCCAGTGAGTGCTGAAGGTCACAGGCCGATGATGCCATCAGGACCACATCATCTGCAAAAAGCAACGATGAGATCCCCAGCCCACTGAACTGCAACCCCTCTCCACCCCGACTACGCCTCGATATCCTGTCCATAAATACTACAAACATATAAACTTTGATACTTTGGCACATTGTCACTCGTTGCAGCTATCTCCTTGGGTTTTTTGTAGGAGCTCCACAAGGACTTCCACTGGGGTGTCTGGAACTGGGGGAATAACATAATGTAATTTTAGTTTAGTAATCAACTTCATTTTCTACTGCTCTTTGCTGCTACAGACTATATAATGTAGGGCTGCAACTATATATTATGTATATTATCCAATGATCTGCCAGCTCTTTTTTTTCAATTATTCAATGAATTGTTTGGTCTATAAAAATATTCCTAAAACCAAAACGTGACGTCTTCAAATTGCAAATATATCATTTATCTCCACACAAAGAAAATCAGCAAAACCATGTTATAGCTGGACTCATAACATATGCTACATTGCCCCCAAATGTTAGAGCAACAGGTCTATCCTGTTACGCTTGTTACGATTTGTGTTGTAAACTATGACCAATGTTCATAGAATTCAAATAAAGCTATTTTTTAAGGAATTTAAGGGTAACATTACAATTCTATGACAGTCAAATGAATTAAATTGAGATATTGACACAGAATTTCATCCAAACTTGTATGTATTGTTCTAATAACACACATTCAACTACAACTGCACTGTCAAATCAGCAACATACACTCTGTGGCAGTGAAAACTTGTGTGGATCAATGGGTCTCCTTTCTCCAAATTCAAGTAAAAGACTTTTCCCTCTATGCAAATGTAATATGCAAAAAAGACCATGACCATGAGCACATGTATCTTCATTTGATGATTTACATGTCATAAAACTAAGTACTACCATGCATTGGTGCACACAAAGTGGTATTTGTCAGGCAGTACATGTTATACCTCAGTTATACAAAACTTATACAAGAAGCGTTACGTGACAGGCTATGAAACATGTAAATTGCTCCTCCCACAGGCAAGGGCCAGCCTCAACATGCTATAGGTTTTTGAAAGAAACCTCTGATGGGATTCTTCTTAGGACTTTGACTAGCTCAGTCCACTCCTGTAAAGTAGGCCTACACTTATCACAACGATAATGGGAAAGGTTCATCTGGAGGACGATGATGATGATACAAAAGAACTGAAAACTGAATTTAGTTTAGTAAAGGTCAAAAGTACCTGGCAGCGCAAACAGGGAAAGAAGGTGACTAAGGAAACAGCTGACTGTGTCTCTGCTTCAAAAATGTGAGTAGCCTATAACATAAGCTATGTTCTTTATCACAAGCAGCCTATATGTGTTCAGATTTGTTTATGCAAAATGTGACCGTTCTTCTATTTCTGACTCTCTTCTTTGTATATTTTATTTAGCCTATTATTATTTTTTAAGTTAAGTTTTGGTCATGCATAAGGAGAGAACTGGCATAACCCGGTTAACCGGGTTAACTTAACCGGGGCACATGACCACAGTCACTGACATTTACTGTGAGCAAAATTTTGTGAAATCTGGACTGATATTAAAACACAGTAAAAAAAAATTTAATTAAAATTATTAATGGCAAAAAATGTCCAACTTGATATAAAATAAATGTTATTCAGTGGGAAGGCAGGAAACTTAAGTCAAAGTGTATTGTTGCTTTTTCAGTAATCAAGGCGTTTCGATTTAAGTACTGTAGTGCAGACTATTTTAAATCTACTGATTGCTACAAGTATGAAACATCTAGAAAGCTGTGAAACATTATTGTTTTTCTTTAGGACTGTCTTCTGTCATTTTTCAGTGATTATTTTTTTTCAGTTTCAGGCCGCTCTTACTCAGAGGCCTGAAAGTTTCAAGTTTGTACTTTTCACATACTCAAACTATTGTGCTCTTAAGACATTGCAGGGTGGGGTTTATTTCCTCATTGCAGGGAAAGATGTAAGTCCTTAAATGAGCCAAATTAGTTCTTAGGTGTTACACCTTCATCATCAACAAATATATGTAAAAGGATGATTAAGGCTGATTTGTGACTTTTTTTTTTGCTCATCTGTGGCTCATGGGACAGGTTGTTGAACGCTACCAATATAATCATAGATATAGGTCTAGATTGTGCTTTTCTGGAATCCAGGTCTAGTCTTTTTTTATTTATTTTTTTATTCACAATTTAACACAAAAAAACTAAACACTAAACATACAAGACATACAAGACATAGTCCAAAACACAACCACACACAAAAAAAAGAAGAAAAAAAAAAGAAATAATAATAATAATAATCCTACGCTACCACAGTCTGTGGGTTATCCATTATTCAATGTGATTTCATCATTTTATAGTCTTTATATAATTCAGTACTAAGGACCATGTGGATAAGAAATCTTGCAGCCTTGAATGCCGTTTACTTGTAATTTGTTCAATGGGCAACAAGTCTATTATCTGCTCCAGCCATTGATCCAATGTGGGTCCTGACTGGGAAATCTATGTAGTAATATAACTTTTTTGGCAAAGTAGGAAAACATTGTAAACACACATTTTCTTGTATAGGGAAACTTATTTTACACATCATAATTCAACAAATATAACATAGGGCATAACTCAAAAGTACAGTTACACATATCTTGAATTGCTTTATGAATCTTCTCCCAAAAGGAATAAACAGCTTTACAATACCAAAATAAATGCATGAATGTTCCTAATTCAGTTCCACATTTCCTACACATAGGAGAATTTATATGATCAAACTTATTAAGCTTCACTGGAGTTATATAGTATTTATACAGGAATTCATAATTAGTTTCCTTAACTTTAATGTTTATAGTTAAAGGTGAGGTCAATTTCATACACAGAGTTAGCCATTCTTTTTCACTAAACTTCTTTTTAGCTTTAATTCCCAATTTGTTCTCAAAGAAGAAAAATAATTCTTGGAACTTTCAGACAAAATTCTATACAAGTGAGATATCTTACACTTAAGCGAAGTAGCAGAAATAATGAATTGTTCCAGCTCAGTGGGGTAGAATCAAAGTTGTCCCTTTTTATATGAAGATACAATGATGTGACGAACCTGCAAGTATTTAAAATAATCTGTTCTAGGAATTTGATATTCTGCACAAATAGCAGTAAAGGATTTAATGGATTCAGAGTCTTCATCAAACATATCTGAAAAAGTTTTCAAACCATGAAGTGACCAATTTCAAAAGTCAGTTTGAGAGAGAGCTAGAAAGTCTGAATTAAATGCAATAGGAGAGTTTTTGCTTATATGACCTTCTGTGTTCAGATACCTATTACAGTCCTGCCAAGCTTTCAATTTGGCTTGTAAAGGGGAGAACCCCTCTACATTCATCAGGGACTGCAGTTTGTTAACATAAAGTATTGTTGTGATCTCCAATGGATAGCATGTTAGTGATTCCAGTGCTACCCAAAGAGAACTAGTTCCCAACTTCCAACTTATAATATTTCTAACTTGGTAAGCCCAGTAGTACCATAAACAATTTGGAAATCCTAACTCCCCTTTTAAACATGATTTTGTTAAAGTGGACAGCTTAATCCTTGGGGTCTTGTATACATTTTGTTAAACATCTATTAATTAACTTAAAAAAAGAAAAGGGGATATAACATGGCAACATATTAAAAGCATAAATAAACTTAGGGAGTATACTCATTTTAATGACATTAATTTTCCCAATAAGAGACAGTGGGAGAGCAGACCAAGTCTGAAGTTTCTTTTTGCATTCCTCCAGCAAAGGATTATAGTTTCCCTTAAATAGTTTGTCCAAAGTGGGTGTCACTTGTACTCCAAGATATTTAAAACCATATACTGACCAAGAGACGGGGCATTGTCTCTTAACATTTTCCAATATTTGGAATGTTAAGAGGGCAAGCAATTGATTTGTGTAAGTTAACCTTATACCCTGAAGTCTTAGAAAATGTTTGAATATCTGCTGTAACATGGCGCAAAGTTGACATAGGTTCAGTAACAAATAATAAAGTATCATCGGCATAAAGAGAAATTTTGCGATGTTGTGTGCCTGCGGTCACTCCCTTTATCATAGGATTAATTCTGATCATCTCAGCAAACGGTTCTAAAGCAATAACAAATAATAATGGGGAGAGAGGGCAGCCTTGCCTGGTACCTTTTCCTAAGTGCACTGGGGGGGATTCCACATTGTTAGTACAGACAGTTGCATTTGGAGTGTCATATAATGCTTTAATCCATTCAATGAAATTGTAGCCTAATTTAAATTTATCTAGTACTAAAAAAAGAAAATCCCATTCTAAGCGGTCAAACGCCTTCTCAGCATCGAGAGATATTAATAATGAAGGTGTTTTTTTCTTGGTTGAGATAATGTATGATGTTAAACAGTCGTCTAGTATTATCAGATGAGTGACAGCCTTTAATGAATCCAGTTTGATCTAAATTTATTAATTTTGGAAGAATTAATTCTAATCTCTTCGATAACAGTTTTGTAATAATTTTATAGTCACAATTAAGAAACTTATAGGCCTATATGAGGCACAACTTTGAGGATCTTTACCTTCTTTCAATATGACAGATATTCGAGCTGTTTTCATAGAAACAGGAAGAATGTTATGGCTAGAGAAGTCTTTAACCATTAACATAAAAACTAATTTAAGTTGTGGCCAGAAAGTTTTATAAAATTCTCCAGAAAAACCTACCGGGCCTGGAGATTTATTTGCTGGTAATGATTTCATTACAGAAAACACCTCTTCCTCAGACAAGTTTTTATTAATAGTTTGTTGATCTGAGACTGTGACCTGAGGTAGATCCAAACAGTCTAAAAAGGTTGTTTCCTCAGGGATTGAAATATTTTCTGATTTATATAAACCACTATAAAAATCAAAAAAATGTTTATTAATTTCTAATGGCTTGTATGTTACTTCATTTTCGGTTTTAATGGCCATTATGGTTCTCTTAACTTGTTCCTTTTTCAAATAATGTGCCAATAGTTTCCCTGGTCTATTCCCAAATTCATGCATTTTTTGTTTCAAATACATACTTTTTTCTTTAATTGAAATTTGCTCTGGCTATAACTAATTTGTTCCAATTTTCTTCAGATTGATCTTGCTTATGTAACGCTTCTCTAAATAATAATTCTTCCTTTAAAGCATCAGTAATTCATTTTCTTTCTTTATTTTTATAAGAGGAGTAGGATATAATGTGTCCTCTCAAAGTAGCTTCTGCTGCATCCCAAAGTATGGATGGGGCCATTTCATATATAGGCTAACCGAAAAATTCTTTCTGCACCACCCCATGCTGGGTGGTATCTTCTGGTGAGAATTAGGGTCAATGTAACCACGTTTGTTTAGGCTACCTACCCTAAAGCAGTTTGTGGCGTGCCCCCCTCCACCTTTCATACCAGTTCGTACAATAACCACACAATCTCTTTCAGGCATATCCTAAATAAGCTTGTTGCTGAGTAGCCGAGGATCAACTTTTAATCTTTTAACACAAACAATAACGTTCCCAATAAGCTGGTTACTTAAACACACAAATAAGCACCTTATGCCTCCTCGTTTGTTTTGTCTCTTCAAAGAAGAAATATAAACAAAGAAAATAAACAAAAATAAAGCTCAAGGACTTCATTAACATTCTTAACTAAATATGTAAGCTAACCAAATCAATATCCAAGCCTATATGATTTATAATGCTACCTCCAATGTAAGTTCATTGAGCAGCGTGATTTCTTGTCATCAGCTTTGTATAATCCTTTTTATTCCAGATCTTTTATTGCTGCAGCTGGAGTTGGGAAGATTGTTGTAGTCCCGTCATCATTAAAGACTTTTAGTTTAGCAGGAGCCAGAATGTGTGTTCTGATATCCTGCGCTTTTAGCTGTACTCTAACAGGCTTGTAGAAGGATCTTTGTTGTCTCACCTTGAAGGTAAAATCGTGATCGAAGTAAATCCGTGTGTCTTTTAGCATTACTTCCTTCTTTGCCCAGGCAGCTTGCGAGACGCGTCTTTTAATACTATTATTGAGGAAGGCGACAATAATCGGCCGTACAGAGTTTTTACGTTCATGATAAGTGCGATGGGCACGAATGATGGTCAATTCATCAAGTTCTTTTCCAATCAGCTGATCGAGAAATGCCATGATGTCGCTCCCTTCACTCTTTTCGGCTACATTGTAAATGCACAAATTATTTTGTCTCGATTTATTCTCCAAGTAATCCATCTGTTCAGCAAGTTCATCAATTCGAGACTTCACCCATTTCGTAGTTTTCTGGTTGTCGGACTCAGCATCAGCGTTCAGTCTCTTGACGAAAATCTTTCAGTTCATCTTTCAGTTCTTTGAACTCATTGCTTAAGGAATTTTTGAACTCAGCAAGCAAATTGTGCATTTCACTTAAGTCAGCCATGCTGCTTGCGTCCCCAGCAATTTGTTTGTTTGCCGTTTTCTTCTTTGGCTGATACTTATTAGTCTCCTTATACGTTCCGGAGCGAAGGTTCATAACTCAGTTTTCGCTGCCAGGCATATTTTCCTCTTTAGATGTAGGATAAACAAAGTACAAAATTACTTTTGGGGGAGTTATAAGCCAGCTCAATCAAGCTGCTGCCATGTCACCGGAACCGGAAAGCATCTTCAATCCAGGTCTATTCTATATATATATATATATATGTTAGATAAAAGCATGGAAAAGTTTTTCCAGGTCTGCCAACATTGCCGATTGAAGCTGAGTGCTGATTTTTAGTCGTTCCTCCTTGGCTTCAATAACAACTACTTCAGTTTTGTGGGTTGGTAGGCACTCGAGATACCGAAATGTATGTGCACAAGCACTGACAATGTAAGTTTTTCATGATATGTCCCCTTTAACGTTGAGAAATACCACATTGAGCTCTGTTGATTTTCCTATTCTGTGAGTTTGGGAGAGAAATAGATAAGTGTTTTCCCATGTTTGTTCCCTCATGAAGAGAGTGGTCTGATAATAACTTCCACTAATAGCTTCCAGCCAAAACAGGGACAAGGAGTTTTGGAGGCACTGACGTTTAATCTCTGAGTGGTGGTGGATGTTGCTGCTAAATGTGGTCCTTGAGACTCAATTGGGCCTCTGTGTAGTCGAGGAAGGATTTGATAAACTAATGCTAAAGGGACAAGGCCTTTAGACTGCATTGACCCCAAGGGGAAATTCTTTTTCACAGCACTGTACACATAGAGCACATTGTAAAATCATATAATGGCCTTCCACAGTACACACTTATTTACTCACAGGTCCTGTTGCAAAGGTAATTCATAATCAATGTCAAACACTGAAGTCACTGTCTTCTTATAAATGATCCTCATCATGTCATTGGTATCCTGTGCATTTTTTTCCCTTAAAGGTGCTCTAAGCGATGTCACGCGTTTTTTAGGCTACAACATTTTTTGTCACATACAGCAAACATCTCCTCACTGTCCGCTAACTGCCTGTCCCCTGAACACACTGTAAAAGAACACGGTCTCTGTAGACAGCCCAGGCTCCACAAATGGCAACATAAACAAACTGCGCCAACCTGCACCACTAAACATAACAAACAGTGTTCCAGACATTAACCGACAAGAAATATTTGGTTAAGCCATCACCGCAGCAGCATTAGCATGTAGGCTACTTCCACAATGCGCGTTCTGGAAGCACGGAAGGGAGGGGGAGGGGACGGGATGAGGAGGAGGGAGGGGCGAGCTAGCCTCCATTTTGTTTGACAATACTTCAAACGTCAACAAGAAGTAACGTCACCCAACATCGCTTAGAGCATCTTTAATATACATACTGTTAGTGTTGAGGGCTATTATATTACTGTAGACTGCATTCATTTTAGCTAGGTGTACCTAATGAAGTGGTAACAGTATGCAATGCAATGTATTGACAGAAACAAAAAAAAGCACTTTAAAACAACATCTATAATAATTGGAACCCATGCCATAATGATAAATATTTGTTCAATGTGTTTTATGTGTCGCAGCTATGAGAGCATCACAGAAAAGGGCACCAGTTGGACAGTGGTCAGCCCCATTGTCTTTACTTACAAGGTAACTGAGACCCAGAACTTGCTGGACCCAAGCAACGACACACTCCTGCTGGGCCACATCACTGACCCGCAGCAGCTGAAGGACATTAAACAATCCAACAAGCCAATCAAACGCTTTGTGGTCGTTGACCAAGAAGTCTACAAAATCTACGGTCCCAAGCTAACTGAATATTTAGAGGCAAACAATGTCCTATACAAGATTTTGGCTCTACCCACTACTGAGGAGAATAAATCCATGAAAATGGCCTTGAAGATCCTAGAGGAGGTCAACAACTTCTCCATTGACCGCCGCACAGAGCCCATTATTGCCATCGGTGGAGGGGTGTGCCTGGACATAGTGGGCCTGGCTGCCTCACTCTATAGAAGACGTACCCCTTACATCAGGGTCCCAACCACACTGCTGTCCTACATCGATGCTAGCGTGGGAGCAAAGACGGGGGTTAACTTTGCAAACTGCAAGAACAAGCTGGGTGCCTACATTCCACCGGCCGCTGCCTTCCTTGACCTTTCCTTCATACAAACTGTTCCACGACGACACATCTCCAACGGGCTAGCAGAGATGTTAAAGGTACGTTAAAGTCCCTGAAAGTGGAATAGTTATGTTATAACATGACCATCGGCTAATAACATGCATGCTTCATAAAAATGTACATGTACACGTTATTTGTATATAGGGACCCATTATAATCGCGCAAGTGCAATAACAAATGCATAGCAGTAAGTCTCGGACTGTATGGGCGTATCCAAGTGCACCTGTTATTTGGTTCTTGAATGTGCAGCAGCAAAAAGTAGAAAAAGGCTATGAGAGCAATTTCACACGTCATTTACAGTACAGTGACTAATCCAGGAGTCACCAAGGGAAGTTTAAAAGTCAATTTACAGTAGGAGGAGTAGTAACTTCATTCGCTTATTAGTTCTATGAGATTAAGTGAAGGTTTTTTTATATAATTATTTTTCATGTTTGTACTGCTCATTTAATTTTTTTTTAAGCTTTTTTGCTGGTTCTTTGCAGATGGCCTTGATGAAACACAAAGGCCTCTTTGAGCTTCTTGAGACACACGGCCGTATGCTGTTGGACACAAACTTCCAGGCTGATAACAGTGTATATGGACGCAACTGCTTACAGGTTGCATCACAAGCGTCTCATATAGCCATCGTAACCATGCTGGAGGAGCTTTCCCCAAACCTTTGGGAGGATGACCTAAACAGACTTGTGGACTTTGGTCACCTCATCAGCCCAGCATTAGAGATGGTAATTGATCCCGCATGGCAGACATAGCCATTTAAATCCTTTTGTTGACGCACAAAAAAAAGAAACTACACAAGAGCATATGGAGACAAAATGACATAGAGTGACACTGGTGAGATTACTAGCAGCAGAGTCAATACATTTAAACAGTGTACACCAGACTAATATATGATATGATTAGGATTAAGTAGTGGTACTCAGTGTTTGTCTGTAATATCATAGAATATTACGCAAGAGTCAATGTCACATATTATCATAGTATGATATGGTACATTATTATATGGTGTTGTGACAGTTTTACTTTTGTTTCCTTATTTTTTTGGGGGGGCTTTTCCCTTTATTTGATAGTGACAGAGGATAGACAGGAAAGGTGGGAGAGAGATGGGGGATGACACGCAGCTAAGGGCCGCAGGTCGGATTCAAACCGCTGCAAGGGCCGCTGCAAAGGACTCAGCCTACATGGGGCGCACGCTCTGACTGGGTGAGCTAGAGGTCGCCCCTTGCTTCCTTATTTTTAAGTTTTATTATTTGGTCAGGGGTGCCAGGAAGGTCTCACTCCTGGCTTTTAAGATTGTCTCATTCACATGATGATTAGTCACATTTTGTGTCGTTTTGTAGTTTTATTGTTAGAATATTTAAATCACACTTTAAGTGCAAAAAATCAAATATTCATGTATTTAATGGCTTACCCAAAACACTCAAAATCCCAGTCCCAAAGTCCACACAACTAAAAGTCCAACATAAAAATCCACTCTAATTTCTTTAACCACTTAGTCCATGTAAATTAATTGTCCACAAAGAAAAGAAAACCCAAACGTTCCTTTTTGGTGACAAAAAGCCATGTCCTCACATTATCTTTGTCTCTTTTTAATACAGAAAGTTCTCCCATCTCTGCTGCATGGTGAGGCAGTGAACATCGATATGTCGTACATGGTTTATGTGTCCAAGGAGAGTGGTCTATTGACAGAAGATGACAAGCAAAGGATCATCAACTGCATGGTGAGCATGGAGCTGCCTGTCTGGCATGAGGCATGTACCATGGAACTCATACAGAAGTCTCTGCAGGAAAGGCTGAAGCATTCGGGAGGCCTGGTCAGAATGCCTCTGCCTGTTGGTCTCGGGGAAGCAGGTAAGAAATCGCTAGAGGACGACTGTCCTTACCAGAAAAACAACAGCATTGATGGTGGGCTCAAACAGGTCGAAACTATTGCTTAGCAGCTAGCAGGAAGTAATATGATGTTCTTTTCACTGCCCTAAAAACTCTTGCCACCTACTCAGACCAGAAAGCGGAACAAGTCATTTGCGTGAAGGACTGGAATCTTGGTGACATACTGAATACTTGTTCTGCTAGTTGGAGAACTATTGTGGTTTGTAAGCTAACTGGCATGCTAACATCAGGCAGTAGCATGTCACAATAGCGTGCCATTCAACCTGTGTTAGCTCATTAGGCGAATTAGCATTAGCATGCTAACTGCCAACGTATTCCCTTTCACTATAGAGACTTGGGTCCCGTCCTTTCTTTAACTATGATGGCAATTCTTCACTTTAACTAAGTATTTTTACTTGCAAACATGACAAAAATACTGCTGTTGTGTCTTCATTCTACAAATTATGGCACTAGATTAGCAGAATGCACTGAGAAACAACTTATTTCTTCCTGTATGAGCTAGTTGTCATGTTCATTCAGCATATTTAAAGCATTATCTTTTTGCTTTCCTGTCTTTCTTTCATTTCAGAAATTTCTAATGATACATCTTGTGAGATCCTGCACAGAGCTTACTCAAAATGGTGTGATGAGCTGAACGTCTCCTCTGACAGCAACTGCGACTCTTAACCTGCCTATCCCGCAACTGCATCTGTTTTTAAGAGAACATGTTTACATTTTATAGGGAGGTGTATATCTACTTCTGGTTTTGTACTCTAGTCATTGCAAAAAAAGAAACTCCATTTGATAGCATTTAACTCCTGTGTTTTCACATTACGGCAGCAAGGGCCAAATATAGGGTAACCGTATTTGCACTGCTATCGGCTGTTTTTACATTCTTCTGACCAGCATGTGTTCTTACAGGCTGTTTTTACAAACCATTCGTACAAATAGCTACGTATAGTAATGCACACAGGACTTTCAAGCAGGAGAGCGGAGTATGTCTTCCCGGAAGAAGTTAAGGGGAAAAAAA
Organism: Sander vitreus; assembly: GCF_031162955.1. Classification (NCBI taxonomy): domain Eukaryota; kingdom Metazoa; phylum Chordata; class Actinopteri; order Perciformes; family Percidae; genus Sander; species Sander vitreus. The sequence goes on from NC_135858.1 coordinate 3,956,796, forward strand.
GACTTTTTACACAGGAAACTGAGTGTTTGTGTCCCGGGGACAAGGGTTGTGAAATGGATCAAATTAGATATATATATTATTTTTTAACCGTTTTTTTGGTTTTTGAACATCATAGCACCAGCTAGCAGCAAGTGCAAGTAATGTGAAAATACTCATTGTGTTATGTTACTATGTTATTATGTCTGTGAAACATTCTTGTAAGTATGCCCCATTAAAGATGTTTACCATTTATCAAACCATGTGCATGTTTAAGTAATATAGTAGACTCACACATGTACATATTGACATCCTTCTTACTTTCATTAACTTTCACCCAAAATTTAGAACTCACAACCTACCGCCTGTAAGAATAAGTGAATAACATTATGTAAGTAAAAGAAATCTTGCTACAGGGCAAAATATTTCCATGACCTGCTGACAAACCCACAGTCTGACACACTGCCTTTCATGAAGTTTTAATTGCTAAGGTGTTACTAAACATTTTGGTTATTTCCAAATTCTTGAATAGCAACTTTAGCATTCATTTAGAGTCCTAACAAACATAAGCCCAATAATCATCCTTTATTTATAACACTTACAGCCACTGTAGCTCAAAGGAGAAGGCCTGGTTGTGTTTCTCAAGGTTTCATATGAGCTGTGATATTGTCGGGTAGTTTAATTAAGAATAAAACATATTTTATAAACTGTTTTATAAAATGGTAACTAAAGCTGTCAGATTAATGTAGTGGAGTATTTCTCTGTGAAATGTAGCGGAGTAGTAGAAAGTGGTATGAAAAGAAAAGACTCAAGTAAAGTTCAAGTACCTTAAATTTGTACTTAAGTACAGTACTTGAATAAATGTAAACATTAGTAACATTCCGCCACTGATCACACACACACACACACACACACACACACACACACACACACACACACACAAGAATTCCAAAGTAAATGTTGGCCCTTTATACAGTATCTCAAGTGTTTTATTTATTTACAACATTGGCAAGAGATAACAAACATTAACAAAAATGCCTCATATGGTATAAACCAGTTCTGTCCAAACATCAAAAAAGATTTCCCTATGTATGTATCTCTTTAGCTCTGAGTTATGCAAGATAAAGATTAAATCAGTAGTTGATCAGTGCCTACAAAGCAATTACATGTTTGGTCAAAGGCTGCCGTGAACCCTTGTTAGCAAACCACATTTTAGTTTATTTATTTTTCAATTTTATTTTACATTAATTATAAAGAAAGTATTATGATGTATCACGCCAGGACTCATTAAAAATACTATAGCACATTATCAATATAAGGTCATTTTACCCTATTCACCCAATATTGTCACAGACAACTTATTGTTATGTCTTATGCCTTCGTCATCGTCATTAACATTTGTACATAAATCATGTTAGAATAGGAATATCATGTTTTTGTGGGCCGTTACAAATACAAATAAATAAAAGTCCCTCAGAGAAAACCAATCTGTGAACCACTAGTATAAATCTCTAAATCTCATTAAAACAAAATGAGCTCTCACTGGATAAAATAAAGAATATATAATAAATAAATGATAATAATAACGTGGTCAATGTTTGATTTGTTATTTTCTTCAGAGTACATTAAGAGCACATGATATAACAATTACATTTAAATATGTTTAGAAACAATAAATAGTTTGCAATAATATGCAATACTTGATCCTTTAATATTTAAAAACCTTTTTTATATATGTTGTGCATGTTCTTGCAACGGAACAATCACAAGTTTAAGACAGAAATCTAATATTCATGTCTACAAGAACATAATCAATTTGAGCATTACACTAAACCTTTTCGCATTTTTTTCGACCAAAACATTTTCACATATGTTTGTTATCTCTTTTGCCATGGACAGTTCAATACAGAGTATATATGGGACAAATATTAAAACTTTAATTTTAAAAAAGACAAAAATAAACTGTTAAATCATTCAGTTGGCCAGTCTATGACAACATATTTGTCACCTTGTATATATTTGTCAACTGCCCATCTATACAGCATCAAGATCTTCAAGAATGTAAAAATATTGTGTAAAATCGAGGAACTGAAATACCTCAGGCACATTAACATACAGTGTTTGAACATTACAGTTCAGCAATAAATGGGCAAAAAGTAAAAGGAATGGAATCAAGATAAAAATAGAGTTTATTCACTTAGGCTTGTGAATTCTTTAAGTCACTATAAGGTGAGTGCCTCATTGATGGGATGCTACAGATAGAAAGTGTCTGTATGCTAACAGCCATGCTCCTTCTCATCCATACTAGAGCTGGAACTGTGCAGGCTGCTACCGTTGTTGGAGCCATCTGGGGACATTGAGGACAGCAGGGGATCACTTGTGGATTTTGGCGACAGGGTGTCCCTTACAAATTCCTTAATTTTACAGGTCCTGGAGGTTCCATAGCGATCAGGATCCCCGGCGTCTGCAGGAATCTGGTCAAAGGTGATGGTGCCGTTGTTGAGGTCCAGTGTGGTCGGAGGTGACATGTCAGGAGCCAAGCTGTGCTGGTAGAGGTCTGCTGGGCAGTCGCCGAGGGCGGGTTCTTGTTTAATGGCTCGGCCAATCAAATCTGATGTACAGACAGATGAGGATGGAACCACTGTAAGACCATGAGCACGGGCCTGGATCTCCAACTCCTAGATGATTATATAAAAAACATGATTTAATAAACTTAATGCTATACTGGGAAAGATTTGTATCTGCAATTCTAGCGGCTCTGTGAGTCCTGTGAGCTAAATGCTAACATGAGCATGCTAATATGCTCACCTGAGTCAATGCTTAATTGCTGATGTGTGGCAGGTATTATGTTTACCATGTTCACCATCTTAGTTTCGTGTGTTAGCATGCTAACATTGGCTAATTAGCACTAAAAGTGCACAAAAAATTTAATAAATTGAAATGTTGACCTGACGTTGATGCTATACTAGTCTCGCTTTGCCAGACCTTCCTCCACAACGCTGCGGAGGAGGGTCTGGCGAGTCCACACAGCATTCTGGGATGGAAAGAAAAATGTGCCTTGGTTTATTGGAATTTCTTTAAACCAATCACAATAAGAGCCGAGTGGAGCCACGGTGCTGCTGCAAAATAGCTTCGGGAAGGAACTTGTTTTGGTGGAACATGTGTATAGTTGTTTCAGTCATTCAACAGAAAACTCAGATAGGACAGATAGTCTAGCTAGCTGTCTGGATTTACCCTGCAGAGATCTGAGGAGCAGTTAACCATTGTCCTCAAAAGAGTGAAATCCAGTGGATTTTCCAGCAGCAACGGAGCAATCCCGGAAGTGGAACGTTGAGGATATAGTTTAATGCTATACAGGATCACCAAAGTTATTACAATTCATCATGTGGGGAACATGATTGTGTGTACCAAATTTCACGCCAATCCATCTAATAATTGTTGAGCTCTTTTAAGCAATGTACTAGCCACATAAAATGAATGTGACATTATACACCTAACTACCACTGCTAACATTAGCCCCTTGTAGATGAATAGAAGAATAAAATACCCTTATATGCCAATACTGTTTGTATGAGTAAAGTAGCGTGCAGTTTACTGTAATGTTTGTTCCACCAAAGATGAATGACCAACCTGTATACGAAGCATTAGATGGCGGCTTCCGTGCTCGAGCTTCCTCTGTCTGCACTCAAGCTCCTTGGCTCTCTGCTGCTCCCGCTGTAGCCTCCTGATATAGTCCACTGAGGCTTTGAGAATGGTGCCCTTATTCCAGCGCATGTCTCTGGGGTATACAGGAGACAAAGGTCTACAGTCAGAATCAGCTGACCAGCTGACCAAAACAGCACAGGATTCTTTACGGCCCCTCTGAGCATATAAGTTATTAAATCTTAAAGACACTTGGATGTTAAAGAGGAGGATGTTAAAAATGAAGTTAATGAATAGACAGATAGCACAGCTGGATAGCACATGCACTCATTAGCACAAATATATACAAAACCTACTTACGGATCGTTTGACTTGGGTATCAAGGTTCCCAGTTCTTTGATGCGATCGTTGATGTTGAATCTCCGTCTTCGTTCAACTAGAATTTGTCAAATAGGATAAGTACAGCAGCCTTGTAAAGTCTTTGAAAGTTCAATTATAGGTCATAAAAAAACATGAACAAATAAATCAAGTGGTTTTTTTTCCCTGCTTTTTTTGTGAAATTATTCTGAATAATTGGAAATACAATTAAAAAGAAAAAAAACAACTAACAGTAGTTAGAATGAAAGTTGAAAGTGATATTTCATAACTGTAACTTGCCATTTTGCCATAGAACTAACTTACATGACCATTGAGACAATCATTAAAACAATTAGAAAAATTCTGATGATTCTGTTGTGATTGACTCACTTAAGTTGTGGTTGTCTTTTTTCTGTCTCTCTTTAGCAAGAGCACGGACTTCAGCCTCTATGAAGCAAAGAGAAAAGTGAATGTCAGTGTTTGAGAAAATGCCATTGTTTAATAAGGGTCACTAACTGGCATCACATGTTAATATTCCACAGTAAATATGTTAATTTGTCTGCTAGAACATTTGAAATCCTTTAATTTACCGTGCTATGCTCGATAATCACATCCAATAAGACATTATTCACATGTTAAATAAAGTTAAAGTCATGTTAATTAACTGTGTTAACTGTATTGTGTGCGATTTAGTCATACACAAACCACTTTCTATAGAACAGTTTCTGTAAATCAGATTGAAAACAGCTTTTACAGTTTACAAAACATCATCTCTTATACTTTCTTCATGTTGCTTTGCTTACCTACTGGAAAGCCCTCTGGCCTTTGATAGTTTTCATACAGGCCACAGGATTCATGCTTGTCCAGTACTTGCTTCATGCCAGGAGCTGGAGTAATTATTTGGCAAACAATTGATTTCATAGTATATTGCGCATTGCCAAATTGCACACAATTATTGACATTGGCCTAAGTCATGCTTTCACCTTTTACATTCTATTAATTTCACATTGATTAGGATTTAGTCATGAACAAAATAAGTTACAGTATAAAACTGTATCAGATCTTAGATAAATAGACCTTACACATTTTTCTCAGTGCGTACTTTAATCACATTGGACTATCAGATCAAGCGAGGTGTACTTGCTAAGAGTCAGTCACAGAAAGTGTACTAAATTGATAGTCAAATGATTTCCCAGTCAGATTTTACAGCACTTATTGTACCCACCTCAATTCAAGCGAAATGATATCTACAGTATAGTAAATCAACAGTAAAACAGAATAAATACTGATACTGTGTGTGAAAGATGTTTCTCAGTAGTTTACCTGTGTATTTTCTCTTAATGTTGGATGGACAGGAGTTGCTGATGGCGAGGCCCGGGAGTGGAAGTCCTTGGTTGCCGTACACATCAAGAAGGTTTTCAGACACAGGGAGCTACAGAGTATTGAAGACATGAAATTATAATGCATGCTTTAAAAGAACAACTATGTCTTTTATTTAAATTCAATTCAAAGACGTATATATCAACACTAATAGTTTTCCATAACCTAATAAAGACTTCAAATGCCAAACATTACCGGGTTGTTCATTTGGAGTCCTGGATCCATAAGTCCAAGAACATCTTCATTGTAACTTGACTCCAAGCTAATAATATCATCAATGACATCATCCATCTGTATGGCACAAACACGCATTCAATTTCATAATCACAGTTCATAAGGGTATCTGGATGTAATGAAAGCAAAAGTTTTCGGTAATGAGCAGGCGTACCTCTTTCTCACAGTTGGAGCTGAGTGTGAGCAGGGCCATGGGACTGTTGGGGGCGCTGCTGCCAGGCCCGGGTGGCATGCCGTGCTCGGGGGGCTGGCTGGGGCACTGGCTGCCGACTTTACCCACCAGGCTGGTGGACAGATACTGCCTCACCTGCTGCCTCTGAGCCTGCTGGATGTGGTATTTGGTGGGATTCTCCAGGTGGGCCTGCACCTACATGAGCAAGACATATACATTACATACTGGGATTTTGGATTCATTCTTTTATCAAGTCTAGTATATGCTTTTTGTATTGTGGATTGGTAAAAAAAATAGCTAGTTCATACATAAATTAATAAGCATAAATTATGATTTGTCAAAATAGGTCATATTTAAAGGAAAATGTGAAATAGCATTTGGCCTTTTCATTTGAAAAATTATTTCAGCCAAGTGATGACAGTACAATTATAATGAGTAAAACCTGTGAATCCAAAGATATTAAACCCTGAGCTTAGTTTACTGTGCAAAGTAACCACAAGGAGCCAAGTTGTACTGCTGTGTAGCAGTTAAATTACTAATTACATGTATTATGCCGATCAATGAAAACTGAAAACACCATTTTATAAGCCAACTTCCCTAGGCCGATTGTAGGCTTGCTTTGGAATACTGTACCCTGCCACTGGTCGACTTTATTTACTCCAGACAGTAGTTGCTGCAGTTGTTTCACAGATATATGACCAGTTACATTTTAATGCAGCACCTCAGCAAATCATACAGCAATATAACAACTGTTTAGCAGGCATTAGCTTTTCTGCCATACTGTTTAGTTCCCGTAGCACCAACAGTTCTGAACTGTGTTTAGCAAGTGTAGATAACACTGTAGAGAGGGAAAATGGCACAGTCTCATTAAATACAGTCAAAATAAATCCTATTTCAACCACAAGAAAATAATTAAATATTAGCTTTATCTGCAGGCTCTATTTCAGTCCATCCGTCCATTTTTTTTAAAGACAAAAAATCAACCCATCTCACCTGATAGTGGCTGTATTCAAGCATTTCCAACATGTTATTTGAGTATTAATTGATATAAATAATCTACACACAGTACATAATCCCTTTATCTTGTTAGCCTTCACGGTGGACAGCCAGCTAGCATGTGCAAATCTGAGAGCGCTCACTAGTCCTGCTTAATTTATCCAAGGTTTACAGCTCATTTGTTATGCAAGTTAAGAAATGGAGGAGGACACCAAGACTCATCCTCCCACTGATGTGTTGTTCCAGTTTAACTATGAATTTATGTCTTTATTGAGCCCATTTGACGTCACCACCTTCGGCTCACAAAGGAGCCTTTTTACTGATTGGCCAGTAGCCTGCAAACTGAAGCTTGCTTCAGGCCAACTAACGTTTAATCTTTAGTTCTGCTCATATGGTATAAAACATTATTTGTTCTGAGCATCAGGATCACAATTGACACCATTGTTTGACTACAAACTAACCATATCAGTGCATGAATTCATTATGAATTTTTGGGATTTGAGTTTAAGTAGTGTACATTTAAAGATATAATATGTAATATTTCTGCAATAACATCTGAAAACGACTATACGTAAATGTTATATATATATTTTTGTTGTGAGCTTACATTATCCCAAATGTTTCAAACAATGTTCAAAACCATGGGATTGTGGACCCCAGGAAGAGTAGCTGCTACATTGTCAGTACCTAATGGTGATCCGATATCCATCCAGTTTACTATTATGTGCTACGTTGACAAGTGGCTCATGCTAATGCTTCGTTGCTAAACTGTATCATAATGTTATAGAGTTACAACAACGTTCAACATGCCATATAGTATGACTGTTTTAACCCTGATTAACAGCGCTGGGCTAACCCTTGATTACATTTGTCACGTTACATTAGTTGTATCTAGTCGACTAATCTACTACTAAGACAGCCAGCTAATGCAGTCTGGTCCGTCTGCCTCACTCCCCACCGCTAAGAGACTTCAGTCAGGATGAGAGCGTGCAACCCCAGCAAAATAAGTCTCTCAGCTCCTGGGGGGAGTGGGCTAACGTTAAAACACTTTAATTTTATTTTTTACTTTTATTATTTGATTGTGATATTGTGCCTTTAGCTGCTATCTCATATTAGCTTGCATGCTCGCTAACCAGTCAGCTAATCAAATCAGTAATTATGTGGAAAAACTGCAGCTATATCATTTAAAATGACATGAATAAACATTACTAAACTTGATGTGAATACAACTTTAATAGATTAACCTTGTCCGTGAACAGATACATTTAAATCGGTAATGGTGGTTTACAATGAAACAACTCCCATAAAGATACCATGCAACTTCACAACGTCATCAAAACTCTGTGTTTACATCCATGGCTTTGATTGAGAGACTAGCGGCAGAAAATTACTTCTTGTACGTTTAGCCGTCACATTTGCTATGCAGTTACATTTGCAGGGTAAAGAAGGTGAACAGCTTTAATTTTCAGACTTAATGGCAATGTATGGATTTTGACTCTTAAGATGTTCTTTTGTCCAGCTTAGGTCCACTCCTTCTGTATTGGAAAGCATTGGATATCAATCCTGGTATAAATAGAGCAGCAGTCAAAGAGTTTGTCTCTTCCAAAGCTTTTAATAGCCTTTATTTTTGTGAATCAGTCAATCATGGCACCAAGCACAGTCAATGGTGCACTGGAAGGAGCCCAGAGGGTGTGGTGATTGACTTTTAAAAAATGTTGTGGCCAGAGATGCATCATAGAACTGTAGCACTGTTGGAATCAGATTGGTGGGATCATGACCCATCATATCATATGGTTCTCTTCAAAAGCAGCGTAACGTGCACAATGGCATCCTCATAAAACAGTCAACTTTATCCCAATAAAAAGGCCAACTCAGTTGGCCAGTATGACACTTTAAAGTAAGTCAGCTTGGAAGAATATATCAAGTTTAATGGGGCAATGTAAAGAGGAGTTCAATGGTAGGCAAAAAGAACACAACATTCTACATGTGTTTATAGCTTTACGTGTCATCACAAAATGGCATTGCAGTTTAGAATCAAGTGTGAAAACATGAAAACGGCACCATTATCTAAAGTTCTTGTTGAGTTTCTCTGTTAAGAACTTTAGGCACCAAAGGAAGTTTTCTGTTGCCAGCAGGGGTTGGGGTGGGTGGGGGGGGGGTCCTGCATAAGCAGTGTTCAGCCACAAAATAATTGTACTGTTACCCTTTCCCAACTCTGGCTTACAGGTCCTTCTAGCTCACGTCTAGTAATGACTAACCACGATGACACACTGTTGTTATACGCATTGTGTTGTGGCAGCTTCAGTGTTAATGTGGGGAAACGATATCAAGTGTTTTACAGCTCTCTTTGCTCTACAAAAATCTAAATGTCAGTGTGTCTATTAAGTGAAAGGAAATAATTAATCACATTTGGGAGTATAATGGGAATAAAAGGGGATTAACCAAGCATGGCCCAAACCAATCATTTCACTTCCATTTTGTACATTCATGGGCAAATTCACAAAAAATGCTTTGCGGCCGCTCATAGCAATAACACATTAGATACGATATATTTTATCAAATATAGCTAAATATTTTTTAAGTCAAATTTGATAAGACGTACAGTATAACATCAAATTACTTTTCAGTACAAATTGCATTTAAGGGTTAAAGAGACAATGTCCATTTCAAAATCATCACCTGTCATCTGTGTTTATTTCAAATGTTAATTTAGGGCATTTCATCATAATGACTTATTTGTCCAAGTCTCACAGCTGCATTGGATAAGTTGTGTGCATGCTTTGTGCCACCAGCAAAATAATGTGTAGCTTTTTAGGCTGTGACTAATACTCCACAGAGGAATAACATCGACGTCACGCCAAATTCTTTTAAAATTTGGACTTTGGATAATTTATAAAAACTGTTGAGTATAATGCCACAGTGCAGCACATTATGAATGCACTCAACTGAAGTGCATAAAATGTTTTGGTCCAAGGAATACTGAAGCATCAATTATTTACACAACTTACATTTTGTCACAATCGACAATGATGTGACTCTGTACAAGCAAAGCACACATAAGAAAAACACAATGCACTGAGCTGAAAGCTAGATTTTTATCATGATGTTAAATAGTAAACCAACCCCCGGAGTCAAACATTTATCTCAGAAATGAAGATGCTTCTCAGGATCCTCACATGTGATGAAGCACTATCAGTCGTGCAGCTAACGAAAGCAAACGTCTGCCGCCGCATCTCGTGTAACGCTGCTGGAGCACAGAGCATCGCGTCTTTGTCTGGATTAGAAACTCACTAGGAGCTGGAGAGGTGAACAAAAACACAGAGGAAGTGCCCTCTGGCTGGACAGAGCCTTATATGATAAAACAGAGAAAGCATTCTTTGTAAACTCATAGTAGAGCGTTTCTTTGTATCCCCTCCGCAGAGTGGCCTTTTCCTTCAGCCAAACCTTTGGCATTGAGAAGGAACTATCAACAAGGGATGTATTTCATTTATCCCTACAGCAAGCCAAGCTCTCACTTTATTCATAGAGTCTTTGTGAGACGGAGGTTTATTACCTTCTCAAGGAGAGCACATGGGTCTATGTTTTAGACGCCTTGAGGACCAGTAACATTTGGAGAGATAGTCGTCACTACTTGACCCCTGAAAAGAAACAGATCCATTCATTTCTCTCAGCCAGCTCTAATCTGTTTCGTACTGCCTTGGTAACCAGCCACACTTGGGGGCATTTTGTCAAAGGAGGATGCTAAGCATTTAGTGTGAGCTGAAAGTTAAGGAGATAACTACACTAGAGCTAAGTCTTTGTTTTTAAATCACATCAACGGCAACTTAAAAAGTGCAAAGTGGATGAGTGGATAGTTAGTACCACATGAAATAAATAATATGTAACAGATAACCATATTAATCAGACCTCTGGTGAAACAAAGGGATATTTAAATATTACCCTTTAATGACTTTTATTCTTATCTTCTATTAATGATGAAATGTGAATCTTTATATTCACTGATATTGATCAATTTCAGTTGATTTCATGGTGCTGTAGGAATTCATTTGAGAAAACATGAGCATAGCGTTGATTATGAGGTTTACGTAGGTAGCTCCAGGTTTTAAATAATGAAGTGCATTGTTTATATCTAATATAAAGCTTGGAAAGGCCATGTTGAGAGTGGCTGAAGGTGGCATTAGTTTGTTCATACTAATGCCAGTAGTATTCAATATTGTGTGTTCATATTTTTTCCGTAAAACTATACATTTTGGGATTACGATGGGGACAGTGAACATGAAAGGGGGTAACCTAAAGCAAGGTTCACAATACAAGGACCATAAAAATACACGTGAAATTAAATGTAAGTCCACAGTATTTTGGTGATAAAAGGTCAAATTTTATAAATAATAATTATTAATAACAATTTTTTTTATTTATAATTAAAATATTTTTGATTACTCATCTCTGAAGACATGAAAGGTGGGCTATACAGGGGGATGACATGCAGCAAAGGTCCAGAATCGAACCTGGACCACTGTAGTAAGGACTGAGCCTTCGTACATGGAGTGCACGCTCAACCAGGTGACCTACCAGTGAGCTTCATGGGTAATCACCCCTTGATTACTCATCTGGAACTCTGGGATATTGTGCATATATCCATTCAAATTTAATTTGCTGTGACACTAGCCAACCAGGCCCATCCTATAAACCCACATGTTAGCTTGTGGGTCATAGTAACAGAGTATATCATTAGAGGTGTGTGAGAGGATATCAGTTCATATTTCCCAAAGAGCATGATTGTACTCTAATTTGTTCAGATCTCACTCATCCTTTGCTGTAACAACGTGGGAGAGGGAGGTGTGGTGGACACCTCGATACCTCACTTCTCAGTATTTAGTTTGGACTCCGGGGACAGTAAGCAGACCTGAACCAGACCAGCTGAGAGGTCTGGAGAGTTCATAACAGAGAAGCAGATCAAATACAGAAATAAACCATTCAGTGCTTTATATACCAGTAGTGGTTTTTTTACCCTCATGTTGTCCTCGGGTCAAATTTGACCCAGTTTCCAAGTTTCTATATAAAAAATGTGGGTTTCTTTTTACAAAATTGCCCAAAAGTATCATGGATGGTTACATACACGAAACAGGCTGTGATAACCAATCAACATACGTTCCTCTTATCTTAATTATTAGTCCAAATAATTCATAATTTCTAGGTTTTTTTACTACAAAAAATAGGTATAATATAGGTATAAAACTAGTAGTAATAAGTTGAAATGAAGTTGACTTAGAAAGGGTAACACAAAATTGTAATGACAATGATAATTTATACGTTATGCTTTATAAACAGGCGAAACAGACAATTTTGACCTGGGAGGACAAAACAAGGGTTATATTTGTTTGACAGACAGAAAGCCAGTGTGTAGATTGTAAAACTGGACTAATGTGATCCACTCTCCCGGTCTAACAGCAGCGTTGTGAATCAGCTGCATCAGTCTGATCTGACACCTGTAAAGACCATGTCCTGACATAAGTCCTTTAATTCTTGATATATTCTAAAGGTAATAGTAGGCCGATTTTGTCTTAATGTTGATTGTGGAATTTGATAATGGAATTTGGGTGTGAGCCATTACCATTTGGTAGTAGTGAGTAGTACTGATTGCCAGACCGATCTCCACAGCGCTGGAGCGTCTATTAATTTCATTGTCACAGTCAGTGCTCAAAGTGGGCCGGTACTCACCGGTACGCAGTACCAGCACCACTACATTTTACCAATACCAGTAATCCAAGTATTCAGAATATGTTACTCAGATTGAGTAATGTAACGGAATACGTTACAAATTACATTTTTGGGCATGTATTCTGTATTCTGTAACGGAATACATTTTGAAAGTATCCTTCCCAACACTGATCACAGTTACTCTGCTATAACGTCTAGATCAGTTGGCAACAAGTTGAAAGTGTATTTAGCCATTTTTTGTTGTCGCGTTTTGATTTTTAAGATAATAGACACCAAATACTGCTCTTTGTCTCCACCTGGTGTTTAAAATTTGCCACTGTTCCAGCTTTTATTTTAAAAGTCGAAGGTAGGGTCTAACAGGATGACCCTTCACTTCCAGGTAAAATTGATGTAGTTGTATAATTCCTCTTGCAAATCATCGGTGCCTGTGCACTTTCAAAATGAGCGCTATAATTTCCTTTGTGCTCTTAAATCTTTGGTTGTCAATACTTCCATTAGATATCCCTAAGATGAGAGGGGAGGGAGACTGATGAGGCAAACTTTTTTTAAAGATCATTTTTTTTGGCTTTTATTGCCTTTATTTATAGGACAGATTAAGACAGGAAAGGGAGGGGGATGGACATGCAGCAAAGGGCTGAACCCTGAAGAACTGAGCCTCTGTAAATGGGGTGCACGCTCAACCAGGTGAGCTTCCCAGGCGCCCCGATGAGGCAAACTTTTGTTGACCTTGCTGGCCTTATCAGTCTCGCCACCTGGGGTAGGAGAGAGCTGTTTTCCCTTTTTGTCGTCTTCCTTATCAGGAAGGTTGGAGTTACAGAATGTGCTTGGTTAGGGTGGAAGCAGACAACGTAGTAGTGACCAGGGGGTGAATTTGATGGCAGCGTTCACCAGCACTTTTACTTCATTAGAGAATCCCAAAAGGGATGAGACAGGGGAGAGGGGGGAGAGTGAAATTTTAGGAGATTAGGAGCGTGATCCATGAGCTGGTTGTTAACATGCAACATTCAGGCTGTGATAATAAAAGGGAATTTCAGTTAAACAAGGACTGCATGAACTGAGTTCCCCCATTGCCTGGAGGAAGTAGATTTAGCTCTCTTGCCTAATGCCCTTAGTAGCAATTCTCTATAGCACATAGCAGCTACAGCAGACGGGCTACTTCATCAAGAGGAGGAGCCTGGGACAAAGAGATGTCTTCTCTGCTCTTACCCCGTGGCTACAGGGTAACATTAGCAAGAACATAACATCCTCTTCTAAGAACGACGCACATTGTCCAGTCTGTATGGGATTATGAACATGCACTTGCTTAAGTGACAAACAATGAAGTTTAATTTAGCAGCAACATAAACACACAGAGCCTTGTTATGATGCCTGGTGAGGGGCTATGCAATCAGCTAAGCTTTCTGAGTTGAACAGTCAAACAGTCAAACAAGATACTGTGTGTTCACTGAGCAGCAGGGGAAAATATCACAAAGTCAAGCACTACCATATTCTGCAGATGAAGTGAAGTATTTTGGAACTTGTGCAGACATGTCCTACTTTTTGAAAAGCTTATCTTGAAGAATCTACTGGCTACTAAAAATGAGAACAGAGCTCTAGGTATACTCTGATGAGTTTAATAAACAAAAGGCTCTCTTAGCCAAGTTTGAGACCTCAGAGTCTATCCCTAATAATCAAAGAGCACAAAGATGTAGCATTATTCAGCTCAATGTGCCTGGAGTTTGAGGAAAAGGTCAGTGTAAGCCACGAATGTCTGCATGTGGAGTTGAATCTGGTGATTTTGTCTGCACGTGGAGTTGAATCAGGGATTTTCTGGGCCATTAGATAATATGATTGTCTTCGATCCCATTCTTTAAGCAATTTAAAGACACAATTCAGGAGGAACATTTAGGGAATAGATCAATTCTATGGTCTGAGTTTTTGAAAAACTGTATACTGTATACACAAACAAGAACCCCAAATACAGAAACAAGACACCTCCCTCAAAAAAGACAGTAAAAAACATCATTAAAATTATGGCTTTTATACTGCATAACAGTTTTAATTCAACATTTTCATTACATATAGCCTTTTTCACTTACAGCTTTTGCCTGTTAAACATAGCTTACAATATGTCATTTTCTGCTGCTAGGGGTCTCTTAATCGAAACAATGGATGTATGTAAACACAGACTTTTGATAACGTCGTGAAGTTGCATTTGGTCATGACAGTTATTGTCTTCATTGTTAATCACCGATCGATTTCAGCCCGATGTGCCAGCTCCTGGGGTCTAATATGGTCTGTTCCATGACGGATCATTAAACTTTTTGTTATTGCCATTAGCTTCGTTATAGTCTATATCCATGACTTTCCACTTCCAGGATTGCTCTTGTTCTGCTGGAAATTCCACCGGATGTCACTCTTTTTGGATATCCCGTTACCTTGCACTTTCTTTGTGTTAAAATTTCCTCCGGTCGAATTATGAGGACTGTGATTAACTGCTGCTCAGATCTCTGCAGGGTAAATCCAGACAGCTAGCTAGACTATCTGTCCAATCTGGGTTTTCTGTTGCACAACTGAAACAACCTTTGAAAGTACACATGTTCCACCAAAACCAGTTCCTTCCCGAGGCTATTTTGTAGCCGCATCATGGCTCCGCTTGGCGCTTAGCACCACCCAAGACAATTGTGATTGGTCTAAAGATGCCAATAAACCAGAACACGTTTTTCTCCCATCCCGGATTGCTTTGTGGAATAGCCAAACCCTTTTCCGCAGTGCTGTAGAGGAAGGTCTGGCAAAACAATGCTAGCGTTGTTAGCACCGGGCGCTGGAGTTTGTTAGATTAGATTAGATTAGTCATCTATCTATACAGCTAACATTACGTGTTGAATTTAATTGTGGGGTATCCCGGTGCTGTTAACCATGGTCAAAACAATCATACTAAAAATAACTTGATAAGTGTGCTGAACATTGCTATAACCTTAACGTCACTGTATGGTTTAGTCACCAATATAAACTGTAAACATAGTGTACATAGCATCTGTGACACTGCCCATTGGTTTGTGGACGTTTTGAAGACTTGAGTTTGGTGATAGGCCTATGGGCTTCGCCATCTTGGTTTTTTGCAACCGGATGTGACGATTTTTGAGAGGGTGGAGCTGGGGAGGATGACGCGGCCAAGCCATGGTTGTTTATGGTTGCAATGGCGCTGCGCTAAGCTAAACACTAAAAGGTGGAAAGTTGTCAACCCTTCTGAAGCTAGTCATCCAGAGAAGATTTACTGGCAGGTAAACAGACCTCTGCCGCCATTTATCTGCGTACGGCAGTAAAAAAAATCTGCAAACTTCCATCGGAAGCTTTGTCCATACTTTTACAGTTTATTGTCACCAAGAATTAGCATGAGCCACTTTTCAGCATAGCACAGTACGTTGGATTGATAGCTGATTGGACCTCTTCCCAGGACTGTGTGGGTGTGGTTAGACTGATTGAGTGACATCTTCCTGAGTCCCCTGTTAGTGCTGTTGCACTGGTTGGGGCGATACAAATGAAAGCTTTATCATTCTCAAGGGTAGAACGAATTTGTGATCTAATAAATCCCCATCAAAGCTCCGGCCCAGCATCAACCTGAGCAAAGTCTATTCAGCCAGAATAACTGAAATCACCTGTGTGGGTGTTCAGAGGCTGGCAGGTGTAATGGCTAATGCGGCTTTAATACTAATACAGTACTGTTGTGGCTGATGTTTGCTTATTTTTAGATTAGCTTGCACCATGCCATATTGTTTTCCTTCAATGAGCTCAAGATTCAAATGAGTATTTGTTGCTGACTTATGAGTTTAGTGTGTGATAAAACTCTACTTGCCTTTGTCTTGATCCCTGAACTGGTTTTTCACTTCATTCTGACTGGGGTCAGAGGTAACCTGGCTAATTAAGGGTCCCCTCCCCTTTTGGACAACCTCATCTGAGCTTTATGTTTTGACTTTCATGGTTCAGCAGCTCTGCCTGGTACTTCTAAGCTAATTTTACCTTGCCTGCACGGCTTTGGGGGGGTCTTTGATAATCCACAGACAGGTTAGCTTCAAACTGTCAAGACGTGTTTTGCCCAGGAAACTGGGACGGTCGTTTGGACTCACTATGAAAATAAGTATGAGAAAAAGTTCCTCCAAATTGTTCCCACAAATACTTGTCTTGCTTTATCAAGTGCAAACCTCTTTTAGACCAACTGGCAAAATAAAATCCATACTGGTTACTCTGCTATCAATAAACACACAGATATGTCAAAGACAAAAATTGTATGACACACATGTCAACAACTGATGACCTTAAAAGAAGGTCTCCATCACCCAACTACAGAAACGTCACACTTATCTTGCAGAGCATAATTGACTAAATGATATCACATGCATATCTGTGATAATTGGCAGAAATGGAAGGCAACTAAGTATCAAGTGGCTAACAGTTGGATTTTTTTTTTTATCACTGACACTTTTAAATTCCTGAGCGAGTGAAAACTGACACACATCCTAATTATCTAATATTGACATCTAAGAGTTTTTAAAGCCAGTTATTTTGAGGATAAGAGCAGTGTTCTTTCTCTTACAAAAACATATTTTCATCTTTATATTCTCACGTTTTCAGGGTCTATTTGGTCATACAAAGAATGAAATGAATGAAAATATGTCAGTGTAGTGGAGCAAATAGGATTAAATGTGTTGAATGCCAAATGGCTGGAACCAGGAATTCCGTCAAGAGATAATCCCCCCTATGGATTTAACACAGTCCACTCTTAGAGAGTATTTGTTTCTCAGGAGCTGACAGAGATGTAGCCAACGTTCATAATCATGTTTAATTTGTAATTTAAAGAAGTGGAAAATGTAAAACCCAGTTTGGAATAGGTGGAATCAAGGCTCCACATGAGAGTACCCATCACCATGTCACCTACAGAACATTGCCACATTTCACATTACGACTAAAGCTCATACTTGTATAGCAGTGTACTGGCCGGCTTACCTTTAGAACTTCCATGGGCGCTTGGCTCACAGCAGGCCCGTTCCGGGGAGGCGTGATATGGACTGTGGAGGTGTGTTGGGTGCCGTGGTGCAAAACGTCCCTGGTCCTCCTCTCTCAGTTCTCCCTGCGCTCTTGACCCTGGCGATTGGCAAACACCGACTGGTCACAGAGCCAGACCTGTGACGTCATGGCCGGTAGAGGGTGGGAACTCTGGAGGCGTTTGTAGAGGCCATGATGGTCTGGGGGAGCACTGAAGACCCCAGCCCAACCAAGGGCAGAGACAGGAGGGAGGAGTTAAACAGGCCAGGCAAAAAAAACATGCTTGTGTGTATGTGCAAGGCCAGTGGCATGTGTCTGAGTCAGTGAGCAACATGAGGTATTGTAGTGGAGTACAATATGATGATTGAGAGAGAGGGACACCAGAAATTCTTTCACTGAGAATATGTTATTGTTCTTTGAATGAGGGTAAAAGATGCATTTATGTTTCAGGGAGGTTATGCAATATTAAAAACAGGTGCCAAACATCAACACTGTGCTGTCTTATTACTTTTAAGTGATTTCAACTGCCCTGATTAAACATGTTAATAATATAAAACGTATTGCTGTAGAACATGATAATATTAACTTGGTCACAGCAGGAACAAGCTATAAGCATCTTTAAAGTTGATATGGCAACTGGTTGTAGCAAACAGTTGCCTGTTCCCACATCGAGCAGACATGGTGAAATATGTAATGTCATGTTTGTGTTCACCTGTCGAGTGTAAGTCCATTATTCACTCACCTCTTGGTTCTGATTTTGTCTCCAGCAGCTCCTGTTGGAAAATATTTGGCTCAATGATCCATTGTGTTCACCAGGCAGCTCCTGATGCTAATTTGCTAACATTTTCTGGGAAGGTAGTATAGTGGATCTTTCCAGCTTTTCTTTTTTAAACGACACTGTTGCAAGTGGTAGAACCAAAATATTGAAGCTTTGGGAAGAAAAACCAAAACAATGAGCTGAAATGATTTTAAAGCTGAGGGGAACTGCAAGGTGAAGTGATCACTCTTTGTGGATTCATCACCGCATGTGACTCCTTTCACACAGATAGTCATTTGATTCATTGTTGAATATAAAAAATATTGATTAGAGCAACCTTTCAGTCACAATTTGGTGGTCTTAACTCCTAATTGCCCCAATGTTATTAGAAAGGAAAGGCAAATCCCTAGCTGAACTGAGGCATTTCACCAATAGTTAATTCTGTTAATTAGCCCACCATCAGTGGACAAATCTGTTTGGTAAGATTATTAGACCTGCACTTGGTTTACCCTCTATGCTCTGCCGGCTAAGAGTATGATTTGGGGGTAAGCTGGTGTGAATATGTGCCACCAGACTTCCAAAAACTGGTCTGTTGTGAGGTCTGAGGCAGTACCTGGGCCCTTTCGAAAACACAATGCATCTAATCACTTCACAACTTTACTCATTTGCAATAATACACTGAGCAAAAACTCAGCACTGTGCTTCCACTACTCTCCACCTGTCCACTCCGAGTTCACCCTTTCAAATCTGCAGCATATTTGAGCAGACAGTGCCTGCACATCCCAAACCGAAATGGATCTGGCAGTGCACATGCTGTCGGGATGAGGCATTCCCCGGGAGAATGATCCTTTTGATAAAACCACTTCAAATCCTCTCAGCCTGTGCAGCTGTGTGATAATCGCACTAATTAGGCTGACATGTCAAATCTAGCCCTAGCCTGTAGCTATCGCTTAAACATCACCAATGGCAACTTCTTCAGCATTGGCAGAGGAACTCAATGATCTTTTTTTCTTCTTACCCAAGAATATCTTAATTAGTTCACAGAAATCTGCTCCTTGATTCTTAAAATTGTGAAGATTATTTGGGGTCTTGTTCAGACTAGTGCTATTTAACCTACGTACATCCTATACAATCCCAGACTTAAGGAAGCGTTTGATTCATAGAGTCAAAGTAATCTGAGTAGTAGTTTTCTGGATACTTATTTAATTTTCTGTGTTTGTCCAGATGTCCTGGCAATTGACTTTCATGCACTTATTGACTGATTCGTTCAAAGCACTTGGTATTTTCACAGATTAAGCAAACAAGATATGAAGTATTTATTAATGAGCATTAGAGGTGCTGGTTGGTGGACAACATACGGTCCCACTACTCTCACAGAACTCCACACCCAGTTCAACCGGCATTTTTCAGGTTACGAGAAATGGAGCTGGTGTCCTGTCCCCTTTCATTCGACAGTGACAAAGCCCCCCTGGTTGCGCATATAAAAATGAATGACATCCAGTGCGACCCTGCTCTCAAGCAAAAGTTCACTACATCCACACTGGACAACTACGGCTTACTAAAGGAAACATGCGAAGGCACAGAGGATGTGTGTTCCACGTGTGAACCAAACTTGTTCTGGGATAAACTACAAGTCATGTTACAAATCACAGCTGACAGATCAACTCATCTGTGCTGAGTATTTTAACATCAGACATGATGACATCAGAGTTGGATTGTCTTGCAAAGAGAGGTGGCCGTCTCACTTATATCCATAAGACTAAATTACATGGGTGAAACAGTGTCATACATGAATATCTAACAGTTATAATTCTTTCATGAGTTACACCAGTAAAACAGAACAGAAAATTAATTTATGTATTCATGTGCAAGACAATGTGTGTGTTCATAAATAATATATATTAGCCTAATGTCTTCTTCATTCAGTGATGTAGGTCTGTACTGCAATGGCATTAAAGTTTGAGTTAGTAAAAATGCTCTCACACAGTTACACAAGTAATAACAGAACAAAATAATTCAGGGAAATTAATGAATGTAGATATTCATGAATATGACAATGTATTTGTTCATAATAAGTGTATGTGAATATTAATAGTTTCCTCATTGAGTGATGCAGGTCCGTACTCTAATGGTAAATATTATATTATGATCATTGTTAAACAGTCTGCTTAGATGCTACAACATAATACAATGTGTTTCACCCATGCAGTGGTACATATCAGACAATTATATGTAGTCAAATTTAAAAGTTGATACTGCATTTAAGTGGATTGTTTGTGCTAGTAATATTTTAATTGTAACCTCAGAGTACACATAGAGTTGTAAAAAAAAAAAAAAAATTAAAGTCAACATTTTATAGCTGAAAGTTCTTGATTTTTGAAACAAGGACCCAGCATATACACATGACTCAGCAGGAGACTGTTGACTGTTTACTGCTCGTTACCATTGATTGTGTTAAAAGCACAGAAAGCCAATTCTCCACTGTTAGCATTTAAAGAGACATTATGCTGACTTAAATATAGCTCTGTGTCATGGCAGTGTGGGCAGTGTGTTTAGATGAACGGTGTTTGGGTTCCCTCTGTGGCGCCAGTGCATGGAGTTCCTAGCGGAGCAGAGCAGCTAAGGTCTGCCAAGATCTGCCAAGACACGGCATGGATGTCTGTCAAGATCCGCCAGATGGCACGAGCAGATCTCGGCCGACCTCCGCTGCTCAGAGCGCTGTACACTAGCGCCACAGAGGGAAGCCAAACACTGTTCATCTAAACACACTGCCCACACAAAGATGACACAGAGCTGGTTTAAAATCGACAAAGGATCCCTTTAGTAGAGGTCGTCGAAAATAACTAGCATGCATGTGTAGCTGACTTGTTGCCAATTGTTACAATAGTGAATGTTACAAGCTCAAGCATGACACTTTTATCAAGATGGTCAACACACATCAAACAGCGTTGAACGTGCGAAAAAGGATTATGAGAACACAGGAATCAACTTATTCAACCTTTTGTAAACCAAAGAGGCATGAATGCTCTAAACAGACAATAAACATGAAAATAAATTTCTAGACAAAAAGGAGTTTTCTTACCTTTTTATTTTAATGTTAGTCAGTGGTTCAAGGGTCCCCACATCACTATTGCTGCGGTTTGAGGAATTAGGTCCTTTTAAAGCGCTTTAGGATGTCAGGACTTCCTGGTGTGACACAATAATGTCTCACTTGCAAGTTGACACAATGACAAATCCTAGATGTCTTGGCTTTTGTGGTTTAATTGGACATTGGGTTTAGGGAAGGACGAGCAGTTCTGTAGTTTTGCAACAGAAGCCATTCTAGCACACTATATAAATTCACTGCGGCTGGTGAATAGAGCCAATTGATTACAGAATATTAAGAGGTTAAATAAGGTCTAAACACTATCTTAATGTCTGCAGGACAGTCAAGTGTGAACAGTCCTAAAAAGAACGATAAAATGTTTTTCTGTGTAAAAAATGATGCTGAAACTTGATATTAATCTGACATTCTCTATTAGTCCACAAGTGATTTAAAACAATACTCACTCCTTTTCTGACACTGAAACAAGCTGCAGAATGAAAAGGACAGAAATGTTTGGGAAATCAGTTTAAAGCAATAGTTTGACATTTTGGGAAATGCTCTAATTTGCTTTTCTGCAGAGAGTTAGATGAGACATACTACTCTCTTATCTGTCCATAAAATATAAAGCCAAAGCCAGAATCTCTTAGCTTAATTTAGCATGAACACTGGACGCAGGAGGAAACAGCAGTCTATGCTCTATCCGGAGGTAACAAGTCTGCATAAAGCTCACTAATTATCACATTATAACTTGTGACGTCTTTACTCCGTTTTTTATGGATTAAACACACAATATGTATTGTGTTAATTTGTGAGCTTTAGAGGTGTTAATATGTGAATTTCTTTTTACCTTTGAACAGTGCCAGGCCACCTGTCTCCTGTAATGTTATGTTAAGCTAACCACCTGTTGGCTATAGCCTTATGTTAAATTTATTGGACAGACATTAGTGGTATCAATCTTCTCATACCTCAGCAAGAGAGTGAAGCCTATTATTATAACCTGTGATGGATATAATCAATGGATGTGCTCCTGTGTCTGCTGAGATTTTACACGCATGTTTGTTTCACAGTGGTGAAACCATAAAATGCGTGAAATTTACTCCACAGTGTCAATGTCCTCATTCATTTTCAAATTAGATCTTTGTCTCATTATATATACACTGAATGAGTTCAGACGCATGTCAATGTCATGGGAATAATGATTTAGGGTTTCAACTAATTTATTTCTTGTAGGGATGTTGTTGTACTGTGCTATATTTTCATCATGGAAAATTTCATTACAGTTAATCTTAGTGAGGAAATAATGTATTTTCAGATTTTGCAAAGCAAAGATGCCTGAGTCGAACAATTGCATGTGGAACATATCGAGATGACTAAAGGCTAACCTCTGTTTTTCCTTTAGAAGCTTCATTTTCCAAGATTGTAAATGTAGCACAGCTATTGCAGACACTGAAAACAGGAAGCATGGGTTGTGATTCAACGATTTCCATTCTGAAACTTAGCTCTAAAATGAGTGCTTTCTTTTCCACACTGTTTCATCACCTTCCTCCAGTTGCGTGAGTTGAGAGACTGATGAATACCTTCACCAAAGATATTCACAACGCAGCAATAGTCCTAAACGTATTTTCGGCAGTATATTAACATAGTCTATCAACTTTTCAAAGGCTTTCTGTAGGTCTGTCATCCATACTGAGCAACATAAATCTCTGGCACGGGTTCAATAATCGTCTTGTTTCCATAACTCTACATATTATTATTTATTTTTTTGGGATGTAAAAAAGGTTTTTAGGGACACTTCCTCATTTCTAATTACGAGCAAAAATCTCTCACGTACAGTGTAAAAATCAATCAACAAATAATGCGTGGCACAGACTGTGTGGAGTTAGAAAATATGGCTTGTCAGATGTGTTTTGCTTCATGCAGGAGACTCCCTGTGTCTCTCTGTTCCATAACTGGGTGAAGCATTACATTTAATTTGCTGGTTGATGTGCAAGGAGCAACTCATTACAAGGCTAGTTGTCTGCACACAAAAGGACAATTCAAAACAACATTGTGTGTTCTCTCCCCAGGATAATGAGTTATTCACTGAACCTAATGCAGAATAGTACAGATATGCTTCCTTTGCCAAATGATCTACCCCATCAATGTGTGGTACAGGATTGCACAATACCACCAGCTCTGCTTTGTCGCAACTTATGAATCTGGTCAAGTCCCCCCAGTGAAGCTAATAACAGCTATTGTGAGCCAACATGCTTATCTATGTTGTGCTATAATTCTTAAGTGACACACATGGCCATTGTGCCTAACCATACAGTTGCAAATATATTTGTGAAATAAATATTGTATGTGTTAGTGTCAGATGTATGTGATTTAAAATTGTAACTTTTTCATACATGGACATATACATAATAATATAGGCTACTAATCGCATATGACAGTAATACAAAAACCAAAAATATAAAGTCTTTGCATAAATGCCAAATATAGAATATGGTCTTTGTAAATATTACGTTTCACTGTTAATTTTCAGTAATTACTGTAACTGGCCGCAGCTTCATCTGAAAAGTACTGTACTTTTCTGTACAGTTTCTTACTGTATTTTAGAATTTACAGTGTATAACTAAATTAGAAATAAATGTGCAGTTCATTACTGAATTTTTTTAAATTTACAACGCAATAGTCTTATCAGTGAATTACTGTATATTTACATACACTACTGGTCAAACGTTTGGGGTCACTTCCATTCCACTCTATTACAGACAGAATACCAGCTGATCTGAGTGGTTAGCTGATCTTTAATGCAGTATCTACATTGCCCATTATCAGCAACCATTCATCTAATGTTCCAAAGGCTCATTCTGTTTACTGATCTGATATCATTTTAAAAGGCTAACTGAGAAAACATTGGAGAACCCTTTTGCAATTATGTAAGCACATAATGTAATCTGAAAACTGCTGCCCTGGTTAAAAAAGCAATGCAACTGATCTCAGCTGGTATTCTGTCTGTAATGGAAATTTCTAAGTGACCCCAAACTTTTGACCAGTAGTGTATATTTAAGAAGAAGAATCAGAATAACCATAATATGAAATGACAAAGGGACAATATTCAATATGTAGTTCATGATGTGGAAACACATGTCACTATTGGGGTATGTGTATGAATTAGTTAGTAAAAAAAATCCAAGAGAACAACTAGATTTGCAAAAAAAAATTGAAATTTGGCCTATAAGACAACACACACCATACACAACAAGTGTGCATTTTAAAATCTTAAAGTGATCAAGTGGCAGTAATAAAAGTGATGAGTGGATTGGCAATTAAGTCTAAATATAAAAAAATAAAAATCACAACAATGCATGATACGCAGTATTTAACATTAAATAAATAAATGAATGCCCATTAAAATAAGTGATGGTGTTGGTTGCAGAATGTCCTAAAAAGCAGCTTAAATGCTTGGGAGGGGAATTAGGGACGCTAACAAGTAGTTTGTTCAAATTAATTCAAATTAACCCACAAGGCCTATCTTTTATATAACTAAGAGAACAATAATAGCCTTGTTTACTGATGGGTTCTGCAATAGGTTAGGTCTACGATGCATTTTCAGAACATCCCCTGCGGGAATATAAAGCACATTAATTTAGTCTGTTGCACTTATAGATAAAGACAAATTTAAAAAAAACTTACAGAAAATGTGTACATGCTTAATATTTTTTCTAGTTGTATATGGGTTAGTCACGTTTTCACCCCTGCTAGGTACTCTGCATAAATGTCTACAGTATATGACAGAGCTGTCTAGAG
Source organism: Sander vitreus (assembly GCF_031162955.1). Taxonomy (NCBI): domain Eukaryota; kingdom Metazoa; phylum Chordata; class Actinopteri; order Perciformes; family Percidae; genus Sander; species Sander vitreus. The sequence goes on from NC_135858.1 coordinate 3,981,933, forward strand.
TTCATTTGATAGTAAAACATGACTTCAGGGCCTGTCTATAGCAATACGTAAACTGTTCTCACCATGATGGAGGGCAAAGATAGAATAGAACACCAAACATAAAACCATGATAATAAGAGTTATTTATGTTATATCTCAATCTTCCCACAGGGAAGATGTCTGGATGTTTGGGGTTCAGGGCCATTTATGCAGCACCTTGGGGCTTACAGAGTGTAAACTATCATGCAGCTAAAAGCCATTTCAGATAGGGGTAAAGAAGTTGAAGGCTGTGTGTGGCTAGTTGGCTGATCCAGAAATTCCAGAGAAAATGTAGTTTGTATTAGTAAGTGTGTGCTGTTAAAAGGCAGATTAATAGGATTCATCAATACAGTCCCAGTGGGTTTTCTAAAGTGGCTTCTTCAGCTGGCTACTGATATATCTAAAAATGTTCACCAGAGGGCGCCAAATACAAATGAGAAGCCAACAACTATCGTTGTTGACTTTTTGTTTTTATTAATTTAAATAAAATATGAAATAACTGTCATTAAGATTTTCTCAGTTGCTAATGATTTGCAGTAACTATTGTAGTGTATCTCATTTTAGGGTATGGAACTAAAACTCTGTTGGTTTAGCTTTTTAATATTTATGACTGTGAATAATATATTACAGGACAGTGGTTCCTAACGTTTGTTTCTTGTGTCCCCTTAAAGCAATATCCTCTCGTCAACCTTGTCTTGTTTTGAGCAATTCGATTGAATTGTGTTTTCTCCCTCTCATACTGTGTTCATATTCTTCATATAAATAAGAGAGGCCTGAAACGGTTAAACTACAATGTTACACAAGAAAGAAATAGGGATGAGAGGAAAGTCTGAAAAATATACGGAAGCCGTCTGAAACTGTCTTCTCTGCAGTTAAAGATTGCACAACACATCTAGTCCACAAGGTGGTAGTCTAGTAAAGGCTTGTAAAGGCAGTTTCACTTACTCTTGACAAGTGGCATCAATACCCTTGTGAGTGAAATGGAGGTTATGTGGAGCATGGAATTAGAGTGTTACATGTTACATAAGAATAGGTCTATTAAATGTATCTTGTGAAATACTACTCAAGGAATTTCTAAAAGGACTACCAGATATGAAAATACTTCAACTTAAAACAAAGAGAGCAGAAAATGAAAAGAAAATTATTCTACAACTAAAGAATGGATACACATTTGTGAATAAGGCCGGAGAAAGGAGAACGTTTTGCATCTTATTTTGTCAGATCTGTAGGGTCTTCTGGTTGGTTTTTACAAGCGGTGCATCCTTACTCAGCTTCCTGATGCCATACAATGTCTTTCCAGCTGTGTCCTGATAATCCCAAAACATTGTAAATGTTTTGATTCTTTCACAGTGTGATCACATTATGTGTCGTGGCAAGCAGCCAAAGGAAAAGTCAAAGTCATAAGGCTTGATTACCTAAACTGCACATCTCAGTACAGTAGTCCAATACACGCTGTACAGTCTGCCCTTAGATCTCGCTGCATGATAACCTAATTACACCAAGACAACGTGTAGTCAGGACACTTCAAGACACCAACTCAAGGTCCTCTCAGCAGCTATACAAGGCAAAGACACACAGGGGACGACACACATCAACTTCCACGTCATGACACCGCAGATGTATCTTATTATCCAGGACTAGGGTTGGGTACCGTTTGGATTTTTACGATTCCGATGTCGAACCGATACTTTTAAAACGATTCCGATTCCTAAACCGATTCTTGTAAGTGTAATATGTTTACTAGTGATCACGTGCAGCGAATGGTTAATATGCTTTTACGTCCGTTTTGGTGAGCCCAGAGGGAAAATATGGCATTTTAAAAGTAGCCTACATTTACGGCAGCTAGCTAACGGTAGACTACAGAGAGAGTGTGATATTTTTTTAAGTCCGTTTCGGAGCGACAGAGGGAAATTATTTCAGTCAACACAGTCAACAATTTGCGTTCTAATCCGGTCTGATTCCTACCGGTTGCGTAGAAACAGGTTCCATAGAGGAACCGGGTTTCAGTACCCAACCCTAGCCAGGACACAGCTGCGACATCTGCCAAACACAGATTACAGAATGGGAAGAAATATCCAAAGCGACATACAGTATTTCAGAGTAGAATTAGACCATGAGATGTGAATATAATTTAAATGCTTACCATAATTTAGGTTTGAATAATAGGTGCTGCTTGAATTTGTGTTAAAAGATGATGTTCAGTTTCGATTGACAATTTTCTTGATTTTACATTAGTTGAGTTTTGGAACAAAGTTAATTGTTTACAGGATTAGCCCCCAGGAAAGTCCTCCAGACAAGGCAGTAAACCCTCTAATGGTTTTCTCATGAGCACATTTTGAGTTTTCTCTCCATATCTAGCACTGAGCTGAAGTATACTCTGAAAGGTCCCTGCAGTTTTTAGAACCAGATGTTATCAGGTGGCTTCCTTCCAAGACGTCTTGGCATGTGTCCTTATGGTGATGTTTTCACAGGTTAAGTTTGAGGGTTCTTTAGATTACAAACGTTAGTGAATGTAATTGCATTGTATAGTTGTTGAAATTATAAGTCCTCCATCAGTATGATTTTTCTGATATTTTCAATAATCCAGTCTGATACTGCTAGTATCGGTCGCAATAATATATAGGCCTATATACAGTATATATATATATATATATATATTGCTTTTGTCCATAAAAAGTGCATTTAAACTGAAGAACCAGAGTGTAGGTTTTAGGGGGATTTTATTGGCAGAAACTGAATATAATATTCATAGATATATTTCATTAGTGTATACCTGAAACTAAAAATTGTTGTTTTTGTTAACTTAGATTGAGCCCCTTATATCTACATAGGGAGCAAGTCCTCTTCCACAGAGCCCGCCATGTTACATCAGCATGTGTCTATAGTAGCCCAGAACGAACAAATGACAATACACCAAACACTGACTCTCGAGAGGACCTTTTGCATTTTTACGTCACCTGAAGGCCACCGTAGATTCTTTTGCCAAAGAAGATTCTCTACCTTTCCACTAGGTGTCAGTAAATCCTACACAATGGCCCTTCAAAATGTTTCATATTTCACTTTACTGTAATGAAGATAAATCTATGCAGATTGTTGAAAGTGTAGGCCTACTTTAACTGTAAATAGAAGTCTCAATTGACTTGCTAACTACTCCCCCTGTCCAAATATAGCCTAGCAACTGTAACTAGGCACAGCTTTGAATTTCCTCACATGCCAAAACAGTGTGCGTGGGGCCCAATACAGTACACAGCATTTAAAAAGGTCAGAGGGGTTTTTTTTGTGTTTATTTGTGTTTATCTGCTTTAAAGTAAACTGCAAATGTTAGCATGTCCAGCTAACAACGAGCTTACTGGCTACTAGCTGGCTTACTACATATAATATTATATTTCATCTAATTAGCTTGTTATTTCATGTTATTAGACCGTTCTCTTAATACAGACATGTATTAGACAGAGTTTTCAGTTGTTAGTTTTTTGAGTTAGCATTAGCTTATGCTAGCTAGTTACAGCTTATAAAATCTACTTGCGTCAGTTGTCACCTCAACCAACAAAATCCATGGTTGTATGCTAAAAATGAGAACAATTACTGCTTAATGTGATATAGGTTCCACCGTAATTATTGTTAACTGCCACTACACATGAGGCTTGTATCAATAATGTTTTACATATATACTAAATTCTTTACAAGAAGATGCGGGGGAGGGGTAACAGGCAGTGTGGAACTACTTAATTCATTCACCATGACCTGGAAAATACCAAAGACACACTGAAATGGCCAAGCTATGAAGAAGAATGAAGACTGGTGGTAAGAGGACAACAGCATAACAGCTGACCTGCTTAGAGGTCTAATGAGGGGAATGGGATGGATGGGTCAGTGCTTACTTATTGTAAATGTTACTTATTGTCATGCATCCTTTGTTTATGTCAAGCTATTCATGAATGCATATACAGTTTGCTTTAAAGGGAAGCATAGAAGTTGGCAAGAATTAATGTCTGTCAAAGCACAAAAGAAGATGACATTACCAGTCCATGAAGGTCAAGGCTGATGGGATGGGTGCCGAGTTAATCTGTGTGGGAGGGGGTGGGGGCAATCTGCAACTAAAGACTCAGAAGACAGGATGCACATTGACAATGGGCCAATGACTGTGGGACAGTATGTCAGTCAGGGGCAACTCTCAGGAGGGTAGACCTCTCCATGTTAACATCTGTTCCAAAGCACAACATAATCCCCTTGTACTTAAAATTCATAGTGTCCTCCCTCTGTACAAACAAATGTCCCCCAATTAGACTGTTTGCATTCTCTAGTATTCTGTGTTGTTTAACTTGAGCTGCAAATCTGCGGTGTTGAGTTAATTTTCATTAAATGCATTACTTTAGCCTCTTTTAAGTACTAAGTACTAGCATCTTCACATGATGTAAATAAAAGTTTTGCTTATGTGGATCATTGTTCTGTACTGTATAGACCTATGTTTGTTTGTTTGCACTAAATAATGGAATACTACATATATTTTATTTCTCAATATCACCCAGTAATGCTATGCTGTCTTTGTATTATCATAATGAGAGTACAGCTTATATGAAGTGTCATCAGAACAATAGCTAGTGGGCTAATCTCAATGGGAGCTGAGGCCAGGCAGAGATTTGATGTGAGTGTGTGTGTGTGTGTGTGTGTGTGTGTGTGTGTGTGTGTGTGTGTGTGTGTGTGTGTGTGTGTGTGTGTGTGTGTGTGTGTGTGTGTGTGTGTGTGTGTGTGTGTGTGTGTGTGTGTTGGGGGGGCAGTTGGTGCACACATGGCACCGGCGTGAGCCTAATCACGGGCTTGCAGAAATCCTCACAAATGGGGAGGGGACTGTCCCTGGGGGGGCTCATTTAGACTTTGAAGAAAGCATTTTGTTCTAGTAACACACCCAGCCTTTGCCTAGACATGAAGATTCAGTTTTGCCCCCCCCCCCCTTTTTTTTTGTTGCAGAGCTGAGATAGCCGAGGAAACGTCACCTTGCTGCCTAGCTGCCCTGACACTTGGTTCAACTGGTTTATAATAAACTGGACAGTTTTATTCCTCCCATTTCCCTGCTGCTGCTGGGGTTTCTATGGATTACAGAGCTTTTCCATTGTCCAGCCTGTCATGAAGCCACAACAGTGTGGCACTCCTTTCCTTCCCCTGACTGTGTAGTTGCTGGAAAATCTACAATATGTCTAAATATTACACATAACATTCTAATAAATCTATAAAGCCTTTCTTGTTACTCACAATGATTATGACATTAAAAGTGTAACTTGTATAGGTACATTTTTAGATAGATAGATAGATAGATAGATAGATAGATAGATAGATAGATAGATAGAGCACAAACGAGATGCAGGATTGTCCTTGGCAATTAAAAGTACATTATGTTATATAAATTCTGATAACAACAACAGCTCTGTTTTTGGTCTCTACATACGCCTGAGGGAAATATCTGGCTGCTCTGTCATCAGTCTCTAACTGTGGCTGTTTGCTGCTGAGCAGGTAATGTATGTAGGGGTTTTTTTTGCTGATGATTTTTAGCTGCCTGCTCCTAGTGGAAATGACAGATGAGAGCTGTGAGAGTGAATCAAAACATTAAAGTTGCAGGTCTGACTTCTGAAAGTATTATTCCACAAAGGCCTCTCATTCCTGTTTCAATGCATTGTGCAAAACATTAAATAATTGAGACACAATATACTAAATAGATGGAGAAAGTCTACATGAATAGACGTGTGTAGCCTATAGCACATTTCAACACATTTGTGTGAAGCGACAAACTTTCTATATAATTCAATATTTGCAATATAGGTAAATAATGTATCGGCCATATAACATAGGCCTACAAATTAGGATCAGAAATGGTTGAATGGTATTTATTTTTTATTTTGTTTGAGGCAGCAGCAGAGGGAAATCCATCCGTCCCATCCTGAATCTGCGGACGGCAGCGGAGAGGAGGAGGCGGGGAGTGTGGATGGATTGGATTCACTGACTGTGTAGAGTGCGTGATACAAGGATGCCGAACAGGCAGCCGCTTCCCTTCCTGGACTTTTCAGCCCGGTCTCTGATAAACTCCGCAGAACTAACTCTTCATCCATTGCGAAGCTTTTATTCTTTGTAGGCTTGTCTCATCTTTTAAGGAGAGAGGTAGATTTATTTCGACTGACCCGGTGCCCGGCTGAGACGCGCCGCGCACAGACAGACTTGGGAGCGATCAGATCACAACAAAAGACACATGGTGAGGAACGTTTCATTTTCATACAACTGAACCATTTAGAGCGTAGGCATTTATTTATTTATTTTTAAACAGTATAGGGATTTGGAGTCTACCTGTAACAGCTTTTTTTTCTCCTGGCAGCCACATGGTTCGTTTTGTTATCTTGCATTTGTAGTAACTTGCACACGTATGGCCTAGCTATTGCTCTTATTTGAAGCCTTCTTGAAAATTACCTACTTGTATTTTGCATTACTTATAGCCTTTAAATGCTTTATTTTATGTAGTATTTCTGTAAAGAAACACAAACACTTTTGTGCTTCACATGCCTCACTACATTAATCCCAAACACTGTTTGATGGATCCCACGCCTCATGTGAGCTGGTATATAGCCTGTAGACTTGTCTTTTACCTGACTTCTGCTGCCTGGATGTCAGCTGGGTTGAATGTCAGCTGGGTGTTGAACTGTTGACATGTCAACATAGCTTTGCTAGTCAGAAACTTAAATTGGAGTTATTTGGACAGTTGAAACACACAGGAGACTGTGGTCACAACCGTGATGCACCTTAAACTGAAAGGATTTGAAGAAATAAGGGCCTATACTTCTGTACTGTTTTTAAAGTATGACTTTTTTCTGTTTTGGCTCTGTGGTCAGCTGGTCACCTCTCCTCTGTGTGAATATCCTGTTTCCTGGACAAAACAAACAATGGAGAGGCAGGCATGGCAGGCATATGATATCCTGTGTGTGTGTGTGTGGTGCTGGGTTGGCAAAGGATTGATACTTTTAGACAGAGTTTTAAAAATATATATCATACATAACTTTTTATGTATGATATACAGTATATTGTTGTCTGACATGCAGGTCTGGCATGAGGAAAGTCAGTGACACGAGTTGTGTTAGTAATAGATACAGAATAAAGACACAGGACTGGTTTGTATAGGTGACAATATTGAATTTGTGCCTCATACACACACTGAGGCAAACTGCAAAGGCAGCGCTGCTTTGTGTCGACTTTAGTCTGGGATGTTCAGCTGCTTTTAATGGGGTCAGCGCTTCCGATTCAATAAAGCTATTAACTGTCACAGTATAGTCCAACACTGTTGCTCAGCTCGGAACAGGCCCAAGCGATTTACCAATCAGGGTCTAACACCAACCTTATCTATACGAGGCAGCCTTTAAAAGAGTAAACAAGATTAAACACCACATCAGGTCAACCTGGGGAGTGTGACCTGAGCTGATGGTGGGTTCCCACCCCTCCTCAAAGCACATGGTTTGTGTTAAAAGTTGTTCATCAGCATTTTTCTTTTTCTTTCCCACACATCTTTATTATTACTCTCTTTACAGGGATTTGAATGAGAACATTTGTCAGTTAGGTTATGTGATACTGCTGTCGTGCAGGTTCATAAACACCTCTGCTAGAAAACAAGTTTCTGTCAGACTGGTTCTGACAACAGATATCCTCAGACAGATCAAACTCTTGATCAGAGTCTGGCATGTGACCAGTGTAATCGGGAATCCTTGCAAGTTAAATCCACCTACTTTACACATGATGTTTTTATGTACAGGTAACAGTATTAGTTAATGTACATGTATATTTAAAAAAAAAAAATCAACCTTTATCAATATCATGAAAGCTTTTACATTTGGTGTGTGGAAAAGTCTCTGGCAGTTTGTTTAGAATCAAAACAGAGAAGAGAGACATTAAAAAACATTACATAAAAACTTAAAGGGGTCCTTCGTTGATTTAGTATTGCACTTACATACATTTCAGGGACTCATAAGGGACATATTAAATAAAGAATCATCAAAATTGAAGAAGCAGAGGCCAGGAAATCCTTACTTTCAGCCTTAGTATGAGTTAAGCTTCAGAAATGCTGGATCCCATAGTTTTGCCTTTATGACATCATCAGGGTAAGACTTTGGAGCGCTCCCTCACAGAAGACATTCAACTAGGGACAGACTGATTATCGGGCAGTTTTTTGGCAGTTTGCAGATTACCTGTATCGGCGTTTAAATTGCCTGATAACCAATAAAGATAATTAATTAAAAAGTGTGCTACTTTGGCCCCCGCTACAGCTCTGTGTCTGTCCCTCTGCTTCGGTTTCACTCACTGAGTCTGACTTAATGTCCCGCCCACAACACTATGTGGCTATCTTTTACTAGGTGTTATGTTGAAAGTTTCTAATTTATCAAATAATTGCTTAAAGCTACATTGTGTAAGAATTTTTCCCATCTAGCGGTGAAATTTTATATGACAACCAACTGAATATTACTTTCAGTTTTGTGTTGGAGTTTGTAACATTCCAAAATCTTAATTTTCTTGATTTCCATTTTCACTGTAAATGCATATCGGCTCCAAATATCGGTTATCGGTTTCATTAACTTTTAATAATTGGAATTGGTATCGGCTTTGAAAAACCAGTGTCTGTCGATCCCTACGTTCAACACTCTTCACATTAAGACTTCTTAATAATGAGTAAACTCAACTTGATCTGTAAAGTTGGTGGTGCCAATTTAAAGCAAGTCTGCGTAACTTTTCCTGAGCAGCCAGTGATAAGCCAGCTAAACAGTAGTTTAGTATTTAGCTAAAATAGTAAGCTATTGTAACAAGCAGTGTTGGGGAGTAACGGAATACATGTACCGGCGTTACGTATTCAGAATACAAATTATGAGTAACTGTATTCCGTTACAGTTACAATTTAAATAGTTGGTATTTAGAATACAGTTACATTGTTGAAATCAATGGATTACATGACGATACTTCTCTGTTTCACGGGTTTATTCACTCTCACAACTCCATGCATTTCCCAGAAGCCCCAATATGAAAATGAAAAAATTAGCCATTTGTGGCACAACAGAGGAAGGGCAGGAATGCGTTTCTGTCTTGGAAATTCAAACAGCATTTCACATTAAAGAAAGAGAAGAGAGAACGAAATATAACTGTGCACTGCAGTGCAACTTCTGCTTGCCAGCAACCAACTTCCTTTCAGCGTCCAAATTCCTCCACCTCCAACCTGAAGAAGCATCTTAAAGTAAGTTATTTTTAGCCAAGGGTAGTCGTCTGCTGTAGTTTTACTGGTCACCTTGCTATTTTATAGTTGACGTGCGACTTTACATTCTCCTACATCTGATTTACTAGCCCCAGAGCCGTTGAAAGACTAGCCCCGTTTGACATGTTAGCTAACGTTAGCTAAAATTAGCTCATGGTAGCTTAGACTGCGGTTAGATTTTTGTAGTATGCAGTTTGGGACTACAATTACAAAAATCTATCTGCTTGTTTAGGTACACATTCAGCCAGTTGGAACAGAAGAACACAGCAGAATAAGCCTGTTTAGTAAGCTGTATGTGATTCCTACTTATAAAATGCAATTCAATGTGGAAGTAATCCAAGTATTCAGAATACGTTACTCAGATTGAGTAACGTAACGGAATACGTTACAAATTACATTTTTGGGCATGTATTCTGTACTCTGTAACGGAATACGTTTTGAAAGTATCCTTCCCAACACTGGTAACAAGTAATACAAGTGAAATCAAACAAGGCTGCCTCTTTTAAACTGAGCAATGGCATGTTTCATTGCTTATGAATGATATTTTTCATTTGTAAGAGAACAAATCTGTTATTTTCTTTCTCAAAAGTAGCTTTTTAAATATATGTAAACAGGCTTTCTGCTAACGGGCTAATTCATGGTCAGAGTCAGGCACTGGAGTGTTTTCTAGATACTTTGTTTGTGGGTCAACAGTAATCAATTGGCATAGCAGTGGAAATCAATTGAGATCCAGTCCAGAGGGGACATCTGAGTGAATATGATGGGACCTCGCTTGCTGAGTATGTTTAGTAAAATGATTAGTTTTAACAGAAATGTCTCCTTGCTCATCTGTTTATAAATGTCCTCAGTGCTTCCAGTGCCCTCTGTAACATAATCACTCCAAACATGATTCACACCGAAAGTTGTGTCAACAGGAATCTGTTCCTCATTGGCTGTGAACAGACTCAGCCGAGTACCGGCACTACATCTCTTTTCCTTGTGTAATGTCTTCTTTGTCCCCTCAGACAGGACATCCTGAGAAAAACAAAGAGTCTGGCCCTTAGTTTCACGTTCCAAACACAGACATTGTGAAACTTTCCGTGTTCATTGTGTGTTTCCAAATTTACGATTCTTGTATACAACTAATACCACGTGCAGAGAGTTTTATGTATATTATTGTTTGATTTTGATGGATTTTTTCCTTTAATGTGGGGCTGTAGTGAAGGGTTGGTTTGTGTGTTTATTCCCCTTCAGAATACAGCAAAAAAAACACTAGCATTAGCCCTGGAAGGTGGCTCTCAGCTGTTTGCTAAATCCTCTGGGAGCTGGTTTCCATATCATTTAGATGAAAGAGACTGCATTAAAACCAGCTCCAATCTGATTAAGGACAGACACTTGCCAGTTTGTTGACACATTCCCCTCAAAATGCAGCGCTCAAACCCACCTCCTTATGAATTATTTAAAGAATGGACACAAGGATGGATTTATAGGTCACCCATCTGTATCAGTGGCTATTGACCCGAGCACTTCAGAGTAAAAGCCCCCTGTCCCAGGGGAATGTTAGAGGGAAATTAATCACAATTCCAACAGTGCATGCTTTATGCCAGTCCAACAACTTATACAAATTAGGTGAAACAGTAGTTTGGTTATACATCATCATTTACCCATCACGATGACAACTGTTTTAATGAAAAAACTGGACAGAAAGCAAACTTTGATTTATGCTTCACTCTTCAATATAAATATTTATTTGTGAATTCTGACCAAGATTTGATAGCTACATAATATGATTCTATGTATTTGATTCAAGTGAACATCCTCAAACACATTGCGAGATGAATCAAAGCCAAAAAGTCATATCACAAATTTCAAATACAGCTGCCAAGAATAACCCTTGAGTCTTCCAAATGGTTTTAGATGATAACTATACATTGAAACTTATTTTAATTTGAAAACAAGGGGCGACCTCTAGCTCACCCAGTAAGAGCGTGTGCCCCATGTAGGCTGAGGCCTTTGCAGCCTTTGCAGCGGCCCTGGTTCGAATCCACCCTGCAGCCCTTTGCTGCGTGTCATCCCCCATCTCTCTCCCACCTTTCCTGTCTATCCATTGTCACTCTGAAATGAAGGGGGAAAAGTCCTGAAAAAAGAATCCTTAATTTGAAAACAATATTTTAAACTGAAGATGGTAAAATCATTATTCCTAAAGGACACTTGAAGGATCCCGCCTTTAAGCCTGTGCAATGCGTCAGTCCAGAGCCAAATTAAAACCAGAATGTCCGGGTTCTGTTCCAGAAGAATTCCTCAATCAAACTTTTTTTTTTTTTTTTTTTAAACAATGTAATATTGTTATTTATTTGATATTTCTGTTTTTACAGAGCAGAGATTACAATGAAAAAGTTGGCAAGGTGACACTAGAAGAAAGTTATCAAAGCTATAACCATGTCTCCTTGAAGTTATTTGAAGAACTATATTTCTTTTACAACAAAATGAAACATAATGCAGACTGAATTGTGTTCTATTAATATAATGAGGAAATGTTATTTACAGGAAACTCGCCAAATGTTGATACTGAATGTATCAGTAAAGTGTTCACTGACTGATTGTCAGATTTTTATTCAGACTGGCTGTTGTGTCCCTCCTGATGATCGCCATCTAGATTTCTAATTCAGTAATCTAAATATGGTGCGCTGCTGCACGGGGGGGGGGGGGGGGCAGGTGAGATATAGATCCCAGCAGGGGAGCACTTGCTTCCTGGTGGGTTCATCCACAACCTCAGGCAGTGGAGGCAGCCTTGAACCACCCAACAGATCTCTGCAGCGCTACACTCCGGAGCAGAATATCTCTCTTTTTGTTTGTGTTCCCCTCCTCCACCTCTTCATGTGTCTCTCAGACTGGGATGTAATTGCTGTGAGGCTGTGAAAATGAAAAACCCAACAAAGCAAAGCCCTTTACCACCTTTTTCACTGTCTGTGCTGCTGTTGCCTTGTGAGGCCTATGAGGTTTTGGATGGACGAGGGAGGAGGAGGGGTCTTCTCTGTAATTATGCTGCTTGTGTGCCTCTCTTCATCCATCTATCCATCCATCTCTCTCGTGATCACTCCATTCCTTCCTATTTTCACACATACACCCACACACCCACACACACACCGACACACACACACCAGGAGAGCTGTGTGGTGGTGATGTTGAGGGGATGTTTGAAAGCCTGAATGGTAATGACCGACCAGAAAGAGCCTCCCTAGTTAAAGGAGGAGGGGGGTGGACTGAAAGGGCCTGAGCGGCTATTATTACCCTCTCAGGCACAAACGGAGAGGTACGTGGTGTTAAGTCTGGAAAAAAAATCAGGCAGACATACCCCTCAGCCTCGGATCCACAGCGATCGATAGTGCTCAACGCCGTTTCACATGTTTAGTGCCAGAAGGTATGGAGGCATAAGGAGAAACACTTCTGTGAATATGTGATGCTCTGAGTCCCACAACCCCCCCCCCCCCCACAAAGTAATTTACTTGTAACCTTACATTGAAACGTTAGTCACTGTCGCGCGGTGGTCGCGACACTAGTTGCAGTCTTCTCCTGAACAGAGGTGTCGCTAATGAGCAAAGGCTACCGACTTTTGCTATTTCTACGGACTAGAAGAAGAAGAAAAAGGCAGAACTGGCAGCAGCATTGACGTCAATGTTTCGATTTGATTCGATGACCTACTTCGTCGGATCAAGCCTTTCATTCACCATAAAAGAACTCATCTTAACCCAGTAAGTTTACAAGAGAGACTTGCAGTCACTCTGAGAGTCCTGGCCTCTGGTAGTCCTCAAACTCGTCCATGCTTCCTGTTTCGGCTTTGTCGCGAGCCATTGAAAAGAATAGAGTGGTGCGCGACCTCTGGTCTTAAAATCCTGGGGTGCGAGCGAGATCTACGTCATTTTGACGTCACATTGGCCAGATTGGCTGCGGCGACTGTAAAAAGGCCCTTATGCACCTTAAAAAATAAATAAAACTATAAAGTAAGAAGACATCTGTGTTGCACCGGCGATTCTTTTTTACTCTAATTTCCTGTTGAGTCAGTGTGCTTGATTTGTCTTTTTTCAAAACTTGCCTCAATGAGTTAATTTAGTTTGCGTTGTATTGTCACTGGATTTGCGGTGTTGGTGTCGTTAGGGTGCGGTGTGGAAGACAATAGAAATGGAGGATGTATAGGTGCTCACCCGCTAGAGCTTAACATTCATCATTAATGGAGTGTTATGTGACCCTCCTTCGTTAATGGGTTAATAATACTGGAAACCAACACCCCCAACTAGACTGACTCTCTCACACAGAAAAACACTAGATCCCAGACACCGCTCACCCTCCAACTCATATACCCTGCAGTTTAGAAAGAAAGAAATCCTCCAGCTGCAGTCACCTTCACCACTGTAGCTTGGGATGAGGAGGAGAAGCAGGGAGGGGAGGGAAGTCATTATCACCTGCCTTGTGGACCGAAACCGAGCACCCTGCTGGTCCACTCAGAGAGGCCACTCTGAGCTCTGTGACAGGGCCAGAGGCTTGTGGGGAAAGGCTGCTTTGTACTAGTCACAAGGAAGAAAGATGTAGGTGTGTGACGATACAATGACGAGAAAACATGTCAGAGAAAGACTTGTAATTCAGTAGAAAAAAACGCTGTCTTTGATGTCTTAAGAGGCTTGGCTGCTTCCTTTTGAAATATATGGGTAACCTATATGAGTTTGTATACCCTTTCACCTACTGTACTGTACTCTATTGTAACAGCTGCACCTCTGCCTCATAGAGCTAGATTGGTCACATTTACAGAAGCGTGCCCTCTCAACACAACAGCTCCACGTGTCTGTCAGCAGCATAAGCCTCTCTGGTCATAGTCAATGTGCAGAAATGAATGATGTCTGGACAGTGCTTGGTGATAATGTGGACTGGACTCTGATAGAAAGCTGATACGGAGGTCGTGTGCAGGGCACAGTTGTAACAGGTGTTAAGCACACTGGGAGGAAAGATTATACTGTATCCCCAGGGGAAGGCAGTGGTTGATTAGGCTGGAGAACATGAATGGTGGTGTTAGCATATGTGCAGATACATTTACTTACAGTATGTCTTCTAATCCAGACTAGGTTTGAGCTGTTTACCTGACAGTAGTGCTGAAACGATTAGTTATTTCATTGATGAGCCAATCGCCTGAAAGTGCATCGCATTTTGATTAATCCTTTATCTCCCTTTTTCACTCAGAATGCCAAACATTTCTTTTTCATTGTATTATAAATAAAATAAAATAAAATACTATCATTAGTCGCAGCCCTACTTGACAGATTGGATAAATGGTTACATGTGTGAATGATTTCCAATTCACCTTTTTCATATTTCTTACATTGTATAGGTGTTAAATAGATTATCACTTTAAAGTGACGGTTTAATGATTTAGAGGTATTTAGGGTAATGCAGGAATCTTTCATAGGTATTCCAGTTGCTATGCAAAAATGTTTGATGAAACTCTGCACTCGGGTTGACATTATGTGGCTTGTCCCATGATTAGCATGGACCCCCTGTCATTGATTGAACTGTCCAGATGACGGATGATTTGTGAGAATGGCTAAAATGAAAGTAGCGTATAAGGGAACCCTGTGGTAATAATTCTGCCCAGATTTCACTTTCGCAATGCATGTAGGAAACAATGATCTGCAAACAGTCGGTCTCAAACTACTGTAAGACTGCCGCTGTTATCAAACAGCATTCGTGATTAGACAACACAAAACACACTATTCAATAAAATGTCACTTTCAGTAGATGACAGAAGGTTTTGCTTTGCAGCTGACACTACTTCTTTGTACATTCTTGAAAATGTGCTTTTGTACTGTATAGAGTGACAGCACTACACAGTTTATTGATATGACCTCATGCTGTAGGTAAAGCAGCATTAAATTGAATGAATTTAACATATTTGCTATTAAACACAACACTTACTTTATCATATCAGTGTATATATTTGAAATGGCGGACATCTTAGCAAACAGTTATTTACACATCCATCAGACACAAAGCAACGTTAGCATTCATTTGGCATTGTGATTGTGTCCCTGTGAGGAAAGTTCTTAAAGGGGTTGTACTCAACATTCAGAACATTAATATTGCAGCACCAAGGGGGTAAGCCTCTCTCCACAAGGCATACCTCCTATGGTGCCATTTTGATGCTAACAAGCCATCACCCGCCGTTAGCATTCCATTGACTGCCATTCATTTTGACGTCACTTTGACAGCAAATAACTTTACATCTGAAGCATTTAAAGACTCTATTTGTCCGTTGTTTATTTCTAAAGAAACACGACAATGTATAAAAGGCTTCATTACCTTGTATCTCACGTTATGGCTCCGTAGCAGACGTTTTTATAAAAATAGGCTAACGATTGTGTCATAACCACGCGACTTACTGTTGCATAGTAGAGGAATTACCGTACAGTAGAGGAGAAGCTCGCAGGCAGATTCAACTTACATTATCTGTTTAAGATTTATTACTAATGTAACTAGCATTTTAGTTAGCAGTAATTAGCCTGTGCCGATGTTATTTCCTTACATTACTCCTTACTTACGCTCTCCGTCTCTGCAAGATTGGGAATGATTGAGATTTCTCTTGGCACAGCTACCAGAAGACTTACAACTTTCAGATTGCTCACATCACATCTACGTTCTTCAAGCTCAGTTGGAGGCTGCGCAGTAACGCTCAGCCATCACCGGAAAAGTGCTTCTAATAGCCTCCACTGGTCTCCGTCCAGAGCAACGGGATCTGTTGGTCCATTTCTTGTACTGTCTATGTGCACACAACTATTTGCTATGTAAAGATATAGTGTCTCTGTTATTTGTTTCGATTTTGGTTTCGTGAGTGCCTTGTGCGTCGGTATCTGACGCCGTGAGCAAGGTGTCGGTATTTGACGAGTTGGGGAATGCTCTGTGAGAGCTGTGTGGAGGCAATCCCAAACCATTTTTTTAAGTATTTTGAGCACAGCCCCCCTTTAAGTACAATATTCACTCAGTTCTATATGATCCTGATCTGGTGATACTTCTTACATTTGCTACATCATCTCTTACCCTTGCCTCTTCCGTAGATCTTCGTCTATAAAAACTCTATTCTTTGGCTTTACCATTTGACTTTTTCTGCCTCCACGGCAACTCTTTCTCTGAGGATATTTGTACGGTTACAAACCTGATTTGTTCACATCTGGTGTCTTTTCTAACCAATGAAATATTGAAAATCAACAGGACATGTTTTCCATCTGCAGTGTAGCAGCTGTGCAGCAGAATATGTGCTGGAGTAGTAACAGTAACATTAGTGAATAAGACCTTCTAGCAGCAGTAAAGCGGGACCAGATGCCCTGTTTTGAGACTCCTTCTACTACAAGCTCTTATAAATCCCTGTTTCACTCCTAGTGAAGTCCCTCTCCCTTCAAATAATGGCACCTCTTGAAATGACTCTGACAGAGCTGGAATCTTTGAGAGCTTTCAGCCCACCAAGAACTTTTGTGTTCATACAGTAGGACAAAAATAGAGGTTTTCTGTCATACTTTTTTTGTTTTCTACAATATTGACATAACAGTGGCTAAGGACAAGGGGCTTTTACACTTTTTGTTTTACAGTTTTTGTTTTAAAGTGATGTCTACTCTTGCCACACAGGTTCTGTAGTGTGTACGCACATTGTAGAGTGCAGTTTTCAACATACAATATCTGGATCAGTTGGGATTTCTCAGATGAGTGTTGTCTGGCCAGATAATGTAACTGATCTGATTATCAAGTTAGTAAATTGGATTGAGGGTATTAAGCCAAAGGGTATTATTACCATCATCTAAATGCAGATATCTTGCAGTGGTAAAATGGATTTAGGCATTTCTGTGTGTCTACACAGTATGCAAATGTTTTGGTTAAATTGAAGGGAGTTATAACTCTTCCAGGGGGTTTTAGTGTTCATGACTCAAGAGTTTATGGTATCAGATTAAACCAATCAGTCAATCAGGACAGAGGCTTAGCAGTGCGTGTCCATGGCACTGTGTACATTAAAATAGCCCTGAACTTGTTTTTTGGTGTTTATATGCCGGTGTCCATATTTCCGTCTTAAACTTTGACCCTCTCACTGTTTTCACTTCATCGAATCTGATTGGAACATTTTGGTCGCCATAAAATGTTGATGTCTCCCTTTAGCCGGTTGAAAATCGGCAACTTTCCTGTTTACCTATTTAACTCGAGGCTTCAAAACGCTAGTCCACAAACCAATGGGTGACGCCACTGCTGTTACATCCTTTATTTTTTACAATCTATGATTTTAATTTAATTTGTGATGCCTTGACTTTTCATCTAGCGCCATCATCAGGTCGGTGAGCCTTCAGTTCATGAACAAATACTTTTCAGAATACAAATGCATTCAGTCTCAGCTGGACTTCGCTAACACACTATACTGAAATAGTGAACATCATATACAATATACCTGCTAAACATCAGCTAAACATTGTCATTGTGAGCATTTTAGCATGCCGATGTTAACAATTAGCTCAAAGCATGGCTGTGCTTAAAGCTTCAGTTATACTGGCGCGCAACACCGTGGCGCAGGCCTCCGTAGATGGCGCGCGTGCTACGAGTATTTACGAATCCTACTAAGGCCACGCCCTACGAAGCAGCTTGATTGTTTGGAGTTAGGCATTGACCTCGAGTGGTTAAGGTTTGGATGGCCGATTGTTCAGGGGATAGGACCTGTACAAATCAGGTTACGTTACCTTGCATAAGCATGGACGCCTGGCCAATAGTAGTGTGTGAATGCTATTGAAGGGCTGGTCTTGGCGTGGCCATAGTAGGATTCGTAAATACGCTTCCAGGCGCAAGGTGCGCAAGCATAAAATTATGTCACCACGTCTGTTGTTTCCACTGCAAAGGTTCCACAAGTTGTCGCGGCGCGTGGTTGTGCACCTCTGAATTTTTGTAACTCGGCTTCGCTTTCAGTTCAACATGGTCGACTGGGAAATTGTATGATTCTTAATGTACAGACCACAGGTAGTCAAACAGCCCTAAATATGTGGTCAGAGAGAGACACCACACTGGGAAAAGAAGAAGCATTTTGCTGGACAGTGTGGAAAAACATGAGAGGTCGGTCTCGTGGTCTTACAGGCAGACAGTAATTTCGATTCAGAGATAAACGTCGGTCTCAGTAGATATTACAGTTTTTTTTATTACAGATATTACATTATAATTACATTAGATTAATGTCATGTTTAACGGTATGCTGGTGTTTATCATGAATTGTTGACTACTGTTGCCAGGCAGCCTAATTTCTTTTACTATCTTCTTCTCTACTACTTCTTGCTTATTCACAGATTATTTAGTTTGCATGCCCCATGGCGTTTTGTAGAATACTGCAACGATTAATGCGTTGCTCATTAACGTCTCTGTGCATGCTCGTAGCACGCGTATTTATGAATCCTACTATGGCCACGCCAAGACCCACCATTCAATAGCATTCACACACTACTATTGGCCAGGCGTAGGATTTGTAAATACGCCGCCGGGAACACTAGCATGGCTTTAGACATGCTTAGCCAAAAGTTGAGGTTCAGTTTTGGCTGTGTGGCTTTTAAACTAGCATATTAAGAAGCTCAATATGAACTGTGACCTGTTCCCGGTTCTCCACACACTCCCTTAGGCATCATTTACAATTATGTATGGAAATTAAACCGATTATGGTTTTAATTCACTAAATATTTTTCCCAGGGTTGTTATTCCTGTACTTTGAGTTATTTCCCAGCATAGCTCTGAATGAAAACAGCTTTGTTATTCACAGTGAAGAATAAGTAAACTATGATGGTTTATTGCATTACAGATTATTTATAAAAGTCATAAATCATAGACATGGCAATGCCTTTCAAATATCACACCTTAAGCTGTCTATCAATGTCTTTCATTCAGTTTAATATTGTTCAGATCCAAATCATTTTAAATTATTCTTCATTTTTGTTCTCCCTGCGATATTTTACCCCCTCGATCGCCTCAAGGCTCATTATAGCCCCTCACTGGTGGTGTCTCCTCCCCTCCCCCTCCTCTGCCTCATCTCTTGCTTTCTCTTTGTTTCATTTGGACGCCTGTAGAGATGTCCACAGTGGCCATTCATATTTTCCATCACTTGGCTATGATATTGAAAACTAATGACACAGGCTCTTTATGCTCCTTCTAAGAAATGTTTGGACAGACGTGAGCACCCACAGTACCTCGAGGCAACATTTCTGTTGCGGCAGACAGTGTGGGGCTGCTGGCTGACACCCCAGCCTCTGCCCCTCACACGCTTCCCCCGCTCTGACCTCCTCCTCTTCCTAGCATCTGGTTTATACACACACATGGTTTGTCATGGCCTGTGGCCTCCAGTGAGCCCCTGAGCGTTGTCCCGTATAGCAAAAGGAGCTGGCCACAAATCCCCAGACCCAACCGACAAGCCTTTAGGTGGATGGTGGCAGGCTAAAGCTCCCGGGCCCTTGCCTCTTTCCCTGCCTTCTTTTTTTTTTCTACCCCCTGCTTGGCCACACAAAGCCAGACTTGACTGTACTGCCTAAACACGCAAAAAGCTTTTTCTGTCTCGCCGTTCATTTGCCAAATGGAGCTTTATCACATAGTGTTAATTGGCTGCAATTAAGATGTCTTGTGTTTTTTTTAAACAGATGCAGTGACAATTTCTGTCAAGATGAATAATGGCAATCTCTCACTTACTGGTACGGTTGTCAAAAAATTGGAAGACCTCAGGGTAGACACAGTTTAAAATTTGTAGTTCCTTTTGTGTTGATTTAATGCTGGCAAAGCATGTGTCCAGGAGAGAATGAACAATAGCAAAAACAGACCAGCCATGATATTTTATTTTGTGAATACTCATGCATGAGGCTTGTAGTAGCAAAGCCCATTAGGTGGGACATGCTCTATACATGACCAGAGATGACCCTGTTTCATGTTTTATGTTCGTAATCTATTCATCTATGATGTATGACTACGAATCATCCTCCTATCGAGTTTCATGATTTCTGACAGCTGTGTCCACCTGCTCCATTTCTAACTACAAGTGACAGTCAGGAAGCTTGCCAAGCGAGCAGGCAGGGTCCTGTAAGGCAAACACATTATGACTTAACAACAATCCTGCATGTGTGTGTTAAGGAGTGTGTCAGGCATACTGCACAGAATGTTTTCTATTCAGTGTGTCAGCTGCAGTCGCAGTATGTGGCATAGCTCGTCAGCTGTAGGCCCGTGTGGATGACAGCTGTTTCACTGCCCTGCTCAGGCTCTGTAATGATCACTTCGAGGCCTTCCCCTTTTAGACAATTAATCTACCACTTACTGTACATGGTAATTGCCATCCCATGTTGTAATGAGCCCAGGGACAGGGAACTGTGATGATCTTGGCAGCGCGGCTGCCCCTGTCATGGCCTGCCTTGTATTCTCAACAGATTCAGGCCTATTAATACTGAACTTCTGGGACTGAAGAAAGCAGTGGGGCTAAATTGTAACAGCCTGCCTGTCTAAATTGCTATTAAACGTTCAATCCATGCAGGCATCACAAGTAAAGTGAGGCCCTTATATTAGGAGAAAGGGCATGACATTGGCATAAAGATAATAGGAAACCCCTCCAGACAGCATAATTTACCAAACCATTTCCAGCACTAAATGTATTTCCCCTTTTAGTCCCTGAGGGTTGTGTGAGACACTCGATTTCCCCATCTGCTGGCTATAAAGGGACATTGCAGCATGAACACTACGTGTGTCAGCCAGTGCTGCACTTCCATAACAATTGATTGTACTCCGCCTGACTTGGGGGGGGGGGGGATATATAACAGCTTGAAAAGAATGAGCCTTTAAGGGAGCACAGTCTTGTGTAGAGAAATGGAGTGACACTAGAGTGACTTCAGAGGGGGGGGACCGTGGTGTGAAATCATGGTGTTTACAGCCGTGGTGCCAGGCTGGAGACAGGGAGAGGTGGGAGACAGCAGCCATGTATCCTGAGTTACATAGGCAATGGACACCGCCTGTGAAAAGCAAATTACTCAGAAGAGCACTTTACCCCCAAAGTTGCTGACACATCTCATTCATATTTTCAATAACTATTATCTATATAGCGCTTTACAGCAACCAGCAGGTATCCAAAGTGCTTTACATGAAGTAACAACAATAAAACATAACGTACCGTAAAATCAGAAAGAAATAAAACATACAGTCAAATCAGAAAAATAATACATAAGAGCAGGAAGAAAGGAACGCTAATTTGTATTAAAAGCCATTCTAAATGAATACGTTTTGAGGTTAGATTTAAAACGAGCTACGTCTGTTATGGTGCGGATGTCAGGAGGTAACTCGTTCCAAAGTCTCGGGGCAGCAACTGAAAAAGCCAATCACTCTACAGTTTGTACCTCCACCTCGGGACCTTGGGAACTAGTTGATTGGATGAACGCTATGACCCGTTGTTTTCGCGAAGGGTTAAAATCTCGGCCAGATACGTCGGTGCCAGGTTATAATTGCCTTGAAAACAAACATTAAAATCTTTAAATCGATGAGTAAATCAGATGCGTAATAGGCAACTAACACTTTTTTTAATCTTTTGATGTATTGTGAGTATGAATGTAATGGATGTATGTATTCCAGCTGTTGTAATATTCTTATGTAATAATAGAGACCCCAGGAAAAGTAGCTTCTGTTTAAGACAGACAGAAGCTAATGAGGCTCTTAATCAACAAAGAAACAAACACATCCACCATGAACTATAGGGTGATAATGAATCAGTTATTGCACTGCCCCCAAGTGGCCAAACAAATCAGTTTATATTATAAGGTATATGTGATAATGATGCGTATATATTATTAGTAAAATGTGCTAAAGATAGTACTGAGATGTGGTCACTTATCAACAGACAACTTGAGGATCAGATAAGACTGCTTATTGTGCGTCTCTCAGAGTTAGCACAGACAGTTAATTCCCACTTTCCCCTGGGATGCCCTGTCTGAGACAGATTGATTCTAGCTGAGGTCGTTGCCTCTTCCTACATTTTCACCTCACCGGACCCCTTAGAGCGTGGAAATCAACTGGGATTATCTGCCGCCTGCAGGCATTTGGCATAAGTGTGTGTTTGTGTATGTGTGTGTTCACAAAAAAATGTGCGTGGCTCTAGGGACAATGCCTGCATGCCCTTACATTGAAATATAACCATTATTTGTATTTTATTTATTTCACTACACTGCAAAGACTATATTTAACTCATTTAATATATTTTGTAGCCTTATAGTGTTTTTATACTATAATTTTAATTGAATGGTAGTTGCATGTGTCTAAATGAAACTTTTCTTGATTCCATTAGAGTGATCCTATAAGTGGAATGTTGGCAGATATTTAAAGCATTTTTTTTCATGACTGCATGTGAGCTCAGAAAATACTGTGCTGCCAGATGCATCAGAAACACTATATTTATTAACGTTATGTGGACCAGAACACATGGCGATCATGTGTATGATCAACAGCGGCTTGTGCCTGCCATATGTTTGGCTGTCTCGCCCACTTTCGCTTCAGGCAGCTGTGGCTTCGCACATCTGTCCGTGTTTATCATGGTTAGCTGGTTATGGTGCATCTATACCTTCAAAATGATGAATCCTGCTCTCCAGAAATAGATCCATCCAGTGCTTGCAGTGGTGGATTACACTTCAATAGTATTTCATTTAAAGCCTGTTAGGACATTTTTCCTAGGATGGTAGAGTAACAACACATTTGCTGTGACAGTATTATTTCTGGTTTAACTCATTATTCCTATTTCTATTTGAGTTTCTTCCAAACAGACTCCTGTATATGTTAAGAAGCTTGTATTTAAGATAAAGAGTATATCATTCACTGCCAATCACAGACAGCTTGGGACATGGCTACTGTATAAAGACTATTGAGACTATGAGATGGCTGTGGTATAAAACTGAAAAGTGCTGTAGGTAGGATTGCGAAGATCCAGGACTTAGCCAAAAAATGTGAACATCGACAGCTTCTCAGTCCCTCCCCCCTTTTCTCCTAAGCCCCTCCCCCCACAAGGGAGAATGAATGCATGTGCATGAGCAGTGATTGACACGCAGTTAGACACCCCCCCTGGCCCTGATTGGTGCATCTGAACAGGGAGCTGTGGATTTTTGCAAATCTCACTACAGGCTGTAGGTGGTGCCAGAGGAGCCAGATTTATTTTTTTCTTCATGTAGTTCTACTGGAACATAGGGTCAGTTTCAGCAAATATGACAGAAAATTATTTTTTTAAGTCTTACCTACTGCACCTTTAACTTTACTGCAGAACAGACACCATACTGTCTGCTGCACTATGTTTTTCTTTTACTTTCCGTTCATTGCAGAATTGTAACGCTCCCTTTTTGTCAACATTGTTGAGGGAGCTGTTGCCTTGTTTGAAATAACTTTATTGGAACTGTCACTGGTCAAACCGACTGGGGTTTCTGTGTTTACTCAGTGTGAGCTCCACATCATGTCCATGTACATGTACCTTGTGAGCATTAAAGTTGCACGTTCTGGCCATGCAGAAAGGCCGATTAATAAGTGTAGTGTGAGTAAACAAGAGGTTGTTTGCGGCACTATTTCTTTGCCGAGCGCGGTTACTTCCTGGAGCTTTGTCTAACTCTTAGCAAGCAACAAAGCATATAAAATCCTGAACTATATCTAGATTACAGCACAGTACATGGAGGCGATTGTGCCTGCATGAATTTGAGAATTGCACATAATCCCATTTTTTTTTTCATAAAAGTCCAATGTCACAGCTGCCTGCCTGCATAGGCGTGGTAATTGGTATGCTCATTTTCAACGTGTGCTTCGGAGCGGATTTACAGTCACATGCATTACTGCATGCAATGAAGCAATTGATGCTTGACTGATCGTGACGGGCGATAAGCTTTTGTTTATTTGTTTGGGTGGGTGACTGAGCACATATGGAAAGTTCTGTAACTAGGAACTGACTAACTGTTTGCCAGTGTCTGAACAACTCTACTGCCTCCTCAATAACAAACAATAAAACATAACTCATTTACTTTCATGGCCATGTTTTCAGGAATTATTATTTAAAAACAGTACCATTTTGACTGTTGATACTTCAACGTTCTTAGAAATTGTAGTCATAAATAAACCGCAGGATATTGTTTCAGTTGAGAGCTATCCCATCTCTTCTTTTTTTTTCTGACTTGTTTATCTGAGTGAAGTGTAGGGCTTGTGTGCAACATTTGCTTATTAATTGCAGCTGTACAGAGGAAGACGTCTGGTCGAGAGTCTACATTCTTACATCAAAGCCTTTGTAAATGTTTTACCCTTCAGTTTCACTTTTAGTTTTGCGCCGTCAGTTATACCGGGATGGTAGAACTGATGGCGCAAAACTGCTGTTCCAAAACAGGACCACGTATTTGTTTTCCTGCAGAATATAATGGGTGGAGATGTCTGGTCTCCTCAGGAAATTGCTCCCACATCCCAGACAAAGTGAGAGACCATTCCCACACCCGTTCTCAGACAATGAATTAGAAATGCATGCTACAATTAAACAATAAAATAAAAGATGAAGTCATACGCCTTAGCTGAGCAAAATTGAAATGGCATATTGTGGTGCAACTTCATTTTGTGATCTTTATTTCATAGAAGAGAAAATCATAGACAAAACAAAACATTTTCACCATTATGTTACTGTGAGTTACAAAAGAAAGTGTTTATGGCTTTAGAGGTTGAGTGGCCAGCTGGAGTTGGTTTCCGTGTACGTTGTGTTTGTATACAAGTGTTTATGTGGAGGGGAGCTGGAGCCTCTGCAGCAGGGGCCTCATGGTTCTGTCCTGCCCTCCCCTGCACTCTATGAGGCAGTGTTTTGGACCGGGGCCCAGGACCAAGCCGGAGGCATGCTGGTCCGCTCCAGCCTCTCCAGAGCGCCGACTCTCACTGACATTACATCAGCTGGGGAGACATAGTAGACTGTGTGTATACTAGAGTGTAGATGCTCCTTTCAGCTTGTTGCTCTGAAGCAAAACAAAGTGTGCTGCAGATCGTCTTTTCTCCTGGTTCATCAGTAGAGGCAGAAGCTGCCCGTCAGTGTGAAAAGGCAGCTAACCATGGCTGTGCGCATCATACATGGGATGGAAGACCTGGTGGCATCGGGCAGCCAGCTCGTCTGGAGTCTGGCGCATCAGACCCTGAGGAGGTGGTACAATCGTGGGCTGATGCCATGCAGACGCTTCCTAGAAGCCTGGTTCAGGATTGGAAAATGCTACCAGGTATGACAGCTCCTTGAGCAATGGCAGCATAAATAAAAATAAAAAAAAATGTAAAATGAAAGAAGTTTAAATAAAGCAGGTTTTATTGATTGCTTTATAAGCAGCATATGGGATTAATTATTGTGCCTGATGGATTTCTTTGATTTTACCCATTTCATTTTGTATGTCTCCGATTACCTATAATCTCCCTTAACTTTCCTCAAAGTGATGTGAGTCAGTACTTTTTCCTCATCTGGCTCATTAGTGTATGCATGTGTTTATTTGTTTGAATGTGAAAAAACACAGGCTGCCTCTTGTTGAGTCACAAAGCCTGTTTTTTAACAAGGGTCTCTCCCTCAGCACATATGGCAGTCATTAGAAAGCAGCATGACCAGCCGTTTGAACTGGCTGATGAGGAGAGCTTTCAAAGTTGTCTTTGAAATGCATTGTTGCTGAAACACCTAAACACTGTCTGTGTGGTTAACAAATACTACTTGAACGCCCTTTGTAAACTTGAAAGTGTTTTTTCTTATTTGCTTTTCCCCAGCATACTGCCATGTGAAAATGTAATTTGTATACGGTGGCACTTGGGACTGTTTTATAGTTGCTAATACATAAAGGTAATAAAAGCTAGAAAAATTGACAAGGTGACAAATAATATATAATATTCAGATCAGTGGAAGTAGTAAAATCCTAATGTAAAAAGTAAGTTGTAACTGTAGCTCCTGAATAAATGTAGTGGAGTAGAAAGTACAACATGTCCTTCCGAAATGTAGCGGAGTAGAAGTATAAAGTAGTATAAAATGCAGTGTGAGCCCAGCTCAGCCTGATCAGGTCAGCGTGGCTGGAGGTCATGTGAAGAGAACACCATCGGGGGCCCGTAATGACAGAGCTTAAGGGGGATGACCTCCCTGACACAGTCGTGACCTTTTTCTTTTTATCATCTGGGACCTCGCTCTGAAGCTCAGGCCCTCACTTCAGCGGGACTGAGGGCAGCCATCTCTGTCAGACTTTGAAAAAAAAAAAAAAAAATGGAAATTGTCTTTGAAACGTAGCAGCTTTGCCAGTGCTACTTTGTTAATGCAATTGTGAATATTAGATTCATATCAAAGGACACACAAAATCCTCATATTGAGTGTTTTAAGGATTCATTTAATGTTTTAGGAGTTCTTTGAAACGTGGTCGAGCTTTAAGGACAAAAGACTTGGATTTTGGAGTAAAATGCACATATTTTGAAGGTGAATCTAAAATTCAATGGCTGGCTGTGAGCTTGAAATCAGACTGTTAACTAAAGGCCTTTGTCCATTTATGTTTTGATGTCACTGCCCTGCAACAATGCAGCATTGATAGATGGGCAAGGATTGTGCCCTGGACAGCCACAACAACTCATGAAGGGGTTACTTTAGTGATTAATCCTAGAGTAAACTATGGAACACATGTAATACTGTCACTACCACAATTATTTTCCCTATCAAGACAAATCAAATAAAGGTGTGGTTTTTCAGCTCGATGGTGTTTTAAGCCCCCACCGTCGACTTCAAGGCAGCGCTGCGACCGTCGACTTCAAGGCATCTATCCCTAACCCTAGTGCCTTCCATGCAGCGCTGCCTGGAAGACGACATTGGGGGCTTAAAACACCAAACACCGGTTTTTCATTGAGGTTAATAGTAGTTTTTTTAAATTTTTTTCTCTTCTTTTGTCAGTGAGAAAGATTCTTGCCTCTTCTGGACCACTGAGATATGGAGCTTAACAGTCCCGCTGTACAGACAGTATGCAGTGGGCATGGTGTTGAAATATGGGCCTTCAGGGCAAAAGTTAACATATTAGCAAGTTACCGTGACTACGAATGAAACCCTTTGTTGAGATGTTTAGCTCTACTCCCAGAACCGTAAATCTCACTGAGGTTTAGGGCGTTGAAAAACAACAAAGTGGAAAAAATAGCTTGTGCAGTATGAAAGTGAAATGACAGATCTGTTGTGGTGCAGAGAACAATATGTCCTAGTAGAGTGAAGTTTAACACCAGAAGGCGTCTTCCCGCCCTGCGGTCATGCTGGACGATAACATGACCCTTACTTTCCAACACAGAAGCCAAGCAGTTGGATGCCACATGTTGTTTTTTTTTTGTTTTTTTTTACAGAAGTCACACACAAAAAAAAAAAGCATCCTGGACACATTTCTTGGCAGCAAACAGCATCCACTCAAAAGGGACACAAGTCATTTAGGTTCTTCTAAGTGTCACTGATATCAAACAGTTAGGCTACTGCTGCTTGAACATTCACAGAATGATGGAATAGTATTGCATCTTTTTCATAGCATGGGCAAGACCCTTTTTCTCACTCTGTACTAATCTCTAAAAAGCACATGAAAGCTGTTATGTGTAGAATTGTAATATGATCATAATGCATCTTTCCAAATATTCTGACGGAATAAGTATTTGTTACTTTAAAAAATCAAACAGTCCTGGTGGAAATTGGTGCTTTTAGCCCACTCAAGGGTACTGCCATGCACTGCTGTCTGCCATTGTCTTCTTTTGATACTGCCACTGGAGGGTGCCAACGTCAGGAATTTTAAAATTCATAGAGTGGCTTTAATTATGTGGATTTATTCTATTAGACCTGGTCAACCAGACCTTGCCTTTGTGGTGAGTTGATGGACCGTAACCAGTTATGTGGTATTAAAGATTAAGATTTAACAATAAGATGTAAGTACCTCAAAACTGAATAAATAACACAAATAAAAAATGTAATTCATAAGCAACTAGAAGGACACTCGGAGAGCGCAGACCTCTGCCAAGGCATGCCCTATCTCACAATGTTAATGCCTAAAGCCATTCATCTTAAACAATACAGCGGGACTTCAATTAAACTGCACCAGGACTTCATTGTCTTCCGGTTTTGTTTCTAATAGGCAGACGAAAACGTGGGATGTTGACATTTCAGTGATTTCATTAGACCAGTGTTGTTGCAGAGGAAGGATATGTGGATTGAAAGACAATAGCATGTGTGGAGTCTTAATGGCAAAAGAAACTTTGTTTATAATTCATGGTGCACCTATAAAGAGCTGATTTATGGCTGAAATATCACTGCGCCTTTTTTTTTTTTTTACACTTTATACAAATAAAGATGATGATCTTGCAATGACTTTGATGTTTTGGAGCGTGGGACCCATATGGACAGTTGCCTGGTGGCTCCTCTTACCTATTCATTCAGCACAAAGACAAACATGATATTGAGGTGAGTCACTGTTCAACTCCAGAAAGAAAAGCAGCCTTTTTATCCCCTAGGGTAAAATAGTGGAAGCACAGCTTTGAGTGGAGAGGTACAGGTGGAGGTGGAGACAGTTTGCTTTTGCAGTGGCTGTGTTGTTTTGCAGGAATTGTCATGTTTCATGTTATCTGTCCTCCTCTAGATGACAGAGGGCCGTCTGTGTCAAGTTCACCTCCTTGATGGCAGGAAGCTGGAGTTGCTGGTTCAGGTAGATGACACTTTCTGCTTGGCTCCTCAGACACATATTATGCTGCATACCCTGCAATATTATGTTGATGTACTGAAATTGTGTTGGATTTAATGATGTGTCATTAACTGTAAAGAAGTCTTAATCTTACTTCCCATGGCTCCTATTTTGCTTTTATTTCATGTCAAATTGATCGTGTGTGTGTGTGTGTGTGTGTGTGTGTGTGTGTGTGTGTGTGTGTGTTAAATTTGCCAGTGTACACTTGTTTTCCACCGTCTGTCGTTTTATATTGTGTTTCACAGTGTCTAGCACATGAAGTTTGAGTTAGCAAATGATCTAAACTGAACTCTTGTGTTTTGATCTAAACTTTCCAGCCCAAGCTGTTGTCCCGTGAGCTGTTAGATTTAGTGGCCTCACATTTTAACCTGAAGGAAAAAGAATACTTTGGGTTGTCTTACATAGATGACACGTGAGTACCTTTCTGAATATAATAGGCATTTTTAAGATGTGTGTGTGTGTGTGTGATTTTATTACATTTTTACATCTAAGGGACTGGTTGATTTAGAACAAAGTCTTAGTCACAGAAGCTTTAAGAGAGAATAAAAAAGAAGAGAGAAAAATTACGAGCAGTATTCCAACACATGGTTTGTTCTTCTATCCCTGATCAGTGGCCAGAATAACTGGCTCCACCTGGATCGTAAAGCCCTCGATCATGACTTCTCCAAGACTTCGGGGCCTTTGGAACTCAAGTTCCTGGTGAGGTGAGTGCTCTCACTGCAAAAGCTTGCCAAACGTGGAATACTGCTGTTCTTTATTATATTTATCAATCTCAATGTTTTAAATATTAGACTGAGTTGTAAATAGTAAATGAAGCATCTTGGTGTATTGGGAGCTTCATGGCCTCCAAGGCTTGTAGGCTACTGACCAACAGGTGGCAGTGATGGAGCACAGTTTACACAGTCTTGCTGTGTTATTTGATAAACTATATTGAACACACAATGAAGTCTGTAAATAATGCTGAGGCACTGGCAAAATCATGGATGTATTAAGAGAACAAAATGCATTGACATCTACTTCAAGTTAACCTTGCTGACCCAAACAACTCTTGACAGGTTTTATATTGAGAAGATCACTTTTTTGAAAGACAACACAACAGTGGAGCTGTTCTTCTTGAACGCTAAATCTTTAGTGTTCAATGTAAGTGTTTTAAGTATTTATTCTCTAAAAACTTGTCTTATATATTTGTTTTTATAATCAAATTTGGCATGCCCTTTAGTTCCAGAACATTTTACACAATAGTTGATTGCCTTATGAAAAGATGTCTAATCCAACTGATCTTGAAAAGATTTCAATCTGCTGAGGGTTAGTAGTTGCACATATAGACTGTGTACAGGTTGCACTGGTTGGTTATATGTCTTGCACACGACTTTAGATTGTCCATTATTTCATAAAACTTAAAGTCCTTTATTTTCATGACTTCATACTCTTTCCTCTTTATACGTTGTGCATACATACAATTTACAATATTTGATTCATAGCAATGATAGCATGCTATTGAGGAAAATGTCTCCGTAATCTTACACTATTACTGAGATCTCAAACGGTTATTCAGATGCTGCCTTCAAGTGCTGTTGGAAACTTTGAGCAATGTTATTGATTCACTGTTATTGTTAAATGCAATTGTTAAGCATTCCATTCAAACACTGGGGTTCGGATTTTGTGGTTTGCATGCAATGATTTAAAATTGATTATGTAGCTTTCAAAAACATTATAATAGAGTGCAAAAAGCTAAATGTATGTATCCACATGAGAGTTGTAGCTGGACCAGTCAGTCCAAGTAATTCCTGTACACAATTTTATAACCTAGGCCAAATTGAAAACATACTATTCGTGTCGATCTATTAATACATATTAATACATCTGACTGTATTAATTCATGTATTTACAATCAGGCGTGTAAAGTGTGGTTGTTTTTTGAACCCGTACGAGGAGCAAGTGAATGGAGCATGTGATCAAACGTTGCCGTGCAGTTTTTTTCGCGGGGAGAGCTGACTGGTCACCATGGGAGACGGAGACTGTTGAACCTGCTTTCGGACCGTACCACTTTACCGAGGGGGCTGTAGTTTTAGGCAAGACCTTCAACTAGCCTTTCTATGTGCCAGTGTGTGTTTTCGTGTATAGAAAATGTCATGCTAACTCAGGTGGTAAAAAACAGTAGTGAATACACATCACGGAGAGTTAAAAACACCGTATTGTCTCTGCGGCAGTGGTTCAGTCGGTAACTGTGGAACCGAGGTACGGGACGGTCTGGAAGATTTTCTCTCAAGTCAAGTGTCTCGGACAGGCTGCAGTTTTGTGTGCATGTTTTTCTAAAAAAAAAAGACCCCGTTAATTTTACCAATTTTACAACAGGAGACCATCGAAGTGGAGAGTGCAAATGTTTTCAAGTTAGCCGCATTCGCATTGCAGGTAAGAAAGAGTTTGTCGCAGGCTTTAATAGACTGAAATGTTGTCACTATTTCCAAAGTAAGCTAAATGAAGACGGTGCTCACGGGTGCAAAAAAAAAAAACATTTGAATGTTGTCTCTTGAGGATGCTTCGGTCGGAGCTTTTGTTAAAGACACTGGACCTTAAATATTAATATTGGCCTCTTAAACATGCGTGTGCTTCGAGAGGCAGTGTTAACTTGAGTTATTGGATTAAATTAAACGTGTTGATGTTTTTTCGTGTAACGTTAGCGTTACCTTTGTTTTACTGGCTCTAAATTAGGCAGGTAACGTTAGCTAATATTAGCATAACGTTAGTTAACGTTAACAGTTTACTGGGCAATTAGCAAGTAACGTAACGTTAAGTGTTGCATTTTCTTATATGCTTTTACTAACGGCATTATTTTCCCTTTTTAAGGAGGCCAAAGGAGAATACACCAGGTAAGAACTTATCCAAACTAACACGTAAAACCACTTAATGAGATAAATGTAGAAAAGTGGTAACGTTAACTAAACGTTACCCACAAGTTGTCTTGTCATTTAAAACATGATTTTGGTTTTGAGTAAGGAATTCAGGATATATTAGCTGGGAAGAAACAGTAGTATCAATTCAGTTCAAGTAGCTATATGTTCCGATGCTATGTTTTTGTCTTTTTAAAAGTTATATGTAACGTTACTAACATACATTTTGCTGTATTGGTATACACGGACATCCATAAACCTTTTCGTGAACTTGTGCAGTTGAATACAAACTGCACAATTTAGTGTTTGTTTCTGTACTCTGACAAGGAAGCAGGGTCTTGCTTGTCAACTTGTTTGGTCAGTGTACAGATTATGACCGTGTATAGCCAGTTAATGTTCAACTTAAACTCAGATTTTATTTCATGCTGTACTTCCCTCAGTTAATAATTCCCTTGATTTGTTGTAACATTGAACTGAACCCCTGCCAGCTTGCTGCCATCCACATGGTCCAAACATTGCCTTTGAATCGAACACTTTTGTTCTTCTGTCACACTGTTGCCTGTTAAGGCAGATGCATTGCGTTTACACTAACTTTAAACAATGCCCTACAAAGGCAGTTCTTTTTTCACATGTTGTGATTGCATCACCTCTTAATAAATGTCACATATCCTGACAAACACAACCTATGTGACACTTGTACAACTACGTGGACATGGTGTACACAATTTATTCGGTGACACTGGTGGAAGAGACTGTACAAAACCTCAATAATCTGCTCACTAGTTGAGATAATGTTTTCGTAGTGTGTCGTTCTCTCAAGAGGCTTGACCTGCCTCAAGAGTTGATAAGGTATCTTGTTTTTTTTGCCAGCCATAGGACTGAAGGGCATTGGCTGTGATTAGTCAACACTGCTCTGTCTGATTGAGTGACTGAGCAGGTTGATGCAGCACAACCTGTGTTTTCCTAGTGCGTTGCCTCTAAAGGCCTCTCTGTCCATTATGTGAACACAAAGATTTGTGCTCTGTAAGGAATTGCTACATGCAATGCTGAAAATGCAGTTTGACCCCTTGTCAAACCATTGCCTTTGTTCTCTTGCAAAGAAAAAGAAAAGTTGGCTGCATCTGCTTGTGCTCATTAACAGCCCCATTATTTACAGGCATGATTGATCAGATAAATGTTTATTATTATTATTAATTGCAGGCAGCTTTAGTACATATGTATACCTCATTGTTTTGATTTAACTTCACCCTGAAGTGTAGTGTGCAGTCTGAACTTTCAGCTCATGTGGGTGTGGGGATGGGCTGTACTTTGTTCTGACTCTGAAAGCACAATAAAAGACAAACTGCCAACAAATCTGGTAGAATCAGCAAGGATTGGAGTGTGTCCAAATCAAGCTGTTTTTTCTTTTTAAATTTGCACAGATACTACTTTCTCAATATGTCTATGGTTTCTAAATGTTGGGTTGTAAGACACCCAATAACACACAGTACCGTTTTCTCAAACCTTTCTTACTTGAATGTAACACTGGCCCCAAAGTCTGACACTGTTAGTGTAGTGATGCATCCCACCCTGTCCTGTGGCAGTATTTCTAATTTCTGTCTGCAATGTCCTTTACGTCTTTGAAAGAAGAAAAGGCCTGGTAAATCCCCTCCATAAAGCATATAATATAAATGTGTCTTCTCTACACTGTATCAGCAAAGGGCCCTGGAGCAGTGAGATTAGCTGTGAAGGAGTTAGGGAGACCTCCTCCTACAGCCAGCTGTCTTAAGAGGGATGAGCTAGACCCACTGTACTTTGGTAGACAACTTGGCGTCAGGAGGACTCACTGCTATTGTGGTGGCGGGGCCAACCCCCTGCTGTGCATTGAATTAATGCACCATCAGTTTTCACATTGTACTTGTATCAGAATTCCCTTCACTATGTCAGTATTGCACTGCATCTTGTACTGATTCACACCACCTGCAGGTATAATAATCTATGCTGAACGCAACAAGTTACAACTCCCCTCTGGAGGTTGATGAAAGGGATTGTGGGAAAACGTAGGCAATCACTGAATTGATTGACGTCTTTAATTATGCCTAACAGTTTAGGAGTAACCGAGCAGGGAGTTTTTCTTGTAATTGTAATCAACTTCAAAAGTGAGCTACAGACATTGTCTTTGCCACTATAAATGAACTGCTATAATTTGAAAATGGACTATAACACAATGTCAGTTGTGTTCAAAGTTTACCCACATGAACTAATATAACACCCAGAGAGTTTTGGTCCTCCTCAGTTCTATTTGCAGGTGTAGCCTGTAGTTAGTGGTTCCTTCGCAGCAACAGGCTCTTTCATTGTGCTCCCTCCACAGCCACCACGTCTCAGCCTCGTGGAATAGCTGACGCATGAGTATTATCTCTCCCCACGCTGGGTAGGCTGCGCTGGGCTGGGCTGCACCGGGTGTAGGAATTGCCTCCACGCTGCAGGCTGCGGGGAGATAACAGACGTGGTAATGAATTCCAGATTGCTGACAGGGCAGCGCGGCTGTGGAGTAGATCACCCTGACAACACCAGGCCCCAGCTTCCCATAAAATGTATGCCATCAAACACACAGCAAAGTGCCGTGGCAGCAAAACCCAGTCAACCTAGGATAGGTAGCTACAGACAAGAGTGATTCAAGTGCCTCTGCCCTTGCAGCGGCTCACTCTTGGTTTTGTTTAGTAAGCTGGTTCACATAACTGGATCATTATGGTTCTGTCCTACCATGTCAGTGGCTATTAAATTCCATTTATCCTTAAAGAGGAAGACATAAATTGATGTTCAAGGTCAAATGGCCATTGGCCTGAAATTATCCAGTACTTATTTGTTATGTTGAGGTTGTTGTTATAGCTGGTACAATACTTGAGGATGTTCTAATGGTTTATATCATGTATGGTCTGACCTACACATTCACCGACTGTTTCGTAAAAGCGTTGGGGCTCGTACAATACTCTTCAGCACAGTGAGAGGTTGCCAAGTGCTTGTGAATGGCTTTTGTTATGGTCTTCAGTGGACTGGCTCACCAAGCCAGAGCCCTTTTTTTGTGCAGCAGAAACTGAAGACCCAGTACTTCTCCTACATGATGTTGGGAGTGACTCATAGTTCACTATCATAGACCTTGACAGTGACATACACCACAATTTGTACAGATACCATGGCCAGTTTCTGTGTTTATTACTTGAAGCCACTGCTTTAACATTTTTGGCAGAGTTTGTGGATGAGACTAACTGTACCTGTTACATCTGTCGTGGTGTTACCATTGGCCGATCTGTGAAGGTGAACCACTATAAAGTACTTTGTCTACAGTACATAGAAAAACTCTGGAGTGCAGCATTACATTATTTTTTAAAGATTTCTTGCCAAGCCTTTTTAAATGCTCTCTATGACTTAAATGCCCTGCATGTGCTTTTATAATTTAAGTCTGGCAAGACATGAGTAAAGCTCACATTTGGTTTTGGCAAGCAGTAGCCTACTTCTTTTTATAAATAAGAAAGATGAAAACAATATCCTCACACTGCACCTTTTCTAAAGGTTAGAAGACATGAATTATTGCTGTCATAGAAATTCAAACCACACTGTGAAAGTACAAACATATGGAGAAATGTTCTCTACCAATTTTTAGACTTTAAGTTGAGATTCTGTAATATTAGGGATGCCTCCATTGATCAGCCACTGATCATTATCAGCCGATATTCAGTAAAAATACAATATCGGGAGATCGGCAATAATGGCACCCGCCCATATGACCGTGAAGGTCAGATGATATTATTACATTGCATATTTTAGTTACTGTAGGCTAAAGATGCTTGCTGCATTACTCCTTGGGAGTTCTTGTACTGCTCTGTTAATTTAACAGACTAAATAAGAGAATGTTGTTGAAAGAATAATAATTGTGATTCTTTATTTAAACTGTAGAGTCGCACAGCATGTATAGAGAATGAATGTTATTGTCAATCATTTTGGTACGGGGCGCCATCTTGTGAGTACGGGCTCTGTTTACCTGTGCCTGCGGGTTTTTTCTTCCCTTCTCCATCAGATGTAACCGTTTTTAGCCAAACAAAACAAGGTATGCAAGGCACAATTCAACAGAGCACTTCCACACAAGATAGCACCATGTACCTGTACCAAAATGAAATACAGCCTGATATCAACTTCAGTCTCTCTAGCCTTGGTCACGCTGCCACATGGTGGAGATCCCAATACACTACAAAGTGTCAAACAAAAGAAAACAACAAAAACAATCGGTATTAGCCAAAATGGCTCATCAACGATCAGCAAATGGTATCAGTGACAAAAAAAAAACCTGTGATCGGGGCATCTCTAGTAAACATTTACTTGGAGCAGTTCAGGTCATAACCGGGCCTGTATAGGAGAGTAATTGGTCAACAATAACGTGTCTCATCCATCAGTCGTTTGATTTTGGTGCTTTGTTGGGTCTCCCAGTGCTCTAAAGCATAACTGAGTAACTAGAAAGGGCTCTTGTTATTGCAAAGGAATACATTTGCTGTTCTTAAAGTTTGTACTGTATGATTTTTTTTTTTTCAGTGCTGATATTGCCAGATCAGACCTGAAGCAGCTCCCAGTTCTGCCCACCAGAGTATTAAGGGAGCACCCATCTCTCAATTACTGGTAAGTTGGAGGGGGGTTCATACTTGTAGTTCAACCAATACCACAGCCAGGGTGGTACGGGGCCGCTTTGATGGGTTGACTAATTAATTCCTGGGTTGTGTTAATTACGTTTGACCATTAGCCCTGGGACAGCAACTGGCTATCTAAAGGATTGTCTGCCTCTTCAATCCACACTGCTGTTTTTGATAATCTGCTTGCCCCTCCTCTTCTGGTTAAACGGTCATGTGAGGCTGCTGCATCTTCTGAAGCGGCTACATTCAGTTAAATATCCAAATTAAAATCATAGACGGGAAGGGTAAGCGCATGAACACTTCTGTCTCTGTCTCTTTCTGTCTGTTAAGCCGCAGTGAGTTTGCAGTCTCACTATGCGATTAAAAGGGATGATTACAGTGGGAAGTAAATAGGATGCATTTGCAGGGGAGGTAGATGAGAGCCATCAGCATGCCAGTAGGCCAGACTGCATTTTCTGCATGAGCAGACAGAATGTGTTACAAAGAAAGAGTCCTCTCACAATCCCTCTGTGGCTGGAATGTGCAACTTGATGGATTAATTATTAAATGTTTTATATATCCATTTTCAGTGAGGACAAAGTGATAGAACATTACAAGAAACTGAAGGGACTGACCAGAGGACAAGCCATTGTGCAGTAAGTTAAAAACAATTCTAATATTTTTATGTTAAAAAATTAAATTATTTGAGTTTGGACACTTGTGTGCCCCTTATGCAGTACTCCCTCTGATGCCTTAGTTCTCCAGCACCTAAGCCAGGCATTCCTCTTTAACCTCATGTGTCGGCACTGTGGGGGCTGTTGTTGTAAGAGGTGGCTGTCACCGTGCCAGAATGTGTCATTAATTAGAGGAGGTGCTCTTAGAGTAGGCAGCCAGCCAGCCTTGGGAGGATGTCAGTCCTCCACTGTGTTTTTCCTGGGACTGTAACTCAGAGCTATCCCGGGTCATTTACGCTCTGATGATTTGTGCCCTTGAACTGATCAATGGACTTTCCCTCCCTCTGTCACGGCCCTGAAACAAATCGATCAGCTTGCCACTGCAAATGACTGTGGCTTCTCAATGACTGTTGCTTAAATCCCACTCTGTCTGTTGTACAACAGCCACCGGTTGACAGTGATGAAGTGTAAATTGCGGAATTCCTGTTAACCTGTTCCTCTTTCTCTGAAGGTATTTGGCCCTGGTGGAGTCCCTGCCGACATACGGAGTCCATTATTACCCAGTCAAGGTAACAGTGGTGCCCTGAGTCATAGAGTAGTGTAGCTTAACCTTTGAACAAGCTTCTGTCAACATGCCGTCTTTATTTCTTTCTGTCTCTAATCCAACACATCAATCTAACCATAATTCACTTAAATGGTTAACATTTTGCTTGATGTTTGAATCATGAGTCCTTTTCCTTTTTAAAATCCTGTGCTGCAGCCAAAGCGGCAACACACATGTTACTGTAGGAATACACAGGACCATACTCTGCCTGCTTGGGTTGGATAAGAGAATACAAACTGGCCTAGTACAGAATTGCACCTTAAATAAGTCCAAATTCAGTCAACCATTGTAACATGTTAGTTTAGCATGTTTTAAGTGATTCCTCCAACTTTCTTTTTTTCTACCTGCATCCTTTAACTTTCACAACCAAACCTTATTAAATTAAGGTGTCTGAGAAGATCAAACAGTGGTGTTAAAATGATTCAGTCAGGCTTGCAGAGATTTTAAGGCCATTATTTGATCTCTTCTTCTGTTGCTATTGCTGTGAGCCTAATGGGGTAATTGCTTTTTTTCTTTACTCCCACCAATAAAGCTACCTCTAATGTGTGTGTGTGTGTGTGTGTGTGTGTGTGTGTGTGTGTGTGTGCTTTCATGCAGGATAAGCAAGGAATACCGTGGTGGCTGGGAGTCAGCTATAAAGGCATTGGCCAGTATGATTTGCAGGATAAACTGAAACCGAGAAAGGTAGGGAAACCTCTTTTTACAGCTGCTCTATTTGCCTTAATTGTCTTAGTTTTCATTTGAAAAGTTATTTTTTCAAAGCAAAACTCGCGAAACGCATTTTATTTTGTTGTTTGTTTTTGTGTAGAATTTTTACTTATCTATGCCCAGCATCTAAACATACAGGATTTCATATTCTATATTGTAAAGCCCTCTGCGACTAACCTGGGGGTTTGGGCTTTATAAATAAACTCAACTTGGTTTTCTTACAGTGACATTTAATACTCAAACAAGTCAAACACACCATTTTTTAATTGTTCACTTTTACAGTAACTTCTTGAGCAAGTATGTAATATATTGTACTTCAATTACAGCTTTCAACACCATGCTTCTTGTTAGCTGGTTAATGATCCATCCACACTGTAAATGGGCATAATTAAGACCCTAGTTCCCATGTCAGTCAGGAGAAAGAGGAAGACAAATCGGGAAAATATTTTGTAGTATCAGTATGTGCTGTGTGCAGTCAAGGCTGTGTAAAAGCAAATACAGTACACTACTAGATAGGGCTGTATCTGAATATTCTTATAGTCGTTAGATGGGCAAGTATTTGATTTTCAATTTTCGGATTCGAATATTTGGTTGTTGTCTTTTTAAACGAGCATGCAGGCTGAAATTCCCTGTGGTGTGTTGTCGGGATTAAGTTGCTTGCAGTTTTTGAGTTTGGACTTGTGTCTGTGATTACCCTCCCCTTGAGAGGTGTTATTTGATAGTGTCCCAACCAAGCACTTCTCCCCAGCCTCTTTCATTGGAATCGTCATAGCTGTTGTTATATGGCAGGAACCTGTTGACTATAGCAGGGTGTGCTGTTCTTACGTTGAGGCATTAATGGGAACAGCCACAGTATGTCTCTCCCCAACCCTTCTAGTGGAACTTCACGAAGGTGTAATTATGGTTCCCTGTGAGAAGCAACAGGAGAGTCCTCTTTATCTGGTGAATATTGATAGTTCACAGCCCCTGTATTCAACCCATCCCTCTGCTGTCTGTCTGTCTGTCTGTCTGTCTGTCTGTCTGTCTGTCTGTCTGTCGCAATGTATGTAATTAAGCACTGTCTATATAAGCAAAAGGCATAGGCTATGTATTCCAAAGATCTGGAGAGGACAAAGAATAAATAGACGATGCCAAAGGGAGAAACAATATGTTATTTAGGAAGAGGATATATTCATTAAACTATTTAGTGTGATGAACACAAATGGAGGACCACAACAGTGCTTAGACTAGAAAAGTGTGTCTCCAGGACGTGATGGTACTAAAGTAGATGGCAAGTTGAGACTTAATTCTTCCTGAATTAAACCAGGAGACTTTTCTGTGTCTCTTCCTCTCTCCGTGTCACTCTCCCAGTGGGTAATGGGACACTCTCTAAGACCACATGCTGGTCCACATGTATGATGAGCCAACAAAACCAAAATTGATCTTCAGTTTATTAGGGGTGACAGACAGTGTCAGCCTCTGGGTAATAATGACATGATATGACAGACCTAAAAGAATTGTAAAGTGTCTCTTAGCCAAAAAAAAAAACATTAAAAGGAAGTTTAAATGAAAACCGAAGAGATCCTCTCCCTTGTCACTTTTATTTTGATTAACCTCACCCCATAATTAATCAAAAAAGGATAAAGGTCCTTCCGGTGTCGTCTTCTTGTAAGGGTTTCACAACTTAAAGCAATGCGTCATGGAAATGTACAGTGTTGATAGCCAGTTAGAGCCGGTATGTGAAGGGTGGAGCAGATATTTTTTATTTTGTACAGGTGTGTGAATCAGCTTTTGACACATTTTCATCCATGTATGATTTTGCAGACTCGTGGCCCTGAGGGTCCTTGGGTTGTGGGTGTGAGCTGGATATGAACAGCCTGATCCCATCTAAAACCACAGGCATTTCTGGCTCACTTCCACTTGCCTGTAATGAAATGTTTGGCAAAAACAAGGAAGTAAATACTAAAGATAGAAGATACCGAAATTCTGTGTATTTGCTCAAATCATGTGTACTAGTAAGCTGGCATGCTCCCTGGCTAAGGTGGTTTAGGAGTTGAATTGATGAGTCAGTCTTTCACATAGATGCAGTATGTAAACTTGCTAGTCTGCATTTCTCGTACCATTTCCACTTTAAGGAGCAACTTACAGGTTGAAGACCCCAGTGAATCGATGTGTAGGTAAATTATGTGGAAACTAGATTTCCAAGAGAAGAAAATACACTACAGTAACATCTGGAGTTTTTTGTAAGAGAGTTGTATGTCATATTTACAAAGCTAGGTCAAGTTTAACAATAATAAATGTGGATCCCAAAGTTAGTTTTCACACTGAAGAGGTTGTAAATGTACATTCATACACAGATGATGGACCACAGTCTCATAATATGAGCCAGCTAGGTGGCAAGATATCAGTAGCTAACAAAACCTTTTAAACTTTAAAAGGACTTATTGCAGTCTTGTGATTTGTAGGGATTGAGGTGTGTCACATCGTTGAAATATTTTGGCTTCAGCAGCAATCACAGGAGAGTCCTCTTTTAGTTTCATCTATGTGCTGGCACACTGGTGTGAAGTTCCTCTAATAGGAGGAATGATCCAGTGAAAGTGTGTGTTTATTGTCAAGACCTTTGTTCCACATCTGTTGTTACAATGTAAATGTTCCTAGTGATAGTGACTAGAGGGTGTGAATTGGCATGGGGTACCCTCTGCAGTGGGATGAGCTTTTTAGAAGTGTCCTGCTGGGTAGTTCCCATTATTCAAGTACCATGCTCTTAATTTTACTGCTAGACTGAATATGTAATGTCCACAATTATAAAGACAATATTTGTATATTTTGACAAGAAATCAAACGTTGGCATTCAGTGTTGTCATTGATAATAGCACTACAGCTTAGGAGTAAAACCATCTTGATTTAAAATTCATACAAAATGGAAGCTTTCTGTCAAAGTGTAAGATAGACCGATTAAACACGTAGCTTGAAACTCTAAGGTGTCATGCTTGTTGGATGTATGTAAAAACATAGTGCATAGTGTTTCTTTTTGCGTGGTTAAGTGGCCCGACAGGAAAGCAAAGAGAGTCCTTGCTATTAATGATTAGACCATAGTAACAGATTCCTAACATGTTTGCCTTGGTGGGGGAGATGGTTATAGTAGATTCAGGCACACAGCAGTGCTTTGTGTGGTATTTACAATTTGAAAAGCAGAGAACTTCCCAGTTGGTATTCAAAGTCTGTGTAGGATTGATCACATACAGTATCTGTGAGTGACGGGAAGTGGAGCAGAGATACAAATGTCTTCAAAAAAAACCTGGCCTAGTAAATACTTGTGTACAACCGGCTCATCTGGTCTGACTAAAAACTGAGCTGTGTAGGACAGGGAGGGGGAGAGAGAGCAGAGCAGAGCCTTGAAGGCAGCCTG
Organism: Sander vitreus; assembly: GCF_031162955.1. Classification (NCBI taxonomy): domain Eukaryota; kingdom Metazoa; phylum Chordata; class Actinopteri; order Perciformes; family Percidae; genus Sander; species Sander vitreus. Next base: position 4,023,863 of record NC_135858.1, read on the forward strand.
AAGTCTCTGTGATGCATCTGTGACGTCAGAGGAGGGGGGTGGTTAAAGGGGCGTGGTCAGCTCAGCTGAAACTCTTGCAACACCTATCTGGCTCCCTGAGAACAGACAAGGGGGAGTATTGTTCGAGGAAGCTCTAGCCCTGTGGGAAAGTCAAAAGATTAAATACAAACCGAACAGAATTCAGCAGGGATTTAAATAAGCAAAAAAATACCCTTCACGGTAAGTCTTATCATTGTATCCAACGATTACCTGTTAAGTGTGTCAATTAGTCAATGGGTTTTTATGTTTTATTGTCTCCTTGTGATCCTCTAAATGTTCTCTTTCGTGTTGTGTTGTACCTGCTCTAGGGGATCTAGATACAGGTACTCTGCCACTGTGTAAGCCACGCTGTTGTAAAGGAAGATGTCATTTTTTTTTATAGAATATATATGTATATGTGTGTGTCCGTTTATTGTAATTTCTTACACTAGGCAGGCACAGTTTCTCTTAGGGTAGGAGAGATATAATGTGTTTTTTGTACTGGTGTCAGGTAAAACCGTGGTTATAAATTTTCTCCTACATTAACCTCAGCCCTATTGTTGTGCAGCTTTTCTCTTTTTAACAAAATAAGAGCAGGAAAGTGGCTCATCTTTTTATTAAACCCAGTATCAGTGGAGCAGATGTTTCATTTCGACACAGAGAAGTCCTGCCTCTGTTTCCCTCCACAGAAGAATGAAATGAGATATTGGCCCGCTGCCTGGCACGATTTTGCTCCCTGCAGTTGCGGCAGCATTCTAATTGCTCCTGCCCGAACCTACACCTGACTGGCTGGCTGGCCCGCTGAGCCCCATTCACAGCTTCAGCTGTTAGTGTTTTTTGTTAATATTGCAAGTAAGATAACCAGAAGAAATGGTGCTAAAAGGCAGGCTGCTGTGGCTGAAACAAAGCAAGTTTTATCACCAGTCTCCCCGTTGTGTTGTCATTTGGCGAAATTGATCCCGCTCCTATAGGGAAGCTTCTACCTTTTCTGTGTAACTTAATGCGACTGTGTGTTTTACAACCTTTGTGCATCAAATAACATTTCTGTTTATGTAGTGCAAATCCACATTTTAATCAATAGTCCTGTGTTGGCTTGTATACTCAGTAATATGTTCTGTTTCTCTACCCCTCCCCCTTTCTGCCAAACCGTCTCTCTGCAGTTGTATCAGTGGAAGCAGTTAGAGAATTTGTATTTCCGCGAGAAGAAATTTGCAGTGGAAGTGAACGACCCACACAGGTCAGAGAAGGCAAACCGTCTAATTTATCTGAACTGATCTTCACTGTTTTTTAAGTGTTCCCATGTTAGCTGCTGCTTGCTTCAGATGTCCTTATCATACACCTTACACACTGTGAAGGGCATCTGCAGCCAGTGGCCCATTTAGATCACAATGTTAATAGCTGTAGCTTGTTTGTTAAATGAGTGTTTTCCTGCTGTTGAGTGGCCACTTTATTATTCTAAGGTTGTTATAAAACCTTCACACAGGCTTTAATGTCGCACTTTCAGCCTTTCAAAAATGTTTTTAAATCCCACTGTCTGTTTCAAAATGAGTTTTATGTTGCTCTTCAGTTTATTATTTGAAAAAAAATTAATTGGACAAAGATTTTATAAGAATTCTTTTCTAAGCTTTGCTTAACACAACTTATTTAATGTTAATTAGAACCTTGTTTATCTACCATCAAGTTTGTATTCAGCATTTGAACATATTTGCTTCTTGGATTAGCACAAGTACTGAATGTTTGTCTTCTTATCTTCTACAGAAGAACAGTGACCAAGCAAACTTTCGGACAGACTGGTCTGGTTATTCACACATGGTATGCCAGCCACTCTCTGATTAAAACCATCTGGGTGATGGCCATCAGTCAGCACCAGTTCTACCTGGACAGGAAGCAAAGCAAAGTGAGTGTCTGTTTTCTCCTCACAGGTTCACTTTCCTTTGTTGACATTTACTGCTGACAAATATAACAACCTAATACTCTCTCATGCTTGACCTGTGTAGAGATCTTGCATCATGTCAAGTGACCCGCATAGATGACCCACCTACAGATCAGGGTCCGGTGGGTGTGGGTTAGGGAGGTCACACAGGGGAAAAGTTTTTCAAGTATTGACCCAATTATGAACAGAATTTTGGGTAATAACATTTATTATCATTTAACTGAGCAGATCAGTGTGAGCTATAGTTTTGACCTGTTTTAACCAGGCTTTAAAATGAGCCTTAAGCCTGCCTTCTCTTCCAGTTTGAGTATGGGCTGAAGACTGAAGTTTAAAAGTTATAAGTGTCACAGCATAGTGTAGTGGTGACTATACATCATGTGATGCACTACCTGTTCCGTGTCCTATGCAAGTGACTTGTGTAAATAGCTTGATAAAGGGATATGACATATAATGTATTTTATGTAAATAGGTCCTGTGCTGGTATGCCTTATGTTGGGAAACTGTCACGTCCTTGGTTTAAAAGGAATAGAATTGCTGTTATCTATTGAATCAGAAGTAACAGGCGGTTAGGTAGCTTGAAAATGCACAAGAGCTTGTAATTGCTCTGAGTAAAAGATTTTTATCACTCTGCTGATATAGCGGGCAGAATGATAAAGTCGTAGTAGGTGTGCCTATTATTATGCCTATTTTTTGCCTTGTCTGTGGCTTAACAGGAAACTTATTTAACTGAAAGTAAACTACAACTAGCCATATAAAGTTTTGAATGGATACATGTTTTTTATGACTGCCCCATTGAGAATAAAAGGCACAGTGTATTCACAGACTAGGTCCTTTTGCGAGTGTTAAAAGTTGTCCGAATGCCCTGAAGATACACTCATGGTCCATGTGTTTGTGTTTATGTTGTATATCTGCTGAGCATAGGGGCTATTAAATGAGGTTATTCAGCCACTGTCTCCCTCAAAGGCAGTGCGCTTGGAGTACCAAGAATGCAAATGGTGCTGCCACTATTGCAGTGCGCTGTTTTAATTTAAATGAAGTACTCCCAATCCCTCCCTCAATACTCTGTTCCCTCCTCCTAACTGTCTCTTCCCTTCCCTACAGTCAACGATGACCACAATCAGAAGTTCAGGAGACATCGCCATGGACCTCACAGAGATCTGTGCCCCGCAAATCAGTAAACTTTCCAGCATTGAGAGCAGAGACAAGCTTATCATGGCCAGCAATGGAAGCCTCATCTCAGCCGGTAAGCAGAGAGTAAATAAGATGATGGCTCCTGTTCCACATTAGAATGATGGGTGATGATTGATTACTATAATTTGTAGTTAATCAGATGTGTGATTATTCTAGGTTCCGCTGACTCTGAAGTCTGCGAGGAACAGAAGAAAGAGAAGGTTGCTGAGTTGAAAAAGAGAGAGAAGGACCTTAAAGACACACTGACACAGAAACTTGAGGAACTGAAACAGATCTGCATGAGAGAAGCTGTGAGTGCCTCTCTCATTCTGATGCTTTCCAATGACGTTTAAAACGTCAACACTCTCAGCTGACTGTTGGCTGTTCTCATTTGCAGGAACTTACTGGCAGATTGCCTAAAGAGTATCCCTTGGCCACAGGTGAGAAAGCTCCTCATGTACGGCGCCGTGTTGGGACAGCCTTCAAGCTGGATGACCTTTTCCCATATGATGAGGTTAGTATAGCTATTGTTGTGTTGTGATATATTTCTGTTATGTAATTTAGCATGTCACACTTTGTTGACACAGTTCTTGCAGCACTATGTTTGTAAACCTAGAGATCATTTGACTTTTTGAAATCAGGCTTAAGAGTTTAATGTGTGTGTTTAGAGGCTTACATTGCATAATGCATTGCCTGAAACACTTGTTGTGAATTGTAGTAGGTTTCTATCTGCAAGTCAGTTGGAAACATGAATATGATTTAGAATATGAGTATGTCAGCACACTGAAAATGAATGTTTTTGGATACATTCCATATTGTGTCTTGGAGATCTTTGACGTTTGTTTCTTTGTTCAGAGTACTACTATTGCTGATAGGATCTGTCTTTGTTTTTGGGAAATTCCCTTTTAACTGTGTGTGTGTGTGTGTTTTCTCTGCAGGACCCACATCTGAGAAATCTGGAGAGCAGGTTCGCCTTGCAGCAGAAGATCGTGGAAGCAGCCATCAAGTTATCCAGCGAGGGTGACCTCTGCAAGACGGTGAAGAAAAAGAGGAGAAACAACTGTCTGGATGCGATGAGGAAGCTGGAGGAGATCGAGAGGGAGATCAACGCCTACAGGATCAAGAAAGGAAGGAAACCCACCCAGAGAGCCTCACTGATCTTAGCAGGTAGATGTCATCACCAACTGAAGTGACAACGCTATACAGGCTATCAATGCTTTAAATTAATTTTAATGTCGTAACAAGTGGTAATTGATTGAACAATCTGTTACTTTCTATGAAAAGTCGAATATCAGAGGCGTCTCTGAGGACCGTTTTCTCTCTTCTGTTACCAGATGATGTCAACCCTTCAGACCTCAGCTCTCTATCTGACAGCCTCACTCTGGATGACGGTAAGTGCCCAGGCGTAGTCATGCTCAGTGTGCATGTGCCAATGCTCTCCTTCCCCCATTTACTGCATTTTAGATACATTTTAACCAAGCAATCACTTTTATCATCCAGATGATGAGCTCAGTTCCCAGAGGCAGCGGTCCAGATCGGTTCAGTATTCCCCAAGACCACACCATGCAGAAACTCTGGACATCCATTACAACAATGACAGACGGGACTCTGCCAATGACGAGCATGCAGACAACAGGTATACAGCAAGCACTGATACCCATGACATTTATTCATATTTGAATTTCCAATGTGTATCTGACAGTTGTTTTTGTAGATGCCCCAAGCATGGAGCCAGTACAGACCTGTAGAGTGCATTGAGAGCTACATTCCTGCCAGTCACCTCCTCCCTCCTTTCCTGCCTCTCCAACAATCTCCCTCTTATCAGCCCAACGCACTGGCTTTAAAAATAGATGGAAAAGAACATGTCGCTGCCTGTGACAAGCAGCAGACAATACTTCCAAGCAAAGAGGAGAGAGGAAAAGGGAAACGGCATAGTGGCCCTGGAAATTTAGTGTAAATGACAGCTACTTCATAAGTGTTTACAAAATGATATGGATGATGTGTTGCCCTCAGCTTCAGAGATTTCATCTCATTTTAAACAATCATAACGCTTGCTGTTGCATGAAAAGAATGATCAATGGACTATGTAATGGTAGTCATTCACGTGTAAGTGATGACTAAAGTGCTGCATTCAAGCAAACCCAAGGTGTTGTTTTCCTCTTCCGTTTTGAGAGAAAATGAAGAGAGGATAGGTGTTTCTCTCCATAAAAAGCTCTGCCCTAAAGAGGCGAATGCCCTGAAAACATTGTTGTTTTCTGTGTTCCAGATTATATTACGGCCAAGTCCAGGATTCTCTCCACTACAGTCACCGTGATGCCTTATCAAGCCACAGCAGCCCATTTAAACCGGCTTCCAGACAGCCACGTGATGCCCGCAGCATGCCCCCCACCCCCCTCCTTACCCGCAACGCCTACAGCAGCACTCAGCTCAGGTAGGGCCATTATTCATCAGTGTATTTCTTTATTTTTGTCTCATCAACAGCTCATGGAGCCAGTTACGCACCAATCATGCTGTTCACATCAGGACTTCCACCATCAATCTGCTAATAACTAAATTAATGAAGACATCCATAGTAACACATAGACCGTTTTGAAGAAAATGGGATTCTTTTCACATTTGTGTTTTGTTGAACATCTTGTAAATAGTGTTTTTAAATTGTAGATCAGAGGATGCTCCACAACATTTCCGCCAGCGTAGCGGTAGTCTGGAGTCCCAGTCTCAGCTCCTGACAGAGACGGAACCCCCTGTGCCAACGTTCGCCTTCTCCCCAGCCCAACGCAGCAACAGCACTGAGGTCCTCGATGACGGCTCCTCCTACACAAGCCAATCCAGCGTAGAGTACAGCATCCCTGGTAACCACACGCACCGGCGCAGAGCTCGCGGCCGCCACAGAAAAGACATGTACGCCAACACGGGTAGCATGCCTAACCTGGCTCAGCCCGACACCCGCTGCTACGCCTACCAGCCGCAGGCCAGACCCACCACGACAGCCTACTATGTGACGGGTTATCCCAGCTACGCAGAACCAGAGCCTTACTCCAATGGCGTCTACGTGTACAGCAATGAGATGGAGGGACACTATAACGTCAATCCTTCATACAACCCCACCCCGACAGCTTATCACGGCCACGACGTGCACAGTCCCTATGGTAACGACGAGATAGACAGCATGTCGCAGAACCCGTACGCCACGCTGCGGCCACCCAGAAACCGCCAGGTGCCCCGCAGCAACGAGCAGGTCGGCAAGAACATCCAGAAGGCTTTGGTGGCTGAACACTTGAGAGGCTGGTACCAACGTAACGCTGCACACAAACAGGCAGCATACAACTATGACTATGACAGAGGCTCCCAGCAGAGCCTGGGCTATCAGACCATGCCTGCACCCCACAGCCACAACGGCAGGAACATCTCCTACTCCTCAGGTTAGATCACTGCACCGTGTATTACAGTCTCATGCATTATGTTGTTGACCCTGGTTTCACATGTATGTGGATCAGTTGCTGACTTGTAGCATTTTTTTTTTCTCCAGTGTCCTCAGCGTCCTCCAGTGTAAACTGGCACAACCACATGAGTGGTGGTGGTATGTCGGAATATGACATGCCCATGCATGCTCCGCAGACCTACTCTTACAGTACAGCCCCCTACAGCCACTCCGCCCACAACAGGTGAGAAAAAAAACTCAGCTCCTTATCCAATAAGCCACTCCCTGATCCTCCTTATCCCCAGAGCTAAGCACTACTGTTTAATTACCTAGAATGGATGGCTACAGAAAATATAAGCTGCATTTGGTTTTGTTATCCCTTACACACAACAATACTGTGGACTGATGTGTAGAAAATGTTACATTTTCTTCAACTTCACACTTAAGTTAGGAAATCAGAAAACATTCATCTGCTTAACATGACATCCTGGTTCAGCAGTAGGATTAAAGGATCTGTGCAGCAGGCAGACAGTTCTTCATCAGAGCTTAAGACTAGTTCTGCTCTCCTCCTTAACTGTCCACTGGCCCCTGCTTTCTTATAGATATGGCTCCTCACAGCTCTTTAAGGGCTCCCGGCTCAGCCCTGATGGCCAGAGGCGCTGTGCCTTTTTCCCTACTAGTTCTTCCTCCTCAGCTTCCTCCTCCATCTCCTCCCTGCCCTCCTCCACCTTTATCTCCTCCTACTCCCCCGGCTGTCGGGTCAGGCAGGTGGCCTCCAGCCCTGCACAGCCACAATCCTCCAGAGGGCACAGGCTCAGTAAGGTGTCCTTTGCTAAAGGTAGTTCATAGTAAGTAAACAGCAACAGCCGGAGCCTGTGCGTTTGCTTTTTTCAGTTTGTCTGCAACGTGACTCCATAGTCTGCTTGTTGATGTTTTGAAGTGAACTTTGCATTTTTGAGATGTTTGACTGATCTTTCATTGTCATGTATGATAAGGTAACTGCATGGCTTCTTTGAAAAACATGCCTGCCCCACTTCCTCTTCCAGCTGGCATATTGTCATCCAGTGGTCACATTTTTCTGCAGTGTGCCTTACATAGTTTGTTTTCCTTTGCTGTTTGCCTTCCTCTTGGCCCATGCAGAGACTCCCTGCCCATGTGCTGCCACTCACCCTTGACCTTTGCCCCCTCTCATGCGCAGATGTCCCCCAGAGTTTGAGTGGCGGAGCAGTGATAGGATGGCGTGCCCTGTGGGCCCTTTAGAGAGGTGTGGTGCTGTTGCCTATGCTACTGACCAGGAAAATAAATCCCCTCCCCTCAATTATCAGTCACAGCACAGAAGAAAGGGTGAGACGAGAATGTGAAACTACCCCGTTAACCCCACATGGTTATCATGGTGATGGTGATGTGTCTTATATATGTGGCAGGGACTAACAGAAAACTCCAAATCCTTTCATATTACTCTGGCTGATCTTTGCTTTGTTTCTCTGGTTGTCTTGCGGTGGTGGGAGAGCACTTGTGTGGCAGAGGTAAAAATGTGACCCCTGACTAGTTTCGCATTTGAAAGCTATGTGTGTGTATAATTTATTTGTGCATCTGCTGTTTTGTTGGGTGAGAATGTTTGACCCTGGGTTTACACTTTGTCTGAAACTGAGTTTATTATTAAAATGCCTGAAACGCATGAAGTAACCGAGTTCATGAATGTTTCCGTTACTTTTTTTGGTTCAGTTTCCTGATTTTTGGCACTACCGAGCTGAAATATGACAGGGTGATTTTACCAGCCCAGGGTTAATTCATTCTAAACTCATAGTTAACCAGTCACAAGCTACATTCAGTTTGCTACCTGTCTAATGGGTTTCAATCGTATGTGTTTATTACAGATCCTACATAGATGTCAGCCAAATGGACTCGCACATCAGTAACCAAATGCACACTAACCTGGAGCCTGAGGAGCAGATTCACTGGCATGAAGACTCAAAACCAGGAACAATTGTGTAGTTGCCTGTCTCTCAATGTGCTGTATGAATTTTCACCTTGACAAGTTGTCATTGTGCCTTAGATTGCACTTACCTGTTCTGTTCAAGAGGATCCAAAGAATGAAGGAACTTAACTTCTGTGGGACTCGGCGTGTAAAGGAAATGAAGCCCTCTCATTTTCTGTTCTCTTGAATGCAATTGCCAAACTGACCCACAACTTTGTGTTTAAATCATAACGAAACCCCACGGGAGCGTCTTCATGTCTGGATTGCAAGTTTGTGGTGATGGCACTTGTGCACTGAAGCTATACCAGGACCTGATGTGACTAAACTTCTCCAGTGTTTTACTGAAGACATGCAGGCTTCACAAACCTAGGACTGTCTCTGTGAGAGGACACTGAGCCGCAATGAACAACGCTCTGCACACACGTATGAACAGTTTAACCATGAAGGATTGGACAAGGATTTATAAGGACATTATCACAATGAAGGATTGAACTCATTAAAAATGAGGTCAAAAAGATTGCTATTTCCTGTAGCATTCTGCAGTCACCAGACCTAGTTTTATCATTGCATACCTTGTATCTACCACACTGTACTCTAGTTTGTCATTGACAAAGTATTCAATCTATCTCATGGTCAGTGCTTAACAGTACAATCGAGCCAAATACATGTCACCATCAGAGTATTACCCAAAGTCCCAAACTTTGATATCACTGCCACATCTGATAAGTCACTGCAGGAAGACAGAAAATCCAGTTTTGTTTTATTATTTTAACATGGTTATTTCATCCATGCTGGAAATCATGGACTGGTGCTCCCAATTTCTCTTAAGAGAATCAAGCTGTATGTAAATGTTGGTATTGTAAATACACTGGTTCTGTCTTTTTTTTTTAGAGCATTTTTTGTATGTATTTGAGAAGCATGTAATATATAGTAAACAACTGTTGTTAAGCTGGTTCTTAGTAATTTGTATAATTGAATTTGTTTGAATTAAAAGAACATCAGCATTTGAAACGGTTGTTCAGTTTGTAGCTCATATGTATTGAGACCAGTATACAGGCTTTGAAACTTGTCAGGGAAATTTACTCAAAAGAAAAAAACCTCATCCATCTGAGTGCAGGAAAACAGGATTTAAATCCAAATCCATTAAATTAGGTAATTGAACGTCTGTTCAGCCAGTTCAATTAATGAAATGGTCCACGCTATCAGATAATAGACTAGTTCTTCAAGCGGTCTGTAGTAGTCTAGATCAGTGATTGTACTTCAGGCCTACGGAAATCTTGATTTTTGTGTCATTTCATGTTTCCATGTCACTGTATGAGTCAGGGCCCAACATTGGTTGCAGACTCCTTGAGTCTTTTCTCTCTTCATTTCAGTCTGTGCTTCCACATGAGTCCATCATAGTCATCATATTTGCACTGTAACACTTTTATATTAATAATCATTGAACACATTTCAAATGATATTCCTACATGGGTGAACTGGATAAAGGTTGTTGACTTTGGTTCCCATGTTAAGAAAGAATGGGAATACGATTGTCACCACTACATTTTCATTTAAATTGTATTGTTTTAAAGAACAGGCTTTATCACAGGGGCTTAGGACGGTGGTCTTTGGTCAACTGCAACACACAAATACATGATCCACATAAATGGCCTGCGGTGCATTGAAGGAGGCGGATTACAGTTGGAAAGATTGGATAGAGTACAGTATAGTACTGGTTACATTCCAGCTTTCTTTTTTTCATTTTTGAGCTTGTAAGAATGAATGCAGAGCTGCAATCAGTCTTGATGAGAGCTAATTATGAATAAACGATCTACTTTTAGGAATGCTCCCACCGCCTGCTGTGTTGCCAGGCTGGTTTTATGTGTCCTTAAGCCGTAAACCGACCAAACCAGTCTTTAAAAGCTGTCGCACCCATTATGGGCTATAACCTGTTCTTCTGCCCTCCCTGTGAACGACAAGCTAGTGTTTATAGCACCAAACCCTCTCTTTAGGCATCCATGTTATAGAAGTCTGCTGTACACATGTATTGCCTCCCCTGTAGATTAGCTATAACCCTTCACCTCCTTTCCCTGCCTTTCTTCCACAGCCATGACTCATTTTCTACCACTAGAAGAGTATCCTGCCTCTACTCGCCTCTTTATGAAGGCCACAGTTGAGCAGCTTTACTTGCTCGCAGTGCCTCTAAGTGTTTTGCTTCTTGTGCGAGCTCAGGGGAGGTCTCAGACAATTCTAGCTCCTTGGCTGTACCCGAGGCAGTGTGTGAGAGGGGGAGTGCTTTGTATCCAGCTGTCTCCCTCCGTCTCTGTGCCTCTGCTGCTTCACACCAGCTGCAGCCAGACATCAGGCGAGGCTGCTCCAGCTGACACTTGACTACATAAACAATGGGCTCCTATATACTTTCCCCTCATCTAACACACTTCAGACAAAACTCTTAACATCTAGAGCAGATTAGGGCTGGGTATCAAACCTCAATACTTTATAGGTACTGACCAAAATGTGTCTGTTACATTGTATTTAAAGAAGTACCGAAAGCTGTCATCGAACATCTGGTCACAATCGTAATCTTGTTTAATTATTCTTTGAACAAAGGGTTGCCAATTCAAAGTTGCTCTTATCAATAGTCTTATATTAACGATTATTTGTAATGTGAAAAGTGTTGCTCGTAGTGACAAAGCAGCAGAGGGTTATTGCCTGACTTCCTCAGTTCCTGTCAGCTCATTATTTCGGTTTACGGCTGCAACTATTTGGTTCCGTCTCACCACTCTCATTAACTCCTGTTCGCTACCTGCACAGGACCAAATAGAAGACAGACCGAGTTAGCAAATACCTAAACATACTGTAGCATTTAGCAGCTAAAGAGCCAGACTCCTGAGTTAAAAGGAGAGTGAATATTGGACTTCAATTAACGAGATGGGACAATAATGCAACTCTAAATGAATACTAACGTTGCCGTGTCTGCTCGATGTGTAAATAGGCAACTGTTTGCTAAAAATTGAGCCACATCGACTTAATAAGGTGATATGTTAATGTTGTATTTACAGCTTGTTCCACCCTAGGAAGTAGACATCACGTAATGCTGGTTTAAATCAAATTCAAATGAAATCATACTTGATTTGATTCAATTTTATTCCGAAAAAGTAATTATACATCTGTTTGTGTTTTTACAGTTGCATTCAAGACCGTTAATTGCAGAAATATATTTGTAGACAAACATGTTTTCTCAAAGTAAGCTATTACAATAAGTATCGTTTAGGTGTCAAACTGGTATGGTTTCGGCATTAGTATCTTAAAACAATACCCATAGAATATGTCACACACACGTCAACCTGCCATAGAGCTCAGCTTAACTCAAACTCCGATCAAAGTGACTATAAATCATGCTGTGCCGTGGCTTCCCCAGGATCAGCACACTTTCCTTGATCCAGGGGGTAATGGCTCTGACAAGCTATGAAGGGTGAATAGTTGGATTAGCTGATTGGTCACATGGTCTAGGCACACAAGGCAGCGTGGGTTTATGGGAAGGTTGCAGAGCTCACATAAGGATACAGCAGACTGCAAAGGTTACAGCAGGTTATCATTAATGTGTCACAACTGTAGTGTAGATCCAAGCAGCCAGATCTGCTGACTGACAGGCTGTCAAAGTTATGAGGGGAGCTAACCAGCTTGGCTGCCCAAAAGCCAAAGCCTCTCAGGCAAGTTGAGGGACGGATGGGTCAACCCAAAAGGCAGCGTGCTATCAAAGTGTGCATGGCCAACAACATCAAGTATTGTATTATACTAGATGACTCTCCTGTCCCACGCCTTTTTATGTTGTGTAAAACTAAACAGGAGGCAGATGTTGCAAGTCAAGAAGCTTGCTGTTACTTAGCAGCAAGTGCAGAAACAGTACACAGGTTTGTTTTTGCGTCGCATCCACTGACTTCTGTTGCCTCACTTCAGATTACCTTTGAACGCAATTATGGTCGTTTCAAAATGACAAGTGAGTTCAGTGTTGTTGAGTCAAGCAAAAACACAAGGAAAGGTTGAGTGTTGTTTTGTGTGTGTAACTTCCCCTCCTGTCTTACACATCTGTTGAGGAGAAAACCCCAAATACACACACACACACACACACACACACACACACACACACACACACACACACACACACACACACACACACACACACACACACACACACACACACACACACACACACACACACACACACACACCCCTGTTGGGTGTGCAGCACGCACACACGTGTTGGTAGAATCCTTCCAGCAGCTGCAGCTGAACAAGGGCCTCCAATGTGCCCTGAGAGACATGACTTTACTTGGGATTATTGTCACCAGTTGTTGTGTTTACTTCTTCCAAGTTGCACAATATGGATGGAGATGAGACTAAGCGGGAGAGGACATAAATCACTACTGTAGCACAGAGGGAGAACACCTTGCAGCTCAAGTCAAAGTTAAACTGGAGAGCCACTGGAATACTATTACACCCGGGTGTGCACAGGTCATCAAAAGGGTTCATTTGAAAAATACCACGCATACCTAACAGAGAAATGATGCTGTCTGAAATGGATTTGAGAAATTTTGAAAGCAAAGGGTTAATGTGGACGTGTTTGAAAAGAACAGCACTCTAAAGTGATTACTTTTTAATGCCCATCATTCTTATCTTCATGTTTCCCCCAATCCTTACACGCTGCCACATAACCAAATAACAGAGCATTATGTTCCACATGGATTCTCGTTATCTGCAGTCAATTTCAAATGGAATCCAATAAAAAACAAAAAGGAGCTGACCCAGCGCTGTGCAGATGAATCCACTCTGTCACTGTGCAGCGCTCAGCTCTCCACACTATAATCTACTGCAGCCCCATGATTAGCATTGGTGTAAGTGGAGAGGAAAGCAGAGTTAGCCAATCCGTCACCCAGGGGGCATTGTCAAGATTAAACAGTCGAGAGGTGCAGGAGGAATACTGATGGCCATGGGTTAAGACCTAACATTCCTTTGAAGTCTTCATTTTAAATATTGACACAGTTGATCAGTGTTTGGAGTCACATGTATTTCATAATTCAAGACAAAGCAGTGCTTTCTCTTTTGATCTGCATGAACATATGGTTGGTTGGTTTCTATTCAACGGCATACTTAAGCAAACTTAGATTTTCTGTGAGGAGACATTATTCACATTATTCCGAGCGTAAACCAACTGGCAGGGCCGCCGGCTGTTTCTGAGACTCATTAAACACAGATTTCATACCTAGGAAGGAGTCTGCAGCTGTGCTGCACAGAAACACTGACACATTGCATAGCAGAGAAGTGAGATGCTCTCATCACTGTTTGAGAAAAGTGCCCTGACAAGTTCTGAGTGGAGTGACAGATACCCTGAGGTAAAGATAAAGCCCTTCAGATTACAAGCTCTCTTTTCAAAACACACACTTGTTGTGAACATACTGTATACGAAACTAACTTCAAGAGGTTTAGACTGAGACATAAACCCCAAAAAAATCCAAGAAAAAAAAAAAAAGTCAAGATCTTTGGTTAAAAGAAGAACGTGTGCATGAAGTCCAATCACTCTTTCAGTTTTCCTTCCAGAAAGCTCTGGATCTTTTGAAAGCTCTCCTCTTGCTGACCAAGAGCTTCCAGCAAAATGCCCATCGGTGACCTCTTCAGTCCGGCTCCTTCGATTTTGTTCTCCAGCTTATTTTTCATGTTGCGAAGGCGAAAGGAAGCATGTGCAAATACCACTGAAAAGCAGACGAAAAAGTGACTGTTAATGTTTTAAATATTTGGCAAAAACAAACCTATAAACCTTTGTTCAAGTCAAACTATAACAACAGCAGTCTTTGAGTAGTCTCGCTTTGCCAGACCCTCCTCCACACGCAGCAGCTAGTCCGCACAGCATTCCGGGATGGTTTATTGGCATTTCTTTAAACCAATCACAATCGTCATGGGCGGCGCTAAGCTCCGCACGGTGCAACTGCAAAACAGCCTCGGGAAGGAACTTGTTTTGGTGGAACGTGTACGTCCAAAAGTAGTTTTAGTCGTGCGTGAGAAAACTCAGATTGGACAGATAGTCTAACTAGCTGTCTGGATTTACCCTGCAGAGATCTGAGGAGCAGTTAACCGTAGTCCTCAGAAATCCACTCATAAAATTACAACACAGAGAAAGCGGAAGGAAACCGACATCGCCACTTTCCTAAGGCCAAGTGGCGTGTTATCTGTACGCATTTTGAGCTATCCGCGTGTATGTCTACGCTGTATACAGCAGACGGCAGTCTGCAACGTCCGCTTTCTAAAGCCACATGGCGTGTTATTCCGTGTTATTACGGTAAGGAAACGTGACACTTGGTTTGGGTTTAGGAAAAGAAAAAAACATGGAAAGGAAACGTCACATGCAGAACACGAAGTAAACACCACACGCGGGACACGATCCCCTCTCTCCTGGGTAAAAGTCCTGTGTTTTACCCATCCTCCACGGCCAACCTCCCTACACGGATTTTCGCCCTTTCATACTACTCGCTACGGCGTCAATTCACACGCAATCGCAAGGTAATGTAAGTCAATGGAGGCCAAACTGCGAGTATGCGTCTTGATAACACGCCAAAAATGGCATACGAATTGGCGTGTCATACATACGCCACTTCATGAGATCAATCCGTGTCTAAGGTTCATTTAATAATACCTCAAATGCACTAATCATTATACTCAACTAGATATTTATTAAGTAATAAAAACCCATTTATTCAGCCAATTAGTTTTATATTTGTCTGTTTCCTTTCTTCTTCTTTTTTGCCAAAGATGATATTGCAGTAACAGATATTTATACAATCGATGTGATCATTATCATCTTGAACTTACAAGCCAGAGGTAAAGTGATTGCAGACATAAACACCATGACGCTCCCCAGCATAGAGATTAAGATGTAGCTTGCGACCATGACAGCGATCACAAACGCTGTGGGATTGTGCCTCTTAAAGTTGCTGATCACAGCTTTGTTCTCTCCGGCCCACACTGAACCCAGGAAGACGCCCGACACCACGACCATGGCTGTTAACATCCCCAGAGGGTTCAGGAACCTGCAGGGCAGCAACACAAGGCACATGAGAGCAGAGGGGTCAGTTTAAAACTGCTCTCACAGGCAGGATCGTGTGTGTGTGTGTGTGTGTGTGTGTGTGTGTGTGTGTGTGTGTGTGTGTGTGTGTGTGTGTGTGTGTGTGTGTGTGTGTGTGTGTGTGTGTGTGTGTGTGTGTGTGTGTGTGGTCACTGGCTCCACCAAGTGGTTAGATATTGTCTGTACAACCATTTTATTTTATATTGACCAACCTGGTATGCTCCTTGATATTGATTATAGAGTCAAACGTTTTGTTTCCCTGCATATTTCACACACACACACACACACACACACACACACACACACACACACACACACACACACACACACACACACACACACACACACACACAGTGAATATGCAGACACAACGAAAACAGATTCCCCTTTATTAGAAAACAAACACTTGGAGACAATTACGAGCAGAAGACCCTCAGTTGTGGTGAATGGTCTGAAACCATGCATTAGAACTGTATGAGGAGACCCTGAACACTTGTTGCAATGCAAATGAGGTCCATTCAAAAGCATGTGGCTGAGCGGTTAATAAACTGGATAACAATAACATTATAGGGTTTTATCAAACAAGTAAACTGAATGGGTCAAAGTCCATCGGTGTTGGTTTAGGGGTATGACTCAGGATTGACTCACTGAGAAGTTATCCAATACTGGGTGATGTCCCTAATCAAGGGTCTCACAACTGTGCTATCTGCAGTGCAGCAGCTGACTAGACAGAGGCTCATGAGGCCTTCATGGCCATAGAAACGATATGTCATCATACAGTTCAGTGAACAGACCATGACAGGGCACCACTATTTTTAGTAAAGCTGGGCTTTAGTTGGAACAAAGTGCCAACCGAAGTCCAAATATTTCCTAGATGAGAGATGTTCCCCGGTCTGATTGACTCCATGCTATCAGATAATAGACTAGTTCTTCAAGCGGTCTGTAGTAGTCTAGATCAGTGATTGTACTTCAGGCCTACGGAAATCTTGATTTTGTGTCATTTCATGTTTCCATGTCACTGTATGAGTCAGGGCCCAACATTGGTTGCAGACTCCTTGAGTCTTTTCTCTCTTCATTTCAGTCTGTGCTTCCACATGAGTCCATCATAGTCATCATATTTGCATTGTAACACTTTTATATTAATAATCATTGAACACATTTCAAATGATATTCCTACATGGGTGAACTGGATAAAGGTTGTTGACTTTGGTTCCCATGTTAAGAAAGAAAGAGTTCACACTGACAGTACATAACATGACAGCTGGAACAATTTCTTTCTATTCATTCTTATGGGACTCCTTCCAAATGTTCTTCACATAAGCAGAGTCTAGCCTACATCCCCGTCTGTACCCTCATTTCAATCCCTTTAGGCTACATTCCAGTTTACACTAACATGCAACAAGAACGAAATCAGTACACCAGAAAAAGGTTACAACCAACCTGAAAGGGTAATAACGTTAACACCATTTAGCTGCAAACGGCCAAATAAACACTTAAACAGCTACTGTAGTTAATGACATACGTTGTCATGTAACTTACCCTACAACGATGAAAACAACGATGGCCAAAGCCAAATAATTTGTTTGATAATAAAGCAGATTGCTGACAACTCGGTTGTTCCATTTCGCCAAATCTTTGCCATCCGGTTTAGCGAATCTTTCCGAGCCGGGGAAGAAGTCGTCCCATGGTCTAAGCGGTGCCAGCTCCACTTTAGCCATTTGACTCCCTGCTAATCTGACAGCGACAGTACCGACACAGAGTTAGCGACCAAAACAAAATAGATCAGCCGGAAATCAGATGCCGCCCGGAAGCGAGTTATTTTTTTTGTTTTTGTTTTTGCAGGACGGTAGGGGAAGACTCATGAATATTCATTAGGGAAGTCATCCCTGATTGGCTAACCCTGACATTCTTACCCAGACCATAACCAATCCCACCAGAGCAGGCAACGAGTACTAGCCATTCAGAGGGAGAGAAGGGCGGGTTCTTCCCCTACCATCCTGCAAAAAAAAAATTCGCCGCCCGCAAAGTCCGCTACAAACCTCTCGCGAGAAGCTATTGACAACGCGTGCACTTAAGGGACTTAAACTAAACCCCGCCTTGTGAGTCTGATGAAACCTCACACTATTGGTCAGCAAACGCACTCGATCGAAACACTTCCTGCAAAGCTTTATGGCAGAGAAATATAGATAACAGCGTTGTCTGGTCAAAAAAACTTATATTTAAGTTGCAGGTCAGTTCTGTCTGTTATGTTTAGTGCGTTTACGTTGACGTGTCAATGTTGCTAATGTTCTGGCAAATGTGTGAACAGTGTGACAAATGCACGCGGACCGCTAAAGCTTGCAAGCATGAACTGCAATGACATGTAACGATAGCTAACGTTAGTTCGATGAAAGCTTAAACAAACAGGCACCTGACGACGTTTTTGTTGTTTGTACAGATGTGGAGCAGGATATTGAGTCCTCGTGTGATTGGTAGAACAGGTTTCTATTGGAGGAGTCTTTTCACTATGCAGCTGAAGACCAGTGAGTTCCAGTCTCTGTTCACTGATGGACTGAGTGGACTAGCAGGTGAGATGCGGTGGAGCGTATACAGTAACCAAAAACTAACGTCCCCTAAACGTTAAGAAAACTTTCCATGGGAACCAAAACCTAACCAAAATCATAACCTTCAGGGAACGTTCCCGCAACCAAAAACGAACGAAATGTTCAATGTATGCTTTCCCTGGGTCAATTTAGTTATTCTGTTTATTTATGTATCGTTCCTTTGCAATTTTGAACTGTGAAGATAACCCTTACTAATCATTTAAAAATGTTTTGATGATGATTCCAGATTCAGCTGTGACCAAACACATGACCGCTGTGGTCACTTATATAGCTGCTCTTTTCGTTCACAGACATGGCAGTTAGGCCTGTCACGATAACACACTTTTGCTGGACTATAAATTGTCCCGGAAATGATTGCGATAAACGATAATATTGTCGTTCTGAGACCATTTCCATCTAATATAATGACAATTGCATAATAATGCAGGTACAACTTTTCAAAGATCAATGAACTTTTTATTTCTAAAGAATATTTAACACTGGAACTGGAAGACATTTTAAATATCCACAATAAATGAACAAAACAATAAATAAAATGGAAATTTTACGGCCGCGATAATTTCCATTTAAAAATTATCGAGCTCATTTTTATTTGTCATGCGATTTCTTGATTTATTGCATATTGCGACCGGCCTAATGGCAGTAGAGGTAGCCAATGATTTACAAATAAAAAAGCTTTAAAAAAAAAATTTAAATGTCTGTCTTATTTAAAAAAATATATTGTATCGTTTCTTATGAGATTCAGCGTTCTATTACAATTCCATAAAGTTGGGGGTAGTGGGCTAGAGACAGATTAAAACAATAACATAATCGATGCGACAGAGGTCAAAATATTCAGACTTTTAGCCTCCAAAAAGGGTCAAGCATCCAAAAAAATGATGGATCCAACATTTCCCATAATGCAAACGAAACCCGGGAAATACACATGTCAAACACCAACTCCAGTATGGAACACAGGCTATATTATTTATTTATTTATTTTTTAGTGTTTTTAAAGTCTTAAGGCCCAGCCAAGATAATTCTGATGACATCCACAGTGTTACTTTCTCAAACTTGACAAAGCTCCTCCAGAGCCATAGAAGACAAACTGACTAGCACTCCACATGACTAGTAAACCGGTTTTGATGTGATACATTGGTGGAATGCCCCTTTAATGTGCCCACATAGGCAGTGGGCCTTGACAATTTTGTGGTTGTTGGTGCAATAAACACTTCACACACTTAGCCTAAAACACATTTCCCATGCTGCTCTGGAGGCAGTCGGAATTTCGTTTGAGTGAAAAATCAATAGGCAAACTAGTGAAAACTCCATTCAGAATATAAAAAGAAATAATTGAATGTTTTTATTGATTCGTGACAATGGAATTCATTATCTTGGAAAGTTTGTTCTTCTCTGCCCCTCCAGGTTTGACTCAATCAGTGAGATTGTTTGTTCCTCCAGACACACGTCCTCTGAAAAGTTACCCAACTCCTGTGAGTGTTTTTTTCCAGAGGTGTTTGAGAAGCAGCAGCATGAGCTGAGGATAGCTGGAGGTGCCGTACGAGACCTGCTGTCTGGGAAGCAGCCTGAAGATGTGGACTTTGCCACCACAGCCACTCCAGAGGAGATGAAGCAAATGTTCCAAACAGCCGGCATCCGGATGATCAACAATAAAGGAGAGAAGCATGGGACCATTACAGCAAGAGTAAGAGTCTGATCTGCCTAAAGTGTCTACGCACACACATTATAAACCCAAAATGGGATTGTGCAGAGGGATGGCAGCAGTGAAACAAAGATCTTTGTAAATGTGTTTGTTGTTGGAACACCCATGATGCACATGGGAGGCTTTAGTACGCAGCCCAACAAATGATGTTAATAAACAAAACAAAACAAACTTCATGCTTAATCTTCACACACACACACACACACACACACACACACACACACACACACACCGTTCAATGTCGGGAAAGTCTATTGACATTGACTTCAGAATGAGATCATATGTCCATGGCATAAGGCCAGTCTTTGCTGTGCCTGTACAGTCATCTGTCTTTTGTTTATTGGTCATCTTTTATAGCTACACAATGAGAACTTTGAGGTGACCACGTTGCGAGTGGATGTTCAGACAGATGGACGTCATGCAGAGGTGGAATTCACCACTGACTGGCAGAAAGACGCTGAGCGGAGAGACCTCACCATCAACTCCATGTTTTTAGGTACTAAATGACTTATAAATTACTTGCTTGTGTTGTTGAGATGCCCAGCATCAGTGTGTTTTGGTTCAGGTGCATTCAGTGCACATTGTCACTTTTTTTTATTACACTTGTGTCAGAATTATTCATTCTTGTGTGACTTTTTCCCTTTCACAGGGCTTGATGGCACATTATATGACTATTTCAAAGGATACGAAGACCTGCAGAACCGAAAAGTTCGGTTTGTTGGCAGTGCTGAACAAAGAATCCAAGAGGACTACTTGAGGATACTGCGTTATTTCAGGTGGGCTGCCTCATTTCACTTTCAACTAAGAAAGCGATGGAAGAAAGTCATTGTTTATTTGTTCGACGTAAAAGCACTTTGACCTCAACCGTCTCATTTCCCTCCAAGGTTCTACGGCAGGGTGGCCCTGGCGCCAGACGATCATGAGCCTGAGACGCTGGTTGCTATTAGGGAAAACGGTCGTGGACTTGCAGCTATATCAGGAGAACGGATTTGTGTGGAACTAAAGAAGATGGTTGTTGGTAGCCATGCTGCTCATCTGCTGGAGCTGATGTACAGTCTGGAACTGGCCCAGTACATAGGTGAGAGGGGAGGCAGGGAAAGGCAGTGGAGGAAAGAGAGGAAGGATAACATGGGAACGAAAATAACGATGGTTCCCAGAAGTCCTTGAGCCAGGGATATTGGGATTACATGGTCAGCCTCTTAAAAACCCTAGCGCCACCAGGACACCTTAGCAAAAAGTTGCTCTTAAATATATGCCCTTGCTACATTACTTGCCATCAAGTAGAGGGTTATTTTAATTATGTTGTATGAAGCTAGAGCCAGGAGACAGTTGGCTTACCTCAGCATAAAGATTAGAAGCTGTGCTTCCTCTGTGCAAATGGATGCACTCATACTGATGAGACTCCCACCTCTGTCTAAAATTAGTGTTGCTTTTTGCCCATGTAGCCCATTTTGGTAAACGTGCCCACATATTGAAAAATGTTTTCCTTTTCGTCATGGCTCAGATCCCTTTTGAAAATGGTCTGAGAGAACATGTACCAAGTCATTGTTTGCAAAGTACAGGCATCAGTAAGGGGGTTCAGTAGTGTTGAAGCTCAACAATTCTCAAGACTTCTGTGGTACGTCGAACTCTCGTATGTGTCAGCAGTATATGATTCAATGACTGTTGATTATTGAACTCCTCTCAGGCTATTTGGTAACTAGGGGTGTAAGAAAAAAAATCGATACACTTGAGTATCGTGATATATTATTTTGCAATACTGTATTGATTTTCAAAAACGCAATATCGATTTTTATTTATTTATTTATTTTTTAATCGTGTTTCTGCAACACAAAACGTGTTATGTGTTGGATGTACCCTGTGCAGGAATAGTGCAAGCATTGTTATGCACTAGTTTCTGCCTGGAGACTCAACACTTGTTGCTTACTGGACATTCGCCCACTACACTTCTACACTAGGAATTACCTTTTCGTGACCCGTGTATCGTGATACGTATCGTATCGCCAGATTCTTGCCAGTACACAGCCCTATTGGTAACCGCAGAAGACTTCTACCAGGATACCAGTCTTTGTCTTGCTTGTTTTCTGTAGTTGTTAAAGTAATTTCTGCTCATCCCTCCTGCTCGCATCTTCTCAGGTTTACCTCCAGATGGCAATGTTGAGGAGATGAAGCGAGTATGGCAGAACGCCAAAGACCACTCTCCCAAACCTATGACCATCCTGGCTGCTCTCTTCCGCCGCCCAGAGGAGGTGGAAAAGATGGACCTCCGGCTGAAGGTGTCCAGGGAGGAGAAGACTTTGGCTCTGTTCTTGGTCAAATACAGACGGGAGCTCCGCAAGAGCGAAGACGACCCGGACAGCCTCAAACCCTTCACTGACTTTATCATCGACGTAAGTTTCAGCTTCCTCCAGTTAATTGGTAGAAACATATCAGATGTCAATTGTTCATGTGTTTTCTAATAAAAAGGGCAGGGGAGATGTATAGTTGGGGACACTTACCAGAACAATGTGGTCATTGATTTCAGCCATGACTTTTCATAGAGTTTATATATCATGTTCTAAAAAGGCAGGGTTATTTATCATGAGTTGTGGTGTATGCCAGTGAATGTAGTGATCGCCTGCAAAAAGCTGAATTAGCTTATTTTGAAGCTGAATGGACAGATGCAGACTGTAATGCATTGAGAAATCCACCCTGAATCACTTTACCACTGTTTTAAAAACAAACTACAAGCATGACATGTTAGGGGCATTTCTGGCTACTAGATGAACTTCAGTTAAGAATTTCTGTGAAGAAATTAGGATTTAGAAAGAGTTTAATCAAAACGTGATGACAGTAATGGGGTTGCCTGTTCATGTTGGCAGCCTGTCAATCAAATCTGATCAAACCACACCCACACAGTCCTGATAAAGCAGATCAGCTGAGCATTTAAATATTCAGCTCTAAATAAATAATACTTAACTTTACCCTTTTTTTCTTGCTTTATTTAGTCATAATTATTTCATGCATATTTCAAATACATTCTGAAACCACTTTTTAGTTTTTCTAATCGACACCCACACTGTATCGTTTCAGAGTCGGGAGCTGGATTCCCAGAGTAAAGTGTGTGAGCTATTGAAGTATCAAGGTGAGGAGAAACTGCTGGCGGAGCTCTGCAGGTGGTCCATCCCTCGCTTCCCCGTCAGTGGTCACGATCTTAGGAGGATGGGGGTCACGTCGGGCAAGGAGATAGGTGCCACCTTACAGGAGCTCCGCGACATCTGGAAGAAAAGTCGCTATCAGATGGACAAAGATGAGCTCCTCAGTTACGTGAAGTCTTAAATGAGGAGAAAGGTGGATGGGGTTTTTCTGTCGGACAATAATTATCTGGACACTTACCACTGTAATCGTGTTGCTCACAGGTATGGCTTGAGCAGACTGCTGCACATTGTTGAGACAGGACAAGAACTGAAACACACATGGCCACTGATGAATGCAATTTCATATTAAATTAGCCCAAGACCAATGTTGTTCTCCTGCGTCACCAGGGGTTAAAGTGGGATCTGGCAGGTGGGGTTCCCCCAAGAACAAATGTTACACTTTAAAGTTTCTTACTGCTTTTAAAGTCTCTATCCACTACTCGGCACTTAAAGAAAACTCACTTTTAAAGCTCTTTCACCTGTTACTCCGTTATTTCCTTGTTCCAAAACAGTGGTGAAGAAAATCAGGAGCAATTGCCAAGAGTTGAGTTTTCATCAAAACAACATTTTGACTGACTATTAACTGCATGCCAAATTAATCAGAGCACCCAAGGCCAAATTGCATCCCAAGTGACCGGTTGCTGAAAAGCATTTAAAGGCTATTTTTATCCAACACAGTCACTCCACCTACAACACACTGGGGCTACATTCACTCCAGCTAACTCAGCATCACAGCTGCGACCATATAAGAGAATGTACTACTAGACCGCTCATTTCACCTTATGTGTTATTACAGAGCTCTATGAAATTCCTTGGATAAACTGCTGTTCTACCGACGCTCAGTTGTTATAGTAAATTATAAATTTCATCGTTAAAACCATATTGGAAAGCAGCAGTATGGTTTTGATTGTTTTAGTTTTCTCCTCGGTTTAACTGCATTATTTTTTTGCCATGTTTTCTGAACAGAAAATGCTCTATAAAAAGGTTCTACTTTTTATTGCTACAACTGACATGGTGATTCTTTTAAGTGCATGCACTGCCGAATGCAAAGCTATAGGTATTCCACTTCTGTATTTGCTGCTGTGAGACATAATTTCTGTGCTGGGAGGGAGGTTGCTCCTCCCTCCCAGCACAGAAATTATGCAGATAGGAGGAGGTATAAAGCCTTTTGCTTTCCTTTCTTAACACCACAGTTTCTGCCTGGAGACTCGTTGCTTACTGGATATTCACCCAACTACACTTCTTCTAGGAACAATTATCAAATTGTCGAATTCCATGCTTCCTGCTTACTTTTGATGTAGTTTTTAAATGCCTCCACTTCAGCTGTATTCACCTGGAATGGTTATATAACAGTGTTCGGCTACTTATTGCTGTATTTCGGGTGAAAGCATGGCTTGGTTCATTGTAAATATCAGTAACTTCACTTTGGAGAATGCACTATCAGGGGATGAGCCACGAGATGAGCGCTTGGCTCAAGTGGAAATAGCTCTCCTGTCCATCATCTTCATCACTGCAGGGATGCTAAACTTCGGGGTCTTGTTGGTGCTGTGGAAGCGGAGGAAGCAGCTCTCCAGGATGCGCGTCTTCGTCTTCCACCTGTGCGTCGCCGATCTGGTGGTCACATTCTTCCAAGTTTGTCCCCAACTCATGTGGGACATCACTGACCGATTCGTCGGGCCAGATATATTGTGTCGCGTAGTGAAGTACCTGCAGGTGGTCGGGATGTTTGCCTCCACTTATATGATTGTAGTGATGACGATAGACCGATATCAAGCCATCTGCAACCCCATGGTGACTTTCCAAAGGCGCAGGGCGCGCTGGAACGGTGCGGTGTGCGCCGCCTGGTGCGTCTCTTTCATCGGAAGTCTCCCTCAGATCTTCATTTTCTCTCGGGTCGAGGTCGCTCCCGGTGTGTACGACTGCTGGGCTCTGTTCATCAAGCCGTGGGGACCGAGAGCCTACGTGACCTGGACGACTCTGGTGATATTCGTCCTGCCCATTCTCGTGGTGATCGTGTGCCAGGTGCGCATCTGCCGCACCGTGCACATTAACTTTCACATGAAGACGCACCACGTCGCAGAGTCGGTCAGTAAGACGCTGTCCTCCAGGGCCAGCAGCGTGGCAGGGGTGTCAAAGGCGAGGGTGAAGACTGTAAAGATGACCGTGGTCATCGTGCTCGCCTACATCATGTGCTGGACGCCTTTCTTCATCGTGCAGCTCTGGTCTGTCTGGGACTTTGAGGCGCCCACTCAGAGTAAGATCAGTCAATCGGACTTTATTTGTAGGCTATAGCACTTTTCATGTATAAAATGAAACACAAATTGCTTCACGTAATCCCCACTAAGCGATAAGTGGCGTTGTAATTAATAAAGCACTCAATAACAGCATTCACTACACATAGAAACAGGAGCTGAAAAGCTATCATAAATCTAATCAATTTACAGTGAGAAAACACCAGAGGCAGGATTAGAAATAGATAAAAAACTTCAACTCTGTATATATCAACATACTTATACACCAAGAAGTAAAACAGACTAAAATACACAAGGACCAAGACTATTAAGACATGTATAAACCAATAAAAGAACATTGAAATCAATGTTGAAGCAAACAGGAAGCCAATGAAAAGATTGGTGTAAGTCCTATGGTCAACACGTGTAACTGAGTTTTGCAGTAACTGTAATTGAGTTATATTCTTTTTTAGGGAGACCAGAATGTAGAGCATTAGCCTATAATAGTCAATCCTACAGGAAATAAACACGTTCATTATTGTCTCTGTATTAACTTGAGTGAAACGGCGGCACTATAGCAATGCTATTGAGATAATAAAATGAGTTATGTTTCTAATGTTAGGTTTAATACTAAGGTCTTAATCAAAGATAACTTCTAGGTTTTTAACTTGTTAACAGGGCTGTAATGCCACTGCTTGCAGTTTCACATTGAGTTTGTTTGGTTGAGCTTTAGTACCAATTACCAAGACTTCAGTTTTGTTCTGTTTGAGCTAGAAAATCTCTGCCATCCATGACTTGATATCTAAAATGTGGTTAAAATGGCATCTATTGGTCTGAGTCATAAGGAGACAAGACAATGTAAAGCTGTGGGTCGTCAGCATTGCTATGGAAATTTATGCCATGTCTCCTGATGGTGTTTCTAAGTGGTCGTCATAGCGACGCCACAGGAAACTGCCGTGACCTAACGTGACGCACACACACAGATCGACGGAGGTGGTGTGTTTTTGATTCTTGACACAGAAGACACATTTAGTTTCAAAAGAAGCTGGAGGCAGCAAAAAAAAAAAATGGCTGGCTAAACTATTTAAAAATGGCGGGTTTCTTCAGGACACCCCCGTCTGTCGCTAGCAATGATGACGCAGTGATTAGTGACGATTCTCTCCGACCAATCAGTAGTCTGCAGGTTTTCACGTCACCTTTTGGTATCGCCTCAGCTCGCTTGGAACCTCGACGGAGGTGGTACTAAAAAAAAGTACCTGTTGGCAGGTACCAGGGACTTTTTTTCATAATGGAAAACCAAAAAAGGCGAGTAGAGTCGAGGCGAGTCGAGCAGGTACCATGTAGTGGAAAAACGCCATAAGATTCAAACCAATTAAGAAGTACGTAGGAGGGCGGAGCCAGGCTAAATCGGACTGTAAAGTCTAGCTAAAAGAATCAAAGCTCCTCTAAAATTGTACTTAAAAATTGAAGATTGGATACTGGTCTGTAGTCATTAAAGGCGCTCTAAGCGATGCCACACATTTTTTAGGCTACAACATTTTTTGTCACATACAGCAAACATCTCCTCACTATGCGCTAGCTGCCTGTCCCCTGAACACACTGTAAAAAAAAAAAAAAAAACGCAGTCTCTGCAGACAGCCCAGGCTCCACAAACGGCCACAAAAACAAACTTGCCGACCTGCACCACCAAACATAACAAACGGTGTTCTAGCCAATAACTGACAAGAAGGAGTTGGGGGGGTTAGTGCACGGACACACGGAAGGGAGGGGGAGGGGGAGGGGACGGGATGAGGAGGAGGGAGGGGCGAGCTAGTCTCTTTGAACGTCAACAAGAAGTAACGTCACCCAACATCACTTAGAGCACCTTTAAGAAGTGAGGCTTCTAAATTGTTTCACTTCAGAATAGGGTTTAACTGGCGGTCTTTAGAGTAGTAGGGAAAACGCCCATCTGAAGAACATAGTTAACAATGTTAAGTAAATCCTTATTACAGTTTTAAAAAAGGATCTAGGAATTGGATCCAAAAAGCAGTTTTCTGGCTTTAATTGGTAAATAACTTTGCCAAGCATCTTAGCATCAACCAGGATGAATTTCTCCAGTGTTTCCCCAAATAAAAACATAGTTTCTGGAGTATTAAGATTAATCTTATAGAGTCTATTTTATGACAGGGTTTTGGGATCTCACAACATGGCAAAAGAATGCACGGCATATCAAATCTGATTGTCATTACTGCGCATGAATTGAAAGAAATATTGGTTATAAACTGCATCATCATGGGGCAAACAATGAAATAAAAAAACTGCACTTTCAGAGTTAAAAAGTGAGTCTTGGATTAATACTGATATGCTTGTTAATTTAATGACAATAAATAATTTCAATTGATCTAATTTTGGAATCCAGATTCTCCTTGAGTGACTTTAGGTAAGGTAACATCTTCATCTTAAAAAAAGACAATAATAAATTATAACTGCATTAATCACAATGCACATATCCATTTAATAATGATAATACACAGGGAAGGGTGCCATCTCAACTCACTCACTTTGATAGAAATTGTACATTACATAAAATCAGCCCAAAGGTTATTGCTCCTTATTGCTGGAAATAAAAATCTAAAGTTTAAGTGATAATACTCCAAAATTAGAAAGTATCTAGAAATTGGTCCTCCCTCATAAAACAGACCAAAATATAAGAATTACAGTAAAGTCACAGTGGAATATTTTTCTCATTTTTGTTTCCAGCTGCAACCTTCACCATCTTGATGCTGCTAGCCAGTCTGAACAGCTGTGCGAACCCTTGCATCTACCTGCTGTTTAGCGAGAAGCTGCCCAAGACGCTCGTGGCCCTAATGTGTGTGGGTCAGTCCGATCTGAAGGAGTCCATCCATGAGGAGGCCACCATGGTCAGCTCCCTGCACATCAGCCTCAAGAGTCTGCCGGACTGCAGATAAAGTGCTGACACCTCTGAAGCTCATCATACCCCAAGCCAGACAATATTGGCATCCCCTAATAAGCGTGAGGCCAAACATTACAGAAGAACTACAACTCCCTGTAGTAACAGTGTATTATAGTGAGACCACATTGTAGAAATGAATAATCTATGAAATGCTTTCATGTAGAAACTCACACACCATAAGTCTTTACAGGGATATTACAGTGAAACATTGAGTATGTACATAACGCATACTACATATATTAGATGATTGTTATGAAGCTCAGCATAAATTCTTTCAGGAAGACTTCTATGCTTCACATTTCTCTCAATCCCAACCTAATCAGCTGCATTGTCATCAGCTGAATGTGGGCGTTTACTCTTTCAGTTAAACCAACCAGATTTGCCACATGAGCTATCACGTTGTTGCATTCAAACTTTAAATCTGTTCTCCTCTCTGCTGCTGTCAGTTGTCATTTCAGGCAAAATCGATGCGACCCTCCTCCACCCCATTCACCTCCAGTTCTCATCATTCCCAGCATCCAGGGTTCCTCCATCATCAGAAGCCCCGCTTCACGTCACATCCATCCGGATCTTCTGGCTTCCTTCATCCCTTCATCACCTCCACCAGTGTCTAGACTACATCGGGGGGATATTCCTATGTATCCACGGCTTCTATACCCCTTATAAATGATGTCATTGTCAAAGACTCTAAACATATCAAACTATTGTTATACTATATGCTGTACTATTATCAAACTGTTGTCCTCGGGTCTAATTTGATATTGATTTGAAAAAAGTAAGCCTTCAAAAACGCGGGGGAAAAAAACACAAAAATGTCAAAATACTTGAAAAAAAAAACAACAAAATACTTGGAAAAAAACAAACAAAATCATCGGAAAAAGTGACTAACAACTTGGGGAAATAAGTGTGCAAAAACGTCGGGAAAAACTTAAAAAGAATTGTAAAAAGCGACAAAAGAGCGGGGAAATTGACAAAAAGAACAACAAACTGTCTAAAGAAAAGTTTTTATTAAAATGTTGACCCAGAAAAACTAAAAGTTGCACGGTCGACGGGAAGACAACACGAGGGATAAATGAAGTCTCTCCTGATTGAAATAGATTTGTTTAGCTATGCTAGTGGTAGGTGGCTGTGGCTCAGGAGGTAGAGTCCCTCTTGTACCTGTAGTATCTGAATGTTTAGAACTTTCTGATAAGAGGTTCAGATGGACCTTTGCTCCATTTTTGAAGAAACATCTGGAAATTGTTAAGTTAGCAGAGGGGCCCTTAAAACAGAGGTGACTCTCTTGTAGCTGTGCCATGTGGAAGGTATCAATTGGTCAGTTCCCTTCTTATGTTAAACAAAGCATAGGGGATATATATATATATATATATATATATATATATATATATATATATATATATATATATATATATATATATATATATACACTATGTTACACCAGCAGATCTGGAGAGTAGCCATTTTTTGGGATTGACTGAGGTGCTCTCAAGATTTCCATGGGATCTGTAAATTGATGCTGAAATCTTTGATGTAGGAAAACGTTTTATAATCAAGATCAGTGCCAGCGGATTCCTCTCCCATACATCATCACCACATCGTCACTAAAGATACCACATACTGCTTTAGAAGAGGTTTAACTATAGCGGTCTTTAGAGTCGAAGTGTCCTTGAGCAAGACACTGAACCCCAAGTTTCTCCCGATGGCAGGCCAGCACCATGCATGGCAGCTCCGCCACCATCGGTGTGTGAATGGGTGAATGAGAGGCAAATTGTAATTGCTTCGTCCGGTAAGGTAGAAAGGGGATGTATGACGGCAGACTTCTAGAGATGGCGGTCTGTTGATCGGTTGGTCCGCCACTTTGGTCCAGACTGACATATCACAACAACTACTTGATGAACATTTTGTACAGACATTCATGTTCCCAATAGGATGAATCCTGACGACAGGGATGATCCCTTCACCGTTCCTACATTGCCACCAGCAAGTCAAAGTTTTCACATATCCAATGAAATGCCTCAACATCCGCTTGATGAGTTGACAAAAAATGTACGGACATTCCCAGTTCCCAGAGGATGAATCCTATTGACTTTGTTGATCCCCAGACTTTTCCTCTTGCCCCACCACGAGGTTGGCATTTTAAGTTTGACTGAAATGTGTCAACATGAAATGTGTGTGACATTTATGGTCCCCGGAGGATTTTTTAAAACTTTTGTTATCCTATCTATATAGTCATTATCAGGTCGAATTTTTTATCTTTCCAGTACTTTGGTCATTGACCAAATACCTGCAAAACTAATGCCAGTCCTAATTAGCAAACATTAACATGATAACACAATAACCTAAGATGGTGAACATGGTAAATATTATACCTGTTAAGCATCATCATGTCAGCATTGTCATTATATGTGTGTAAACATGCTGATATTAGCATTTAGCAGAAAGCACTGGTGTACAACCTCACAGAGCTGCTTGAATGGCTTTAGACTCTTAATTTATTAGTCAACTAATTTTATTTGGGAGACACAGCACAATATAGATCAGGTTATTTTATCAGAATTACATAAATATTAACAAGAATCATCAAAATGGACCACTCATTTTATTTGGGAGATACAGCACAATATGGATCCGGTTATTTTGTCAGAATTCTATACAGAATGGACACCCCATATACATTAAAGTTGTTATATTTCTTTGCATGTGATCTTTTTTGTCAAAGAGGTTTATGTAACAGTTGATCTTGTGAAAACTAATAATACTTTAATTTTCAGAAATTCTTTTATGTGCTGTGGGATTTGAACGTGTTTCACTCAAATGTAAATGTGGTTTATCCACATATCTTGTAATAGCTAATTATGTATCGTATGACCTTTGAATATGATTCTTCAGTCTATTTTACATCTGTATATGATTATATGTATAATAATGACAGTTATCTGTTAGTTGTTTAAAATAGTAACATATCTGGTTGTTAGTAAGTTAAGTATTAAGTATCTTCAAATATGCAGCAAGGTGATCAATGTTACAACATGTTTACATTTTTCAAAGACTTTTTTCTCTCAACCTCTAAGAGATGATCTCTGAGATGTTGCTAAATGAACAGACTTTTCTTTTTTCTCCTTAACAGCACTGTCTTGTTGAGAAAAAAATTGGAGTTTAGATTTAAGGTTGAAACACTTTTTACACTCTTGAAAGGGCTCTTTGTCTGCAGTTTATCTTGTTTTTTCTGCAGTATGACACCTGGAAGTTTACTCATCTTCCATTTGGAGAATGGAAACATGAGGAAAATATCAGGTCAAACAAGTTTATATTCTCATGTTAAAGAAAATCATTTTCATTGGACAGTTATTCTTATTTATTGGTTTTGAATAGGTTTTGGACAGATACATGAGCAATACAAGTCTGTGACTATACAGACACAATTGTTTTTGTTGTAATATAATTAATTAATGGATAAAAAGATAAAATATCATCTGCCTTATTGTTTAAGACATGAGCAAAATGTCATGGCTGTTGAATTACCAACATAAATGTTTTCTTGTAAAGGTTCAAAATGTTATCGATATGTAAATCAATGACAGAGCCAGCAGGTAGCTGGCTCTTCATGTTTAATGGAACGATCTCTGAGACATAGAACATAGGATATGAACCAGAAATGTTTTCATAACACCATACTCATTTGCATGTAATGTTGTGCAGAACCTTGATTTGTAGTACTTGTGCATTTATGTATTTGATTTGTGTGTGCAAATGTGTCACGTCTTTAATTCTGTAGTTGTTTCAAACACTTCATTGTAAAACATAACAGGATCCTCTGCGTGTGTAATCTGCATTTTAATAGAAATAAAAATCGCTTTTAAGGTTATGATTAATGACCTTGCTGCCATTCATGCTGGACTTCATACTGAAGTCAATAAACAGAACAAACACATGTTGATAAATGTCTGGAAATGTAAGCTGTGTATGTCATGCAGAGGAAGCTTTCATTGGCATGTCATGAATAGTCAAACAGATGTGTATTGAAATGATTATGAAACATAACACATTTCAAACACATTTTCTTAAAATAATGCATAGTTCACATAATGGGTTATTGGATTATTGATACTAAAGACACATATTCAATAAGAGAGGAAAACATGAGGATATCATGCAAACATGAGTTTTTCATGAAAGATTTAGAGGGTGCAAAGATGAATAAAGCACTGTATTATTTATGCTTCCTTACCTCATCTTAATTAAAATGAAACAGGGTTGTGATGGCTGCAAGTCCCAGGAATAGGTCTGACTCTTCATTTACTGCTGGGCCTGAGGGATGTGTCCATTAATCAGAGCTGCTAGGCCCAGATAGAAGTGGCTGTGAGATATTTGTACTCAGGTCTGAGGGAAGGAAGGAAGTCAAAGCGTGGGCACTGACTGTATTGCTGCATTCACGTGCTCCTCGGATGGTCCCATTTCCTGACTTGAGAAGTCCTTCTGACTATGGTGTGTTCATGAGCTTTAAGATGTAATGTGGTAAAAAAAAGAAAATGGATACTACAAAGAAGATG
Organism: Sander vitreus; assembly: GCF_031162955.1. Taxonomy (NCBI): domain Eukaryota; kingdom Metazoa; phylum Chordata; class Actinopteri; order Perciformes; family Percidae; genus Sander; species Sander vitreus. The sequence continues at coordinate 4,056,697 of NC_135858.1, forward strand.
TGTTGTATTTTATTGCTCACACTGTTTAAACCACGAGTCTCCAACAAGTAGCTGCAGGTTTCCAGTAGCTCGCCAATGGGTTGACAAACTGTGACACAAAATTACCACAATATTAAAATGAGGTAGCTAACTTTGTGGGCCATAGATGTGTAAAGTAGAAATATTTTCAGTGATGGAGCTAACTATGTGGGCTACAAACAGTGTAAAATAGTCATGAACCTTGATTTTTCATAAGCTTTGAGTATTGCAATTTCAGCAAGTAGTAGCTTCATTCAGCTTATGTGTGTTATATAAATAAATGTAAGCGATGTGATGCAAGTAGCTCTTGGCCACTTTCGTTATTTTAAAGTAACCCTTAGATGAAGAAAGGTTAGAGACCCCTGGTTTAAACAATAGCCATTTCCAGTGATTTTGTCCCTGACTTGTTGCTGCACCAGTAGTCTCGCTTTGCCAGTCCTTCCTCCACAGTGCTGCGGAGGAGGGTCTGGCTAGTCCACAAAGCATTCCAGGATGGGAGAAAAACGTGCTCTGGTTTATTGGCATTTCTTTAAACTAACCACAATCGTCATGGGCAGTGCTAGGCACCGGAAAGAAGACGCAGGGCTGCTGTAAAATAGCCTCGGGAAGGAACTTGTTTTGGTGCAACATGTGTACGTTCAAAAGTTGTTTTAGTCGTGCAACAGAAAACTCAGATTGGACAGGTAGTCTAGCTAGCTGTCTGCAGTTACCCTGCAGAGATCTGAGAAAAGGTATAGTCATCATTAATCGACCGGAGTTTAAAATGCCAACACAAAGGAAGCCCAAGGTATCGGATATACGGCCTAAATGAGTGAAATCCGGAAGTGGAACGTCGTGGATATAGACTCCTGCACTAGTAACGTTACATACCTTAAAACCACTAAAATTTCACTAACTAAAAATGTTTCTTACCAATAACCTAACATTGGTAACAGCGAGCCCTAACAATCAGAGATGCCGCTGTTACGCTTAGGATTGTGGGTAGTGTAGTACTTCTCCATGACATCGCGGATAAAATGTGTTTTTCTTAAAATAAGGTTGATATCATACGGACTTGTGGCTTCTACAGGAGCATAAACCTTTGTTTCACAACCTCGTAGCTCGTGGTAAGTCTACCTTGGATGATTTAGATGTTACAGCTAATAATCAAAATCCTTATGGAGAAAATAAATGGGATTTTAACTTCCAGAACCACACTGTCGTGCTCTATGGGCATTCACATGCTACACATGTTAATTTCCTGCATCTGAGACATATTCAGAATGTTTGCTTTTAAAACAACTGGAGGATAGGATAAGACAGGACAGGTTGATATTTTTTTTCAAGTTTGTCTTGAAAAAATATGCACATGCCTATACAGAATGTGCATTGAAAATGGCGAGAAATTGTTTACTGTAATTATTTCTGGCCTCAAATGGATCTCTTTCTAAGTGATTTCAAGATGTGGGGACAAAATCTACAGTTGACTTGTTGAAGGGTAAAATGACTGCAGCAAAAAAAGGACAAATCTGCAGAAGAACTTGTGACTTGGGAATATATTTTCTTCCAACAAGACATCAACCTCAAACATAAAGCCAATAAAACTGAACTTGGAAATCAAAATTGCTTCTAAACAACAATTAATGTCCTGGAGTGGCCAAGTTGGAGTCCAGACCTCAATTCACTTGAACATCCGTGGCAGGACTTCAAAATTGTGATATCCTTACGATCCCAGCTCAGTTTGACAGAGCTTTAGCAACTTTGCAAAGAATAATGAGAAAAAATGATGATACAGACCTGTCCACTTCATTGTAAAGGTACCCCTTCTGCATATTGACTATTGATTGAGGTGGATACCCATGTAATCAATTATCTTTTTCCTACATTTTTACATAATTTAGAAGATATTTTTCAATCGGTAAAAATTCAATGTGACTGAGTGTTTTACAAAATTACAATGTGAAGTCCAAGCAGGTTATGTACATTTTATGGGCATTTGCTTCAGTGTTGGCGGAAACAGAGCTCGCTTCAAGTCCTTATAACTCTAACTAGCCAGAACCACAGGGGTCAAACATCAGCAGCTCCTACACCTCTTGGGTTCACTTGTTTGGAATGGAGGTCTGTGCTCTGTGTAGTACAGTCGGAGATAAGAGCCAATGTTGAGAGAAATGTAACTGCCAGCAGCTGTACGCGTAAATGCAGTAGGAGATAGGTCCAGAGGTATATTGACTGGGAGATTATTTGCTGCCTCGACTGCAGGCAAGCTGAGACAGCCACATGAGTCGGGGATGAAAAGAAAAACGTTAGGACTTACATTAAAGAGCTATGGTCAGTAGCACGTTTACAAGCTGCAGTTTTTTCGTCAGACATTTTGCCATTAAATAAAATAAAGATAAATAATTAGATGACATAAAAAAACCTAGAAGGAATAAAGAGTTTCAAATTAAATAGGTATTAAACATTGTTTATGTATATCAGAGATCAAGATTTCATTACATATATGTTGCATGCAGTGATCTGGATCAAACACAAGCTTCATCTATTATACTGTTTGATGACTTAAACTAACTGGATTACCCACCATCTAACGTAGCCTAAGTGTGTGAGAGTGAGACGATATTGATGTTGATCTTGGCAGAGCACAAAAGAAAATAGATGATCAATACAAGAACAGCTTTTGGATGTTAAACCGCACTTGAGTGTACTTGTGCCTTGCAGAGCACAGGTTCATTAGCGCACGTGTGATTAAGTGCTTGTGTAAAACCAAGCCAAACATCAACCTTATACAACTCTCAACATTATACAAAACGTGTGCATTCATTGATGTATTAGTACATACAAGCAACTTCATGATGTGCCTCTTGGGATTGTGCTGCTTACTATTCCATGGCATTTACTCTGAAAGGCACGAACCTAGATGCATGTGGTTGGCATGGCTACTGAATAAAATGCACATACCAGAGCTCTGTGGCTAGAGAAGTAACAGTTCGGCAGGTGGTTGTTTATCACTAGTTAAACATTGTTGGATGTTATCGCCCAAGCCTGACTGTAAGCTGCACTCTTGCATACTAACTTGAAATAAGTTTACAGATGCTCTGTAACACATTTCTATACAAAATAAAGGAACATTTCTGATAAGGAACAATATCAAGCATGCTGTGGTACTTATTTATAAAAAAAGTGGCAGGAGCGCTTCTGGTATCCTTTTAATCACATGTGCTCATGGGCAAGGGAATACAATTCACAAAAAAGAAGAAGAAGAAGGAAGTGACACACCATGAGGAAGGCTCAAGCCGGCACGCGTTGGTGTATTTTTAATGTCTTGCCCTATTAATTAAGGCATTTTTATCACTTTTTGTTACCAACCTTGAGTGCCTGGACATGATTTTGTATGACTTTCTTGATCATAATTCTTCTTCCTTTTCATGTATGCTGTGGTACTTCTCAGCAAAATTGCTTGACGTTTTAATTAATATAGTTGGACTTTGAAATATTTGATCAGCTCAAATTACCTCATGGTATCAGCAGATCTATGTGGTCAAAGAGAAGGAAAAAACACACTTTTCAACCAGTGGTGATTCATCTCTTGACTAATCCCTGGTGGACAGTGATTTAACTGTCCAGGAGATGAAAAAGCCTGGCAGAAACTAGAGATGTGTAAATGAAAAAAAGAATCCACAGTGGTAATACCTTGATGTGTTCAGAAACAAAAAAATGCAACTTGTGTCAAAGGTACCATATCAGAGCAGGATGCCAATATCTAAATAATGCAGTAAAGGCTGATACAGTGTTGAAGGACACTGCACTGTACTGTTCTTATGAAGTCCTTCAGCTAAAATTACTTACAAGATAGTCGATTCCATCAAGCCTGGGTTGCAATGACAGGTTACCGATTTCTACAGATAGTAGTAAGTAAGTAAGTAAAGTTTATTTCTATAGCACATTTAAAAACAGCTTGTGCTGACCAAAGTGCTGTATATAGCGCATTAGCCAAAGGGTAATAAAATAAAAATAAAATACACTTACAAATCAGTGGTTTAGGCTAAAACGACATCAAAAGACAAACACTTAATTACAAACATAGCAGAGTAAGACAGTTGCCGGGAAGGCCAATGGCTTTGCATGTCACAATAGAAGGGACATTTCTAATGTCAGGTGGCAGCCGGTTCCACAGCTGAAGGCCAGCAACAGAAAAGGCTCTGTCACCTTTTTGCTTAAGCCGGGACCGTGGGATATGGAGGAGACCTTGGCTGGAGGATCTGAGGGACCTGGGAGCTACGTGGGGATGAATGATATCCGCTATGTAGCTGGGGGCCAGGGCGTGAAGGGCTTTAAAAACCATCAATAGTATTTTAAATTGTATCCTAGACTGGACTGGAAGCCAGCGCAAGGAGGCTAGGACAGGTGTAATGTGTTCACGTTTTTTTGTGTTCGTGAGCAGCCTAGCCGCTACATTTTGAACCATCTGAAGCCGTGCCACCAGAGTCAGAGGGAGACCAAGGTAGAGTGAGTTACAATAGTCTAGGCGGGAAGTGATGAAGGCATGGATGGCTTTTTCCAGATCATATATGGATTGAGATTATGCCTTTGTTTCATTTTGTAAACCAGTATTTTTATTGTGTCTTTATTGTGTTTTGTCATCACCAGTAACATCACACATGTCACCAAATGATTCCTCCAAGATGCCAGCGAGGGACTCAATATCTTGCCAATGAAATGGTAAGCAGAGACGTGCATGTGCTCGGACAACTGTCTCAATTAGCAGATGTAATTGTCAGCTTCAGGACACCCTCACGTATCATCTGCACGCAGACAGTCAAACTCCTGCAAACCGCTGAGATAAACAGAGCAGTTAGACGAGGCAGACTAGGGGCATTATGGATCTCTCCTTTTCCCTGTCAAAAGGAGGCAATATTTATGTAAGAGCTTTTTCTATAACTGCCAGCCAATTGCCAGAGAAATCCATTGTACACACAGCCTCTCACAAAAGAATTATATGTGGAGCATTTATATCTTTTAAGTACAGCATGTGCTGTTTTTTCAATTTGTCTAAGTGTATTTCTCTGTTGAATGCTTGCTTGCCTTGTAATTGGCCGTGGGAGGGATGAATGAAGTGTTTTGAATTTAATTAAATTACTTCAGCTATAGTATGTGACACCAGCAATAGATATAATCAATATTGGAGAAGCAGAGAAATCTACCAAATTTAACTACATTTTCTACACATCGTAGGAAATCCTGACCATACCCTGGATTAATATGTTTATTTAGACATGAGAAGAATGGTCACTAATGGTTGCATGTGTGTTCTTATTGAATAGGATTCTTTGCAAAGTTTTTGGTCTTGATGCAGCAATTTCCCAAAATGTTCTCTATATGTGAAATGATAAATTAAAGTTAAAGATAAAGTCTTTTCACCTCAAATGTTTATGCAGTCCTGTGAATAATGCCTGACTTTCAACCGACATCATCATCTAACCTGCAGGATGACTGCAACTACGACACTACGCTCCGCAGAACCCAATGAACATTCAATTAATTGATTAATTGATTGACAAATGTCTAGAATGTAACATATTAAGGTGATTATAAAGTAAAATCCTCTCTGCTTACATGTTCATTTGCGACCCCTTTTCTTTAATCATCTGATCTTTTAGTGGTTCATTGCACATTGGATTGTTCCCTCTTGTACCTGCACTGGCTCCCTGTCCAATACCATATTGACTTTGATTTTTCTTTTTTTTTCTTGTTTTTTCTGCTCACCTTCATAAGCTCGCTCCTCCATACCTCTCTGAACTCCTTCAGCCCTACACTCCATCCCGAACTCTCAGATCCTCCTCTTCCTCGATGCTTTCCACTCCTTCTGCCCTCCTGTCCACAATGGGCTTCAGAGCCTTCAGCCATTCTGCTCCTCGCCTTTGGAACTCCCTCCCTCTATCCATCCGTACCATAGAGTCTCTCCTTACCTTTAAAACCTCCCTCAAAACTCACCTATTCCGAAAAGCCTACCCCACATTACTCCACTCTCACATCGAATTCAGGTATATATTGCTTTCTTTTAATTTTCTATCACAATGTGACACTATGTGTTTGTTTTAATTATTTAATATTATTTGCCTTTTTAACTGTATTTTTGCTTTCATTTAACTGTAAGGTGTCCTGGAGTGCTATACAAGGGGCCCATAAATAAAATGTATTATTATTATTATTATTATTATTCAATTCAATTTCAATTTATTGTCATTCAGCATGTTAGACAAACGGAGAACGAAATTCGCTCTCAGGACCAGCTATATGACAGTGACAGTAATTCATTAGCCTATGATTAAAAAAATAAGTTTAAATATTGAATAAATAGGATAAGAAATAAAATCAGTTCTTTAAAAACAATCAAAGCGACAAGTATTTCAGGGCATCAGCGGTCCATAAGGTAAAGGCCTCTAGCTCGTCGCTCGGCCAGTCATGCTCAGACACCTCGCTGTGAGCTGGAGGTCTCTCAGACCGCTCTCGTAAATAAGAGGCTTTTATGTCGCCGTTGACGGTTCGTTTGTTTAAATATCACAACACATGTCCATCATAAGATTAACGGGAACCTGTGGTTAACTGTCTTCTCGGAGTTAAACTCCACAAGCGTGTCCTGCGGCTCCCCGGCCGTCACACACACACACACACACACACACACACACACACACACACACACACACACACACACACACGTCCACAGCGCAGCAGGCAGAGGCGGGGTCTGTTCCAAGTATAATAAAGCCCCGTCTGTGTTGAGCGAAACGTTACGTGAATTACTGCGAGAATGGACGGAATGCGGAACTCGGAAAAGTGGACTGATGCGGAGGTGCAGGCACTGCTGGCCATGTACCGCCTCCTCCATGCTGCTTTGTTGTTGTTGTATGTGGCACTAAGGTCTAGTGACGATGCTATAAAGACCGTTGCCGTGCTTGCGTCACTCCCTTACCCCTCCTACCAGTCCCTATGGCCACTTGGCCAGTGTATTTGTACTACTTTTTTTTTATCTTCGCACACATTTCACATCACACACATGCACACATTACAGTCATGACTGATAACCCTGATGTAACACACTCTTACAGTAAAATTATGAAATTTTTAAAATATTAAAAACAAAATTACATTTTGAGCTTTTACTGACATGCAACTTATGTGACTTTTGTCTCTTGCTCCAGGCCATGTTTGTGATGTTACTGAACATAAGCTGACATAATACTTCAGGGATAGTGTTGCACTGATCTCGGATGGATGGATGGATGGATGGATGGATGGATAGATAGATAGATAGATAGATAGATAGATAGATAGATAGATAGATAGATACCTTATTTTGCTGCAGTACACTAATGAACGACAAAATAGTTAAAATAGTTCCACTGTAAGATATGCGTAGCCACAGACTAATTCCCTTACCTTTAGTAAAAAGAAGACCCTTCTTCATGCGTCTGCGGTCCTCGTAAAGCCATGCTTGATCAGGCTTTACCAAGCACTACTTATATAGTGAGAGTAGAGGGAGGCAGGCGAGTACAGCTCATTCCGGCAGGGGAGAGTTCAAGCCCGATCCGGCACCTCTCTTTAGCCTTCCTCTCTTAGTTATGCTATTATAACTCTAGACTGCTGGGGAAGTTCCTTCCTTCCTTCCAAGGACACAATGAGCTGCTCTCTCTTCTCTCTTTCACTTGTTTCCTTTGGTGTCCATCATAGTCCCAGAAATGCTTGTTACTAACCTAGCTCTGGGGAGTTTACTCCCCAGAGTCCTTATGTTTCTTCTTCACCCAGAATATCGCCTTGGAATAGGGTGGCACCAAGACCTGGGTCTTGGGTGCAGCTGTCGCTGTGGACCTACTACACCAAGCTACACTCTGCGATTTCCTGCAGTGTCCGGCTGCATCCTGCTGTGTCCTGCCGCGTCCACCCATGCTCTGCCGTGCCACACTACACCCCATAACGCCCTGCTGTGCCCTACTATGACATGAACTACTACGACTACCATTGTGGTCACTGTTCCACTATCTTTATTATGACTATTATTGCCATTGTTCATCACACCCCCAACCGGTGCCGTCAGACACCGCCTACCAAGAGTCTGGGTCTGTCCGAGGTTTCTTCCTAAAAGGGAGTTTTTCCTCGCCACTGTCGCAATAGCTACTGCTAATGCTTGCTCTTGAGGCAATCACTGTAATAGTTGGGGCTTTGTAAATTACAGTGTGGTCTAGACCTACTCTATCTGTAAAGTGTCTCGAGATAACTCTTGTTGTGATTTGATACTATAAATAAAATTGAATTGAATTGAATTACTGCACGTGTCAAGAATTCTTGCCCTTTCCTCATACTGCATAGGGAATACAAATGTTCTCAAGCATGTTAAATTCCTGTGTAAAATTAGACCAGAATGAAATGTTACTGAATGCAATGGGCACTTTTGATTGGTTATTTTTAATTTCAACTTCATGTGTCGAGACTGGTAATATAATAGCAATGCATCACTTTTGCATGAAAATCAAAATGGATGACATTCGCATCAGCCTCAGCTGTACCTTGTGTTTAGTGTCAATCAAGTTGATATGTTATTTGTCCCAAGTAGGCAATGAGTGCTGCTGCAAGCATAAAAACACATAGAAAACATAGTCATTAAAGCTCTTCTGGAGAAGGCTTGATTGTCCACCATAACCCCACAGGGGCTGTAAATAATACAAAGAACATTGAATATTGTCAACATCAACATCAACATCAACATTACAAATGCAATATACGTCACCATCAACGGAACTTGACTCATATCTAATTCTGAACATCTGCATCACCACGCAAGATCTCTCCGAATATAATATACAATACCCAGTGTTGGGGAGTAACGGAATACATGCACCGGCGTTACGTATTCAGAATACAAATTATGAGTAACTGTATTCCGTTACAGTTACAATTTAAATAGTTGGTATTTAGAATACAGTTACATTGTTGAAATCAATGGATTACATGACGATACTTCTCTGTTTCACGGGTTTATTCACTCTCACAACTCCATGCATTTCCCAGAAGCCCCAATATGAAAACGAAAAAATGAGCTATTTGCGTGATCACTGATAGAGGTAAAGATGGAGCCGGAACCGGCACAACAGAGCCAGGGCAGGAATGCGTTTCTGTCTTGGAAATTCAAACAGCATTTCACATTAAAGAAAGAGAAGGCAGAACGAAATATAACTGTGCACTGCAGTGCAACTTCTGCTTGCCAGCAACCAACTTCCTTTCAGCGTCCAAATTCCTCCACCTCCAACCTGAAGAAGCATCTTAAAGTAAGTTATTTTTAGCCAAGGGTAGTCGTCTGCTGTAGTTTTACTGGTCACCTTGCTATTTTATAGTTGACGTGCGACTTTACATTCTCCTACATGCTGATTTACTAGCCCCAGAGCCGTTGAAAGACTAGCCCCGTTTGACATGTTAGCTAACGTTAGCTAAAATTAGCTCATGGTAGCTTAGACTGCGGTTAGATTTTTGTAGTATGCAGTTTGGGACTACAATTACAAAAATCTATCTGCTTGTTTAGGTACACATTCAGCCAGTTGGAACAGAAGAACACAGCAGAATAGGCCTGTTTAGTAAGCTGTATGTGATTCCTACTTATAAAATGCAATTCAATGTGGAAGTAATCCAAGTATTCAGAATACGTTACTCAGACTGAGTAACGTAATGGAATACGTTACAAATTACATTTTTGGGCATGTATTCTGTACTCTGTAACGAAATACGTTTTGAAAGTATCCTTCCCAACACTGACAATACCTCCATATTTAATAATTGTCACTGAATCATCATCATCATCATCATCATCATCATCATCATCATCATCATCATCATCACTAAGGTAATGACTTGTCAACAGTAGCAGTTACCTCCTTGCCATCAGCATTCAAGGCTTGAATGGAGACAGGGATGAAGGATTTCCTGTTTTTCGTGGCAATAGTGAAGCGTATACCAAAATGGTAACAACTTGTACTCTGAATAAAGGGAATGATCACTTTCTGACAGGTGGCCTTTGCTTTTTTAAGCACCTGCCTGTTGAATATGTGATTTAAACTACTGTATTTTACTCCTGTACTCTTCGCAATCTTAGCAAGGGCAGTCTTCTCTTTCGTAACCTACCAAGCAGATACCGTAATAGAAAGTGAAATGAAACCGGAGACTCACTAAAAGCTGCGTCGGTGTCTTATCACCCTGGAATTCAGCATGTTTTCTTAAGCAAAAAAGGGTATTGGTGGACTTTCCTATACAAAATTCCAGTATTTAAATCAAATTCCAGGCGTTTATCATTCATTGTGCCGAAATGGTTACCATGTCCACTGCCTGACATCTACTTTGACGGGGAAGTCGTCTGTATGTATGTTTGTCCTTTTGTCCTTGTGTGATCTCGCATGCCAATAATGTCTGCACAGCGCTGTTGAGTAAGGTCTAGCTACACCATTGATATATTCCGGAATAGGAGGAAGAAACGCTTTGGGTTGTTTACATTTCTTTAAACCAATCACAATTATCTTGGGCGGTGCTAAGTTCCACTTATTTCTTTTTTGTTGTCTCTGGGAAAGGAACTTGTTTTGGTGGAACATTTGCACCCCATAAAAGAGAACGCCACATAAAATGTTCAATGAAGGTAACTGTTCACACAATACTGTAATGTGAGCCATTTAAATTCGCAGTGTACATGGTAAAACGTAATTGGCTCTTACCAGTGTATCACCGTGTGTACTTCATCCACAGAAATCCCTGCAAATCGGTCCTAAAACATCCCAGTTAGATAGTAAATGCCGTAAACATGTAATTTGTAATTCCTAACAATAATTCATCGAAAGAACCAAGCAGGCCTGTCTGCCTTATTGCACGATTAAAATGTTTCCTAAAATTTGCCATTTTCAGTGTGTATTGTTAGTTTGCTAGCTCAGAGGTTGTTCTTGTTGTGAAGGGACAAAGCCGGACATTAAGCACTCGGGCTTGTTAGTCTTATCCTAGGAATGTACAGCCGATGATCCAGACTAGTCCTTGTGTAAAAATTTAAGTTAAAATTAAAATTAAAATCAAAATAATAAAACATTGTTAGTTCTTTGCATAACTAATGATAACACTATAGGCGTCAGTAGGCTACTCAGTGTGGTCTGTTTGTAAGTAAAGGTTCAAATTAAAAGTAGGTGCTTTATTAAAATTATGTTGTGTAACTGATGAGTCTCATACATGATGGGAATCAGGCAGGGATTAAATGAGTCATAGCTGCTAGGCCATCTGTGTCCTGGCATGTACAGATTGAATTGCAGGTTATAATGTGTAGCAACACATTATTGACATATAAGGAAAGGTCAGTTTTTGCATTTTATAACATGGACATTTTTGCATGTCAGCAGGATTGACATGCTGGCAAACCCCATCTCATCTAACAAGTAACCGTTGACTACTGTCTATCTTGCATTTTGTATGTTGATACAAGGGACATATTCTACAACTAAATCACATCTACATGTGTACAAAGAAGGCCTCCAAGGCAACGCAGCTCAGCCACTTATATCAAGTTGTGGTATAAAGTTGTCACGTAAACTCAATGTTTTGAGTAAAAATACATTATTATAACCTCTTTGTTATTATGCTTAGTTGATTATAACATATAAAGAACAAATGAGGACATGACTTAAGCAGTGTGTGCTTGCCATGAAGCCAATATTATCAGGAAGTAATATGTGAACAAAATAACACAGTACATATTACCACACTGGTAAGCCAATTGGAAGCCTCCCTGTCTAAAAAAAGCAAGCAAACACATGACAGGAACAAAAGAAAGCAGCAAAACACACTGTATAGTATTTAGATCCTTTACTTAAGTAAACGTACTACCACACTGTAAAAAATACTCTGTTACAAGTAAAAGTCCTGCATTGAAAATGTTACTTAAGTATAAGTATGTAAGTATCACCAGGAACATGTACTTAAAGTATTTATAGCAAAAGTACTCAATGCAGAAAAATCCTCACATTTTAGAAACTGGAAACAATCAAAACAGTTCAATCAATCAACATAGTGTTTAATCAGCTAATCATAGGCCTATATATTATCGAGTAGTTTAATTTATAATAACACATCATATTTTATAAACTGCATGTGTTTTGTGAGCAAAAATATAATTTGTAAAGTAACTCGTAACTAAAGCAGTCAGCTTAGTAAAAAGTACAATATTTCCCTCTGAAATATAGGGGAATAGAAGTAGAAAGTGACATGAAAAAAAAGACTCAAGTAAAGTACAAGTACCTCAAATTTGTACTTAAGTGCAGTATTTACTAAGTACTAGTAAATGTACTTAGTTACATTCGACCACTGGCCCCATGTGATGCATGAAAGAATATACTGTATATATATATATATATATATATTGGAGACCTTTTAAATGATATGATATACAGTATATTGCATATACATATGGCGAAAGCAGTCTGCCAGAGGTGAAAGAAGGCAGTGTAATAGAGTATTAAACCAGTGAGGATGGCTGGTCAGCTCTGATTACAACAGCAGATGTATCTTTCTCCTCACTCTGCCTGATCCTTTCACAGACGCAGATGAATCTCGTCAATGACACACACGCACCCGTGTTCAGCTGGTCTGCGGTGTGCGCCCGTGGCCAGGCAGGGGTGAGAGGTGACAGATAGTAAAGGCCAGGAGATATGACATTGCCCTCCATAGCTGACTGGTAGAGAATGCCAGAGATACAGATGGAGGTCTGTGTATTTTACTGTATGAATTAGCTTTGCTATGGTCATTACTTAGACTTAGACTTAGACTTAGACTTAGACTTCTCTTTATTGATCCTTTTGAAATTAGATTTCCAGCAGCAGATTTTAGCAGCATATAAAACACTCTTTAAAGAAAGAGGTAAAGAGGAAAAATATTTTTTACAAAAAGTAAACAAACAGTAAACAACAATAAACTACAGATGAATAAAGATAAATATAGAGATATATAGGACTATGTATGGTATTGGTATATATAAATCCCCATCTCTCTTTTTTGTGTAAATGTCTCATATATATATATATATTATTATTATTATTATTATTATTATTTTTAATTTTTAATTTATTTTTTAATTTAAATTTTTATTTATTTTTTAATTTTTATTTATTTATTTATTTTTTCTGAAGATACCAAAGATACTGTGTTACTACAGTGCAGGAGTATAATAAATCTGCTTTCACTGAGTGATACTCTTAAATCCCTGCTGACAATCTTCCTGCTGTAAATAAATGAAGCGAGAAATGCAGCATTAACAGTTTGAAAATGCATTAAGAGTGCCCTCTAGGGGAAATTGCTTTTCAACACATCTACATTTGAACAGCTCAAACCCCGGTCAGCAAAGTGCTTTTCAAAAGAGTTTCCGCAGCAACGGATGGTTAAAATATTGAATAATTATCCTGGAGATGGAGCTTGACAGGGCAACAGATTTAAATCCGGTTGCATACAAATGTATAAATATGAATGAAAAGAAGATAGCTGTGTATATATTTTTTTTCACTCTTGCATGTTTGGTCTTTATCCAGGAGATGTCAGTGCTGTCATTTAGAAGAAGGAAACACAAGCAAGGTACTATTATGAATTGCATGGTGATGAGGAGTGATGATCATTTGGATAATTGTCTTTACAATGAATCAGTAAGTAAGATAATCTCCCCTATTGAGACTTCAACATGATTTTGATAACAACAAAGCATACAGGAACAACTGGACAACTTCTGTTTAATATCAATCTTCCACCTTTGTCAGGCTTTGTAAAGTCACTGCACTTTGTAATTGCACCTTTGTAGTACTTGATCTTGGACCTCTAGTAAGAGCAAAATACAAACACATTGCGATGTGTGAGACAAGCTAATGTGATATAAAACGTCCTCTTTACTGTGACAGTTCAGTGGGTTTGGGCCTCAGCAGAGATCAGTGAGGGCTTGATGAGTCCTGGCCAGATCGATCACTCTATCTTTGTTGTGCTTGGCATCTATCTGCCATCAATCAGGCAGCGGTAGACACCTCCCAAGGTTAGAGCCCAGGTTGTCAGTACCACACATGATTCAGCACTTTGTCAACAGGCATCACCACCAGTGTGTCTCTATCAGATGTATATTTATCCATCTGCAATGATATACTGTAGCTGACAGATAAAGAAGTGTATTTAAAAGCAACGCTATATTATTATCTTAGCCGGTATGTCGGACAGTGGACCAGGATACAGAGGCTCAGAATAATCAGCTCCTCTGATGGATGCAGAGAAGGAGCTGCTGCAGCTGGCAGGCAGGGGCTGCCACTTAGTGTACATTATTTACCCAGATTATTCACAGGGCTGCATTCAGCCAGCCACAGATGCGAGTAAGGAAACGTGTGCTGATCCTTTGCTGACCAAGTCAAATTCACAATACATGCAGACTAAGCCAGTAAAGAAAAGCGTATTATTCAGCAGTCATTAAGTGATTCTGTTTGGAGAATTAATATGCCACCATTGTGGTTTTATTTATTGTTTTTTTTGTCACATCCCAACAACTAGACCTTATACAAATATAAAGAAATCTGGGTTTTGTGAAGAAATAATTTGATATAGTTCTATCTTTATGGAAGAGAAGAGTTATATGGACATCACTGGCCACAGACAGATGCACTACATGACGTGGTGATTCTTGGGTGTCCAGGAGTTTCTCAGTTCTTCTAACCTCTCGTGTTCTCCCAACCACCCTGCAGCACAACGACAAAGAGCCTGATGATGCTGCTTGTACTGTCACTATAGTCATGCTGTAAATGTATGGCTATAAAATACAGATATGACATATGTGAAAGTTGTGGATGTATACTGTGGTTGCCTACTTCCTGGTCTTTATATTTCAATTCATTGTCGGCATCCTGCAACACCTGTGTATGTGAATTGTCTTCATGGAGGTGCATCCCCAGCACATCCTCAATCAAACTGTCAATCACTGTCACTTTACCACTGTCCCAAATTTCTAAAGACCTTAAGACAAATGTTAATCTTTCTTCACTAACATGCAGGCAAGAGTGTTGAGGCAGATAATGCAGGGTTTACATCACTTTTTAACTGCAACACTCTTCTAATAAACTCCCATAAAACCAAGCATGGGTCCAGTCCAGAAGCATTACGTTCTTATCAAGTTAAATGGCCTAATATCAACATATTATAGCTACTATTCCCCAGCCACAGAAAGCTTGTAAAGCCTAGAAGGCAAGTGACAACGGGAGGAGAGCACGGATGCTTCAGCAGCATGGTGTTGTTGAAACTGCAGACACAAAAACAGGTTGGAGGAACAGAAAAAAATGTTAATTGGTTTGAAAACTTAAACAGCAAACATACTGTTGCAAAACTTGGTGGTGCTTGTGAAATGCAGGGTTCTGAAATGTAATGTAATGCTGTGTAATGCTACGTCCTGCTACGCCCTGCTAAGCCCTGCAGTGGACTGCTACGCTCTGCTACACCCTGTAACGCCCTGCAGTGCCCTGCTACCCCATGAACTACTATAACTACTATTTCTAGTCATAGTTCCATTATCTTATTGTGACTATAATTGCCACTGTTCATCACACCCCCAACTGGCATAGTCAGACACCGCCTACCAAGAGCCTGGGGCTGTCCGAGGTTTCTCCCTAAAAGGAAGTTTTCCTCACCACCTGAGGTTTCTCCCTAATAGGACATTTTTCCTCGCCACTGTCGCCACTAAATGCTTGCTCTTGGGGGAATTACTGGAATCGTTGGGTCTTTGTAAATTATAGAGTGTGGTCTAGACCTACTCTATCTGTACATTGTCTTGAGATAACTATTGTTATGATTTGATACTATAAATCAACTTGAATTGAAATTGAATTGTTTAACTCTAAAAACTGCTAACTGGCTGCTGCTTCATATATACCATAGGGACATGACAATGGTCTCACAGCATAAATAAATATTAAAAAACAAAATGTTCAAACTATCAATAGATAGGATTGCAGTGCAGGAATCACATACATATAATATGAATTTCAAAACTGCAGATCAGGACACAAATCCAGCATTACAGAGGAGTTGGCAGGCTGGTGTGGATTGAGTTGTGAACGGAGGAGAAGAGCAAGTAGCAGAGCGAATGAAAATGACAGCTTCATGCCCCCGTCACCCTGGCAGAGGGGAGACTGATGAGCTGCTTTTTTCCCAGCAATCTCTGTCTCCATCCGTCATCTCCTTTTAAACTGATTTGCCAGAGAGAACATGTCTCTGTCATCAATTACAGGGGATTTTACCACAACAAAGCTGAACAGATAAAAAATATCTCAGAAGTTTTGCTGTCCTCCAGTGAACATGTCAAGCATCCCTCCCTGCTGCGAAGCCGCATGAATAAACTGATTTCCAGGATTTTCAAAGTGGCTGTGTAACAATCTGCCTCAGAGCTCAGATTAGACTTATTTATTCATGAATAAACGATGTTGCCCTCCCTCCCATACAGTAACACAGATGCACACATTTGTGCCAACATTAGCCAGCGCAACCATTCTTAATAATTGTGTACTATTGTTATAGCCAATTACCTGAGCTGATAATCTGATTTGATTTCTGACTCAGAATACAATTTTATTGCTTTAGCATGTGCATTTATATTCTAAAGCGAGGGATGATGTGACGTGTGCAGATTTGTGAGCAGAGCTAATTTTTTTATGTTTGTTTTAAGAACAATGGGGATTATTGATTTATACATTTGCTTGTCAAAACAGTGAACTCTTAGGTAGTCAATTTAATTACATGAGTTTGTTCATAATTTAGAGGGTCTAAATGGATCTTTGGGAAATTTGTTTAATGGTATTAAAGTCAGTTTGATGAAGCTGTCTGAGCCAAGTTCCCAGTGTAAGCTTTATAGTGGAACTAAGCTAAATAAATACAGTGAATATAAATGGATTACATGACATGAGTTATGTAAAAGGGTTCACTCGTAGGGATGAACCCCCAGATAATCATCACCCACTTCTGCAGTTCCCCTCAGATCTAAAATTCAGATGTACGTTATTGACGGTTTAGACTCTTGCTGTGTGTGGTTTGCTTTACATCGGTCAGTGCCATTTGGATCAACATATGTGTAAAACTGATTAGG